>NC_081851.1:15549443-15859516 GCF_963259705.1 Myotis daubentonii | reverse complement strand
GCTCCAGGCCCTCGGGCTGCAGGGTGTCCAGAGACATCTGCAGCCTCTGGTTCTCCAGCAACAGGTCCGGGCTCTCCCGCTCGAGGGCGTGGACCTTCTGAGGGGCCGTCGTCAGGGCGCTGACCTCCATGGCCAGCTTCTCGATCTCCTCCTGCAGGCGATGCAGCTCCTGCTCCAGCTTCTGTGTCCGCACCACGTGCTCCTTCACCCGCATCTTCCTGTGCTCCAGCTCCTGTGCCTGCACCGCCTGCGCCTTCACCTGCTCCAGGTCCCGGCACAGCTGCCGCCGCTCCCACTCCATCATGGTCACTTTCCTTTTGGTGTCCGTCACCGTCTGGAGGAGCACTTTTTTCTCAGTCTTCTGGCCCTTCATGCGGGCCTTGCTGCTGGTCTGTGAACTATCCCGCAGTGAACGCACCAGTTGTTTAAGATCCTTGAACTGCAGGAAAACACAATGGAAATGACACAGACGTGATTTCGGTCCAAATTGGAGACCTAAAGTGTAGGCCTGGAATGCCCATTTCATCATGGACCCAAAGGACGTCCTAACGTTTCCCAAAGGCCTGATATGGACAGAAGGTGAAGGCACGGAGATCCCCACCCAGACAGTTCCAGTCTAAACACTTTCACAGAAGCCAAATGACTTAGAAACAAAAAACACATCTTCTCTTAAAACAATGAAAGTGATTTCCTTGGTGCTTTTTACCCTGGTTCAGAGTGGCTCGAGAGCTGACCGCCCACCTCTGTGGCCGCCCCTCACGCCACTCTCCCCTGCAGACATTGCACATGATCTTCCCTCTACTGTGAATGCTCACCTGCCTCCACCCGCGGCCTCCAGCATCACTGGCTCCTTCTCATCCTCCAGGGCTCAGTGTGATTGACAGCTCCTCAGGGAAGCCCTGCACCATGATTCTAAATGTCCTCCACCTAATAAGACTCTCCCTGGACCCACGTATATTCCCTCAATAGCACACGTCTCAAGTCACCTGTCGTTCCACCTCCTAGACTGGAAGCCATATTGGGGGAGAGTAGATGCATGCCTCTTAAGTCTACACAGCACCTCCCCAAGCCCCTTTTCTGCAATACTAGAAAGGCTGAAGAACTCAGGTACCTGATACCCAGCCTCCCTTGAAGCTAGGGTTAGTCATGTGTCAGGTGTGGCCAATGAGATGTCCACAGAGGATC
Organism: Myotis daubentonii; assembly: GCF_963259705.1. Classification (NCBI taxonomy): domain Eukaryota; kingdom Metazoa; phylum Chordata; class Mammalia; order Chiroptera; family Vespertilionidae; genus Myotis; species Myotis daubentonii. The sequence continues at coordinate 15,858,331 of NC_081851.1, read as the reverse complement.
CCGGGAGGCCTTCCCTCTGTCTCTTCACACTCCACATTCTTCCTGCCCACTTCTTGGTGAGGTACAACAGCCACTGCCAAGACTGGCAGAGCAGGAAGAGAGAAGCCTGGTTTCTGGGTGGCGTCCCTGAGCCGCTGCCCCAGCACTGGGCTGCCTACCCTAGGACTTCCTGTGGGGTGAGGCAGGTCAACCCTGGAGGTTATCCAGGGCTCTGAGTGTGAAGCTGGACATTTGAAGGGGTATCTTTGTCTTACGGGCTGTCCCATGAGCTGCAAGACATTTAGCAGCATTCTGGCCTCTCCCACCACAGCCTGGAGCACAGCCAGGAGCACCTCCCCTCTCCTCCCCCAAGTCATGACAATCATAAACAAGATGGCCAGTGATCTCCAGCCAGTGTGGGTCAATGCTTGAGCATCAACCTATGAACCAGGAGGTCACGATTCGATTACCGGTCAGGGCACATGTTCAGGTTGCTGGTTCAATCCCAGTAGGTGGCATGCAGGAGGCAGCCGATCAATGATTCTCTCTCATCATTGATGTTTTTATCCCTCTCTCCTTCTCCCTTCCCCTCTGAAATAAATAAAAAATAGATTGAAAAAACAAAAAGATTGCCAGTGTCCCTGGGAAGCAATATCTGTCCCCGCGCCCCTGCTGTGGCTGGAATTGCTGGTGTGAGCTGCAGCTGAGGGAAGAGACTGGTAACCCGGGAATCACTGCTGGATTCCCAGGACAGCCTATGGTCCTGGACTCTCCCTCTTGCAGGCAGGGGCGCCAGGGGAGGCATGGCGCTGGAGGGCCTACCTCCTGGGCTTCCTCAGCCTTCAGGGTCTCAATGTCACGGAGCAGCTGTTCTCTCTCCTCCACCAGCTCCTCACAGAGAGTCGCCAGATCCCGGCTTGTCTGCTTTTCTCTTTCCATCTGGACTTGCCAGTCTTCAATCTGCGGAGCCAAAGACCCAGCCCATGCAAAAGTCCATTTCAGGGAGTGAACTGTGTTTTAAAGCAAACCCGAAACCTGTCAGCCCCACGGAACACTTTATCAGGCCTTTTCTTAAGGGAAACCTTCTTGCCCACTTCCTGGGGAGGTACATCAGCCACTGCCAAGGCTGCAGAGCAGGAACGGAGAAGCCTGGCTCCTGGGTGGCGTCCCTGAGCCACTGCCCAGGTCAGGCCTAGTTGTGCAGTGAGCTCCCCATACCCTGGACCATCACCTCTCAGCCCATGGTGTACACTTCCAGCTCATGGTAGAGAAAAAGGCCATGGACACCCATCGGTCAACTTCCCTCCCAGCTTTCCACTGCTCACTCTCAATGCTTCCGTCTTAGGCCGTGTCCACTACTGTCCTGAGGGTCAGGCCACATTCCTGGGGCCAGCAGCCACCACTGGATGTCCTACAGGGACTTCACCCAGTTGGTGACATTCCTATTCATCCAGATGCTCTGAGGGGTCCTCTGCTATCTCTCTCCCTCCTCTCCCCTCCAAGTAAATGGACCACCAAGGCCTGTCCTCATTCCCCATGTGGCTCCCCCTCCACACCCCACTGCTTCCCAGGCCACACCAGCTCCGTCCTGCCTGGACGACTGCCCAATCAGCGGCCTGACAGGGAGCTCTTCTGCGGGAACCACCAGTGCCCACTCCCTGAACATGAACTGCCTGGACCCGCACGTCTCACACACTGTGCCTGACACCTGAACACCGTGATGGATGCAGATTCAGACTCAGGGTGGGCCCTGAGGTGCGACTCCAAGGCGAGGCCCGTGCTGCTGTCCCTTCCCACTGACAACAAACTCATGACCACAGGGGACGGGAAGAGGGTCATTCCCTGCTAACGATGTGACTGTGAGCAGGTGTCCTTAACTGACAGTGCCAGAAAGCAGCAGGCATGGGCGCCAGCTTCTGTCAGGGTGACATGCTCAGCTCACACCTGGCAGGGGGCAGGTACAACAAGAGCTGACCCCTCCTGAGAGCGCCAGGCCCCTCCCACCCTCAGAGCTTCTGACATGGTCATTCTGGGCTGGGGCCCAAGAGCCTGCATTTGACTTTTGACCCTGATGCTGGTTTGGGATGATGGCTCTAAAGCTAAAACAGAGGAGCCCCACGATCCAGATCATGTGGCTCTCAGAGCTTTTAGACACCTGAGACCTCAGGCCACTGACTAGAACCTCTGGGGGCAGGACCTTCAGACACCCTGCAACCCAGTGAGCAGCAGGACCGAGAGCCGGCTCCATTCACCGGGCTGGGGGTGGCCTGGTACAGGCAGGTTGACAAACTCCTGGAAGGATCGCTGCTCTAATGCCAGCTTTGCCTACTTTTCCTGGGCCGAGGCCGCCCTGCCTTTATCTCACAGGTCTGGGCACCGTCTCCAGACTCCTAGGAAGTATCAGGCAAGGAGCTTCTTCCCCATGAGGGGGAGGGCCAGGCACAGTGGGGCTCATATCCGTGCCCTCACAGCACCCTGTGGGCACACCCAGCCCTCTGCCCCAACATGGGGACCTGAGGACGGGGCAGTCCCACCCAGCCAGGGTCAACAGCAAAAGGCGCTGCAAGGAGCTATGTGTCTGAGTCTTTCTCACAAGTGAGAACACCTTTCTTCTCCTTCCTGATCGCTGCCTCACTTCCTAGCACCAGGTCTGGGCTCAGCAGGAAGCAGGCATCTGCCCTGATGGCAGCGCCTGCTCTGGAGCTGGCCCTGAGGGGGAAGGCCCTGCACAGCTGTCAATCCCCCTCATTCAGAGAAGGACACCAGCCCAGGGAGTCCAGTGATCTGCCCAGAGCCCCACAGTGAGGATGCGGCAGAGCCAAATGCACCACAGTGGGCCGACCCCAGGCCTGCTCTCTCAGAAGGGGCCTGGGGTGTGTGCCCCCCAACCTCCTGCCTTGTTCACCCCCCTCCCTGTCTTACTGTTAATCTTTCTCCCTGCTGCCCCCCATCTGTCCCAGTGAAAGGAATGTTAGGTCCAACCTTTGCATATCTGGTATGGCTGCTTCTTGTCTGAAGCTGTGATTGCCCCATGCCCCCCCAGCACCCCCCACCCGCTGGACACCCCCATCTTTCTCTGCTTCTGTTTGTCTTGGAATTGGAACTCTCACTCCTGTCCTTCCCTGAAGGCCCTCCCTTCCCCTAGGGCAGCGGTTCTCAACCTGTGGGTCGCGCACAATGAAAATACATCCTGCATATCAGATATTTACATTACGATTCATAACAGTAGAAGAACTACAGTTATGAAGTAGCAATGAACATGATTTTATGGTTGGGGGTCACCACAACATGAGGAGCTGTATTAAAGGGTCGCGGCATTAGGAAGTTTGAGAACCACTCTGAGAGCTCACTGGGCTGAGATGGTTTCCTGTCTTCCTCAAAGCACCAGGCTTGGGCCGCGGGCTCCTGTGTGGAGGCTCCAGGTCCCCAGAGCACGCGGGTGCCAGGGGCCTGCCATCAGCCCCTGTGCTGCGCTTGTGTTCCCACGATAGGCCCCAAAGGGCTGCCCTCTTCCTAAGAGGAATGCAGTCTGAGGATGTCAGTGCCAAGTGAGGGTGGGGGGCGCACCCTCTCTAAGGTCCACAGAAAGGTCATGAGTTACAGGGAAGGACGTGAACTTCGGGAACTAAGGTTTACACAGACCGAAGGGAGCCTACATCCTGGGCGACACTGGGTGGTGGGAGAGCCGAGCTGGCACCGGGGGCCTGGGACTCCAAGCCGCCTGTCCTGGCTGACCCTGGTCCCTTCTTCTCAGACACCTCCCAGAGGGCCACGTTGTCTGGACGTGTCCAAGATGGGCCTGTCCTGGCTCCAGGGAGGTCAATGTCAGGCCACGTCCCCTGTGGTTTTTAGCTGATGGCCCAGATGCACCATCGATCCAACATTAAGGAGGACCCATGATGCAGCCAGGCCCCAGCGGGCTGAGCAGGACAGGGAGGAGAGCAGAAGGGCCGCCTTCGCAGGGCTCCTGGCAGCAAACAAGGGACAGTGCTAGTCTGGGAACTGTGGCCCCTCCCTCCCACCAGGGGCTCAGAGCCAAGACAGGTCTCTGAGGGCTGTGGCAGGACTGCCCTGGGATCCTACAGGGAACTGATCAGGAGAGGAAGTGGGGATGGGACCCGAGAGACAGGGCTAAGGAGTCATGTGGGGAGGCAGCAGCCCCCACCTGTCCTGTGTGTGCGGAGGAGGGACCGGAGTGGACGCCGAGGGCAGGAGAAGCATCAGAGATCATTTCTCAGCCCTGCCGGGAGCTGGGCCAGAGGCTACAGCGCAGGCCTCTGCAGCTCACCCCTGAGGACCCGCCCCGTTGGAGGTTCTCATCTTTCTAAAGGTCAAGCCTTTCTATCTGGCAGAGGTTGAGCTGCCATTTACAGAGACATTCACTGTTCCCGCCCACATGAATCTAAAACCCAGGCTGTCTGGTGGCTTTCCCTGAGCTGCGCTGCACAGAGTGACGCGGTACGAGGAGGGCCTTCCTCCGGGCCCCCAGGGAGAGGACACGCTGCTTGGCCGCTGCTCTGCTGCTAGGCGCACGAAGCCTCAAAGGACTAGAAGCGTGAGTCACGGAAACTCGGAAGCCCCACGAGAGGCCTGGAGAAACCACTGCACAGGAGGAGGGGCGGTCCCAGCCTCACCCAGAGATGAAGTTCCAGCAGAGCTGTGACCAGCGGCACCCAGGTCTCCTGTCTGCAGCCCACGTCCCTTCCATTGCCAGGGCAGCCTCAGCAAATGATGCTGGCAGGACCCCTGGGCCGGTCGGGACAGACACCAGACACCTGAAAGCACCAGTCCTGCCAGGTGGTCAGCAAGCAAGAGTGACCTTGCGCCTTCCTCACCCGGAATCCGGGCACCTGTCAAGGTGTGCTCAGAGCCCGTGACGCAGCTGTGTCACCCGTGTTGGCTACATGGACTGAGGCCCTCTGACCCAGAATGACCAGCACAGGGAGGCTGTTGCTAGCCTCTCAGGGCCCTTCTTGACATGTGAATGGGGTCCTGGTAACTGTAGGATGAACCTGGCTGGTAAGCCTGTCTGTCCTCCCAGATGTCTGTTCTACTGTGCTACTGGGAAGACCTGGTTTGTCCAGAAAGGCAATGCAGTCCAGCCATCTCCTCTCCCTCATCCCCTCGACCGAAAGGAGAGAGTGGGCACTGCGCTCCTGTCACCAGCAGCCAAACCCTGAAACGGCCCATCCATGGTCTCCACACGGGAGCGAGTCTTCCATCGCTGCTTCTCTCCCGGGCCCGCCTGATGGTTTCTAACAGGGCGCTGCTCTCCTTCCATGAGGCACTCACCACGGGCTGGACCCTCTGCCTGCACTAACTCACACCATCCTCACCACACCTACTGGTGGGTGCATCGCTAACCCCATTTCACAGATGAGGGCAACGAGGCACACAGAGGTCCATCGTGTGCGGTCTCACTGCTGCAGGGACTCCTCATGCTGCCTCTTGACGCCTCTCCAGGAGGCCTCCTGTCCCCCTACCATAACAGTGGCTGCACTGGACTTTGCCTGTCCCCCAACTGTGCATGCTCACCGACACCTGGGTGCTCCCCCTGGCCACTTTCATGCCTGTATGTTCTGGACACCACCCACGGGTACCTGCTTTCTGAGCTGCTGGTTCTCCTTCTCCAGCTCCCGGCGCTGGAGGCTGGTCTCCTGCATGGCCAGGGAGGCGTCGCACAGCCCCTGGATGGTGTCCTGGAGGCTCTGCTTCTCCTTGTCCAGCTTCAGGAAGCAGCTGGAGGCTGAAGAGCAAAGTGGAGTCAGAGCCCATATTCCAGGGGCCTCAGATTCTGCTCTCTGCCCCCGGCCCTGAGACGGCCATCACCCTGAGCCCTAGGCTTGAGGGTCTGGGATGGTCAGCTGGGTGCCCTTCCTTTTTCCCAGGGTGCTGTTGCTGTCTGCACCTGAGGGTTCCTCGGGCGGTTATGGCCCCTCTGCTGGCTCAGCTGAGTTTGTTAGGGGAGCAAGCAGAGCTTAAGAAGAAAGCAGGTGATGGTAGAGAGAAGCCAATGCAAACGTTCAAGACAGTGGAATTGCTGGCACCACTTTCTGCCACATTTTAACCTGACCGTCAAGCCAAGGATTTCAGAGACTAACGGAGATGGCAAAGAGAGTGAGCTCTCTGTGCCAGACTCAGAGTGGTGTGCTGGGGTCCAGCCCCAGCGGTCCAGCGGTTCCCAAAGGTGTGGACGGAGTCGGTGAAGAATGTTTTACAGAGACAGCGTTCAGAACTCTCTAGCTTTCCTTAGTCTCCGTGGATCTTCCCTGTGCCTGGCTGAGGCCACAGAGAGAGAGATCCCAAGGCAAGCTGAGCCTTTATTTTATAGTGAGAGGTAAACAAGGTAGTGGTTTCCAAAGTTACACTGTTCTTGTGAGTTTCACTTGTTTTTGTTCTTGTGAGTTTCACTTGTTTACACCATGGTTATACTTCCTGCACTTTCTCAGCCCATTAGCTTCCCAGATAAGATCGAGGGAGTGTTATAAGGTCAAGCCTAATTATGCTAAGAGGACTGTGCCCTCTAAGCTGGGAATTGTTTGTGACTTTACCAACAGGTCAGTCCGAGGCTTAACCCTATATCGGCTCCCTACAGTAGTGGGAATCCAGGTGGCTCAGCCGAGGGTGTAGCGGGGACACGATCATTGACCGCATGTCTGTGGGTGGAAGAGGCTATGGGGCGCATATGCCCAGTACTCGCCATCTCTGGGTAAGGTCCTTCAGTCAGAGATTTCATTTTGTACTTTCACAGTTGCATTGAAAGAGAATGAGACAGTGTATCCAAATTGCTTTTACAATTCTAAGTGAGATGAAAACATAAGGTAGAAAAAGGCAATGTCCTCCTTTGCTTTTAAACAGCATTGGAACAGAAAGGGAGCACAGACCTGAGAAGAATGGGAGTTCGCGGCCCCTCCCTGCCGCCAGCAGGTGTGTGACTTTGGGAAAGTCCCGGGGCTTGTTCAGGAGGAAAACATGACTGTCTGAGGGGTCAGGGTTGTTCCCTCGCCTGTCCCTCCAGGACACACACTCAGCTCTGGGAGCCTTATCACACTGTACTGCTAGTAGGGCTGCTCACGAGCACCCCAAGAAGCAGAGCAATGGGTATCTTTGGATAAGACAAGGGCGAGAAGAACAGCCATCCTTTGTTGGCGCCCCGTGGGCCAGGCACAGCCTAATGCTTCACTGCCTCCTCTCACAAAATACCCATAGCAATCCTGTGAGGCAGCTTCATTACCCCCATTTTTCAGATAAGAAAACTGAGGTGCAGAAGAGGTCACCTGGCTAACAAGTAGAGGAGCCAGGACTTTAAACCAGGCCTTTCTGACTCAAGAAGCCACCACCCCAACCACACAAAGTACGTTCACGCTTTGTTCGTGAGCTGCCAGCTGAGCAGTAGGAGTTGGGAACACGAAGAAGAAGTCAGTCAGTGAAAGGCCTCACAAGCTGCACTGAGCATCTGGATCAGGGAGGCTTTCCAACCCCATCAGCCACCTTGGTCTCTAACAAGCACATCTGGTCTGAGCCAGGCCCTGCCAGCTGGCACCACTTCTGTGTCCCACCAGGGGGCAGTGTGCTCCCCAGGAACCTGAACTCCCAGAGCCTGGGTTCCCAGGACTGGGGAGACACCAAACCACGGAAAGAACTAACTTCTCACACAGACTCGCAGTTCAGTGAACTGATTTTAGGTTTGGAGTGGATGGGACGCCTTGAAGAGAAGGAATACCCAGCTGCTTTCAACAGCCTTTCCATGACGCTGAGGAATGTTGCTCAGAATTGAAAAAGCAGCCCCTCCCCAAACCAGCCTAAGGCCCTCCTGGCTCTGCAGAGCTCTAAGCAAACCCTAACCTGCACTCTCAGGTGCACGTGTGCTATTATTGGACACAGGAACTGGCTTGTTGTTTGCCGGGTGCTGAGGCTCCTGCTGCACTGCCGGCCACCACACCCACGTTTCCTGGCCACCCCCTCACCTCCTCTGGGGGCTGGGAGGGGGCCAACACCAGAGGGAGTGGAAGAGGCCTGGGTCCCCTGAACAGCAGCCACTGAGCAGCCCCAGCCCAGGAAGACGGAGAGCAGACCATACCCATCTGTCCGATGATGAAATCAACGGAGGAAACCATGCCCTGGGTACAACTATCATGGAGGCGAGTGACCACTGGGGACGCCTCCTGCATCCCGAGCTTCCACTCCTCCCCTGGACAGATCGAAGACCCCCCTGGGCATCAGCGTGCTGTCACCTGGAAGCTCCTGGCACTGGCTGAATGGAAGCTGAGAAAACTGGCAGCACTTCCTTCGCATTTCGCGGCCTGACTCAAGGTGGCCAGGCCCTTCATGTTCTTGGGGAGAATTGCAATGACACAGTTCCAAATGGCCCTTCAATAAAACCCTATTTACTTGGGTAGAGGAAGGGCTGACACATGAGTTTCAGAGCCAAGGGCTCAGCTCCCTGGGTAAGAGAGAATCCACAGCCAGGCTGGCTCTCAGCCACCAGGGGCTGCTGCTTACCCTCTGACAGCTGCTCCAGCTCCCAGTGCAGGTGGGCGGACTCCTCCACACTCTGCCCTTGTGCAGTCTTGAGGGCCATGATCTCTTCCCGCAGCTCCTCAAGGCATTTCTGGTCTGTGTCCCGGGCCTAGTGCAGGAAGTGGGGGTGGGGGGTGAGGATGTGGACTGGGGCACGCTCTGGAAAAGCCCCGGCCCCTGTGCATCTGTCCTCATTCCCTCAGGATGAAGGGCCTCCATGCCCCTGCTCAATTCCAAAAACACAGCGGCACAGAAATGACTCCAGTACATGGCCCAGCGGTGAGACTTACAGCCACTAAAAGGTATGCTGACCCAGTGACCTAGGGGATGAAGACACCCGAGGTCTCTGAGGGGTGTCTGAACAAAGTGACGTACAGCGCAGGGCTTTAGAGCAAGTGCTATGGTGACGGCAGCTCTGTGGCCCCTTAGCAGGCCTAATGCCTTGGAAAGGCCGTAGGGACTCGCACATCACAGCTCAACCCACATCATAAACGCCAGGGAGACCCTTTTTTGCAACAGAGGCCCAACCCCTCCATCCTCACAGGAAAGCAACATAGCATCAGGCCCTCTCTGTGTTGGAGGCTTCAGTGGTGCCCACTCAAGCCACTGAGCTTAGCAAGCGACTCTCCGCCCTCAGAGCGTCACTGTGTTGGCAGCAGCACCAACCCAGTAGCTGAACATCAGAGAAGGGCACAACATGAACCTAAAACTGCCCCCATCTCTGCTACACGTGGTGACCACAGCTTGTCCTACCAATTGGAGGTGGTGCAGCCTCGATTTCAGCTGCACATTCTCCTCCTCCCGCTCGAATAGCTTATCAATCCAATACCAAATCCAATGGTCCTGGAGATAGCTCTCAGTGTCCATGGAAAAATAATCGTCTCCAGTCGGCACCTGGTCAGCAAGAACACACATGAGAGCCATCAGGTTAAGGCCCCTGATCATGACAACAGTTCTTCCAGTCACTGGGCCCAAACCAACAACCTAGGGATGACCCTGCTGCCATGGGAAGCTCTGTCTCCACTTTTGAGCCCCTGCCCTTCTCCATTAGGCCAGGCCAGATGGAAAAGTCCCCGCAGCAAGACACTATTTAAATTCGGGAAGGGAACACTGTGAGAGTGTCTGACATGTACAGCCTCCGTGGTTGGATGCGTGCACCTGCTGACAGGTGTGGGATGTGGCTGAGCCACTTTCTTAAACAAGGAAGGGGTGGGGCTGAGAGTCTGTCCTGGCTTTGAGGGCCGAGTCTAGGCCTCTCTCAGTCACTCCACTGATCTGGGTCATGGAACAAAATTCAGAGGAGCTTTTGTTCAATAGCAGGTCCTATTTGAACATGTCACACACCTACTCTTAGAGAAACAACAGCTCTGGGCAGTTTCCCGGCAATGAGGGTCTGTAAGACACAACAAGCAAATCAGTACTATGGCCTCTGTGTGCCAGGCACATGCTGGGGGTGGAACACAATGGTGGGGCCCCTACAGGCAACCTCACGGGAGGCGTCCACTGCACTCACTCCTGTCCCAGTGCCCAGCACACACCGGGGAGCTGTTCAGCTCATCCCCCTCATCTCTGGTCCCGCCCCACCCCCACAAGCCCTCCCTGCGCCACTCAGTCTCAGGGCGACTGAGTCTCCCCTGAATGCACTCAGAGTCTGCAAGCACGCATCCACGGGGACATGCCCATTTCTCTTGGCGGGCTGTTTTCCAAGGCTTGCCCCACTCACTGGTTCTAACACCTGGGAGCGGGCCAGTAGCTCCTGCTTATCCATCACGTGTTCATTTCCCCGCACGGGCCAGAACCCCGTATTCTCGGTAGAGGGGAAACCGTGCACCTACCACCAGTGGACACGGTTCTGGTCAAAGCCTGGCAGCTGGAAGGGTTTGGCCAGTGACTCTGGCTTAACCTCGCAGCCCCCTTCCTGCCTGTTCCTGGCCCTGCACTAGGTGCTCTCTGTCTCTGCCACATTCACTCTTCACAACAGCCCCCAGAGGGAGGCAGGGACAGTCCCTTCCTACACACGAAGAGGCTGACTTGGGTCAATTAAGGAATGAACCCCAAGTCACAAAGCCAGCCAGGGGTTAAGCTGGGCTTGTATTCAGGCAGGAGAGGTCCAGTCCTGTTTCTTCACTGCCCTCAGCAGCCTTGCACCTTATCCTTAAGGAGCCCGCGTGGGTAAGGAGCCCCAACCACTATCAGAGCTGTGAGTCAGAGCTCATGGAGGGGCTTCTACAGGAAGGAGGCCCATCTCTCCCCTCTTGGCCACTGCCCCCAGAATTCTCATCTTGTGTCTACCCACCAGTACTTACCAGTCTCACCATATTCTCAGGCCCTGAAGGATCCCATAGCACAGCCTCTCAGTCATCCTTACAACCAACTCCTACTCAGCCTTCAAAACCCAGCCGGAATTGCCCACTCTGAGGACTTCAACTCCACTCTATCCCACCCACTGAGTCAGATGCTGGGCACCCAGAGTGCCCACTATGAGGCAACACTGAACTGGCCTGTGAGCCCGCCCCCCGCAAGGCTATTCCTGCAGGGCAGGACTATGCCACTCCTCTTCGCATGGGGCCCCCAGAAGTGTTCAAAGACACTTGTCAGCTGAATCATACCATGAGGGGGTGTCAGAGGTGCCATGTGAGTTGGGCCCTGAAGGACCTGGGGAAAGGCAGGATGGACAAGTGTCCAGAAGCAGAGTACAGCATGGGACGAAATGATTTACAGCTATTCTTCCAATGGGCCTCAGTTTTCTGGGGGTGTCAGCCTTCCCCATGTATCAGGCAGCAGAAACATCTAAACCTGCTTTGCACACCCCACCACCGCAGAAGTGAGAGACCAGACCCCGAGAAGCTGTGCCCAAGTCCTAAAGTGGCAAAGGCTGGGCCTGGAGGAGGCAGAGAGTGTGAGACCACCTGCCCCGGGGCCCGATCTTAAACCCAGCTCCTACCTGCCTTGCCACCACCCGCCCTGCCCCTCCCTGCACGATCGGATCCAGGGGCCCCATCTGTGGACAGAACGTCACGTTATAAGCTCACTAGAAACGTGTTCCTATCGACGCCACCCGGTGCCAGGGCACGAGGGGCTCAGAGGTGCCTCGACCACCTCTTCTGTGATGGATGGGGACAAGGCTTGCTCCACACCCAGCAAGTGGAGTGAGAGCTGGGACTCCCCTGCGGAGCCTCCGCCGCCTCTGGGAGCAAGACCTGCCCAGGAAGCTCAGTGCCTATCCCTCTCTGAGGGGCAGAGACAGGCCCAGCTGCCCCTCAGCTGCTCAGGACCCTCAAGGCACCCGCACGTCTGCGCTCTGGAAGCGGGGATTTCAGCCAAGGACAAAGCATGGGACCAGCGGGACCTTCCAGGCACTCTCTCTCTGCCTCTGTCCTCCACCCCGGGCCCTGGCAGCAGAGGTGGGATGAGTGTTTGCAGACGGAAGTCAAGGATCCCCTGGTGCACCCCCACTTCCCAGCTGTGCCTAGGGGCGCCCAGGCCTGTCTCCTCAGGTTGTGGCACTGACACCTTCCCCTTTTATGTTTCTCAGTGGCGACACTGGACGGCCACCCGGGCCGTCTGTGGCTCCCCCTACACCCATAGGAGGGCCCCAAGTGGTGGGTGTCCACGTGACAGTCGTGTTTGGCTCTCTGCTCTGCTGCCCATCACACCCGACACTGTCACCGTCCGAAGGAGACAACACCTCTGATTCCTCCGTCCTTCTCCCCAGGTTGCAAGTCTTTTCATGCTGAGATGTGTTTTTACTTGGCCTGTGAGGTCACTACCAAGTGACTTGTGTGTGCCAGGCCCAGGCATGCAGTCAGACAGGCCCTGCCCCTGCCCTCAGGGGCTCGAGCTGCACACAGGAAACCTGGCCCAGCAGGGCTGACTGGAGGCTCTGCACAGCCTGCAGGGCTGTTGGCACCACTGTGATGTAAGCATGTGGGTGCAAGCTCTGTCTTCGCTGCTCCCTGGGCCCTGGCACACGGGCCTTGGAGAACAGTGTGACTCATCCTCTATGTGGCCTGGTCTCCATGGACCTCTCTATTTCTCTTGTAATTCATTTACTAATGGAAAGTGTAAGGCATTACTAGTTTCACAGCAAAATGATTAATTGACTAGAGGCCCGGTGCATGAAATTCCTGCTGGGTTGGTCCCTAGGCCTGGCTGGAGATCGAAGTGTGAGCGCCTGGTGTGGAAGGGCAGGTCACAGCTGACCTCTGGGCCCCTGGCCCCTATGCACCCCCTTCCCCCCCATACCTGAGTCATGGTGCCCAAGTCTCCATACAGAGATGTGGTGAGCAAGGCCAGACACTGTGGGCCGGAGAGCAGTGTAGGCCTCTGGTCCACCCAGTGGTGTCCCCCGGAAGCACGGCGGGCAGCACGCTCTCTCCTGGCCGGCCTTGCAGACCAGCTCCTGCTCGAACCCACCAGGAGCCCCACAGGCCCCTGTGGTCCTGGCTGCTGTGGCCTGGCTCACCTTAAAGAGGTTGTGCGGGTGCAGGGTGGGCTCCTCCTGGGCACCCAGCACCTGAGCTCAGGGGCTTCCCTGGCGGGCGAGCCCTGGCGTCCTGGGGGAGGGTTGCAGGGGGAGTGAGAACGAGCTCGCATTCTTACAGCACTTCCATCCCCGTCACCCCCGCTCCTGGGTAGCCAGCAAGAGGTCCCAGCGCATTGCCAATGCCAGCAATGTTCCATGCCGTCCCCTGGTGGTCAGCACATGTCATAGCAAGCAGTCGGACTCCTGGCCTCCCTGTGGAACTCCCATCCAAGAGGACAATTTGCATATTAGGCTCTTATTAAATAGGATATTAAAAATGTTGCTGCTGTTATCCAGAGGCACGCACCTTGAGAACACGGAACAGGGGTTCCCACAGGAAACCCTGCAAAAGCCCAGAAGCTCCCCAGTGCCAGGAGTGAGTCTCGCTTTGTGTTAGATCCCCTGCTCCTGGCGCAGGACTTGGCGCCACACAGGCCTTCAGTCACTGTGTCTGCATGACTGAGCGAGGCTGCTTGGACAGGCCCGGAAAAGACACGGAGACAGAGGCTGAGCCCTGAAACCCACCCCCATCCACGGGGCAGAGTGTTGGCTGAGATGTGGGCCTGCCTTAGGTTCCCCGTGTGCACGAGGCTGCGGAGGCGGCAGCCTGGGGAAGCTTGCACATGACCTTCCGCAACCCTCCTACCTGTGAGTGAGGGTGCCCGTGCCCCACACCTGTCTGTGCTGCAGATTGATGCCCTTCATCACCAGTATGGCCAGGGGACCATTTCCAGGACAAAGCCGAGAGCTGGCCTCCCACCCCCACCCGTCCTGGGCCAGGCTGCTTGAGCATAGCACCCAGGGTGCCTTCTCCCCAGGGGGCAGAGCAGTGAGCCACCAACATTCCTGCGGGAACAACCATTCCCTTGAGTAGGTGGGAGGAGCAAACAAGACTGGAAGAGAGGGTCCTGAACCCACTGCTCACATGAGGCAGCTGGGTGCATGGTCAGAGCATCAGTAACCCTGCCTGGGTCTTGGTCTCCATCCCCCCTCAGCCCTGACACCCTCCCCTGAACAGGCCCATAACCTCGGGATCTGAGTAGGCTACACCACGGAGAGCTTCATATGGGACTTGCCCAAATACCAGGTATTTTACCTCTTTCATTGTATAAACCTCACAGACTAGTACAGTTATCTCTGTTTTATAGATGAGGAAACAGTCCTGGTAAGATTTAGCCATAGAGATTACAAGGAGTCTTAAAGAAAAAGATCAGTGAATAGAAAGTCATCACTATAGCATGAAGGAGGAGAAGGGAAAGTCCTAGAAGAATCAGGGCCTTTCAGCCACAATCCCAATCCTATTCCTTCCACTACCAGAGGGAGCCCAGGGGACTGGCAGACAGTCTGCAGTGCAGGGAGAGGGCCAACTGGGGAGGCATCATGGCCCCTCTCCCCTCTACCAGGAAACAAGTGCCCGCGGGCCGCCTGACCCTGCTGGGGTCACTTCCATGCGGCTGCATAGAAGTCTATGTCTTTCTCCTTCTGCCTGAGGCCCATCGCCTCCATCTCCAGCCTCTCCACGCGCCTCACCTTCTCCCTCAGGGAGTCCAGCTCAGGGAGGGGGCAGGAGCAGCCTGGGCGCTGGCTGCCAACTCCATGTTCTGGGAGGTGGGCAAAGGCAGGGGACCTGGCTCAGAGCACCCTCGGGGCTGGGGAAAGGCCCAAGTCCCTGCAGCCCCAGGAGAAGCCAGGGGCGGCCAAGCTGGTCCATGTGCAGGCCCCTGTGTGGGGGCCCCACATGCTGTCACTGCAGCATGTCACTCCCCAGAAGCTCCCAGGACAGCTGGCTCTCAGGCAGCGCTGCTTTGAGCGGGAGGGAGAGGTGTCCCAGGTCACGTTCCTGGACCTGGGGTCCCGGTGACTGGGGCGTCCCAGCCCCTCACCCCCGGCCCACAGGATAGGCCTCCTGCTCACATTGTGCCGGGCCTCCTGCAGCTCCAGCACCAGCTGGTACAACTGATGCCTGGCGTCTGCCAGCTGCTTCGTCTTCTCCTCCCTGCGGGCGATGAGAACACGTGGTGAGGGCTCCTCAGAAGCACCCGGAAAGCCCACCACCTGGGAGACCACAGCGGGGAAGGAGGGGGTCCTGGCTTCTAGGAGTGAGGAGGGCGTCTGCACGTGGGGCTGCAATAACGCTCTGGAGTCCAAGGTGAGCTTTAAGTTGTCACTGCAGCGCTCAGACTACACCACAGACCTGAGCTTTCCTCTGAGGTGCAGACAGGGAAGGAGCCCCCAGAGCCACTGCTCCCTCCACAGTCAGGCAGGCAGGGAGGCCCCCTGGCAGGGAGGTGAAGGGGGCAGCTTCCCAGGAAGTGGGCATGGTGCCATCACCAGCTGCAGGAAAGGGGGAGCAGGCCCACCGGACGGGATGGGAGAGACACATCCTCCCTCCAGCCAAGAGCACCCACACTGGGCCCGAGGCTGAGCGGCAGGCTGCTGCTCTGAGTCTGACAGGTCTGGACTGGACGGAGCCCTACAGGCCCAGCAGAACCCTGCTGTGCAGGCCCGGGGAGGGGAGGGAGCGGGCTAGCCCAGGGCCCAACAGGGACCCAGCTCACAGCAGAGCCCCGTCACCCCAGGGCACTGTGAGAGCTGCCCCTTTTGCTGCACCACATGGCAGTGAACCACATGTGTGAGCAACGCAGGTGACACAGGGCACAAGAGCAGAAAGACCGGGTCACTGGGGGACTCACAGCTCCTGCCTGACGCCGCGCAGCGTGGCCTTGGTGTCCGCCAGCTCCACGGCCAGGGGCTGCGTGTCCTCGCTGGGGCGGCTGCTGGTGTTCCACTCCTGGGTCAGGGTCATGACCAGCTACAGCAGGGCAGACAGAGGGGTCTCACCGGCGTGCTCCTGTGCCCGGCACAGTGCCCGCACTAGAACGTGGTGAAGAATGACCAAAAGACGGAAGAAAGTAAAAGAGAAGATGGCAGCCGAGACTGCAAAGCCAGGAGGGAGGCAGGAGAAAGTGGGGAGTTTTTAAGAAGCGAGGATATATTTAGTGAGAAAGAAGGGCCGAGGGAATGGAGCAGGCTCCCCAAGCTCAACCTCTGAGCTCACACAGTTGTCTCAGGGGACTGTGCCCTGCAGGGAAAGTGCCCACACCCTGCCCCCTCGGAAATGGGCCAGGAGGACAGACAGTGCGCAAGCTTGAGGGGAAGTCAGGATGAGGAGCGCGGCCATAACTAGGGCCCCGGACCCAGGCCCCTCCCCACTGTCCCCCAGGCTGTTGAGCCACCCGCAAATGCAAACACACCTCCCTGTAACTGTCTTGCTCAATTAAGAGCCTCCTGAGGCGACAGGTCATGTTGCTGGAGAGAGACTCCAGCTCCTCCAGGGCCATGTCTGGGACCTCCAACCTCTGCAAGTTAAACAGGGTCTCCTGGTGGCGGGTCACCTGAGGGCACACAAGGGTAAGGTGCTGCAGAGGTCGGGCAGGGAGCAGCGCTGGGGTCCCCGAGAGCACCCACCTCCCAAGGCCACGCCCCCTGGGACCTAGGCCCACTCTCCCACAGCTGACCCACCTCACTGACATTATTAACCCTCAGCCACCAAGTTCCTGTGGGGGCGGGCAGGCTCCTCAGCAAGTGCAGCCACAGTCTGCAGCCCAGCTCTTTCCTCACACACCACTGCTGCTGTCACACTAGCTCGAGGAGGACACTGACTTCCCACCAGACAGCACTCCTCCCAGTGTGGGAGCTCCCTCAACTGTCCCAGGGATTTCAGTCGCACACCACCCATGTGTCACACAAAGAGGGTAAGCCTTGGAAGGGGAGGGTCAGGAGGGATGGCATCTTATTCTGCAAATAAAATCTAACGCGAAGATGGCAAAATATCAGAGCGATTATGTCAGAAGGTTGGGTCCATGACAATCTTATATTTTGAGGAAACCATTCATAACCTGAAATACTTCTCAGGAGAGCCTGTATCTCATCCCCACTGGCCACACAGGACCACCTGGTTCCCCTTTCTGCCGGGTGTGAGCGCAGGCCCATGGCCTCATCCTCACTGGGCAGCCTCTCCTCCACCTGCCGACATCACCTCCTTCAACCCAGGGACATGCCCTTGACGGGGAATCAAACCTGTGACCCTTTGGTCGGCAATCCAACACTCTAAACCACTGAGCGAAACCATCTAGAGCCTGGACCCGCAGCCTAGCCCCCTGGCAGGAGCAGTGAACTCATCTCAGTCCAGGGCTGGAAGCGCCAGGGGGTCCTGCACCTGGTGCATGGGCTCCAGAGTAGGAAACCCCTCAGGTTCCCAGGCCAGGACCCCCGCCCCCAGTTTGGAAACCTGTGAAGACCCCTGAGTCCCAGGACTGCTAGTGTCCAGGAGGGTGGGGTCTGTGGAGACCCCAGGGGGGCGGGAGAGGAGCCAGGGCACCCGCAATGGGACAGGGAGGCAGGTGCACTCACCCCAGCCACCAGCGTGCTCTGCAGAAAGAGCTCCATGAGCTCTCGTACAGTAACGTCCATCATGAGGCTGTGTCCACCGTCCATCGCTATGCACACAGGCTCTGGGCCCACCGTCTCTGAGCCCACCAGCTCTGCGCCAAGCAGTGCCAACGGCTACTCGCCCCACATTCCAAATGGCTCATCACCCCACATTCTAAACTGCTGTTTGCACCACATTCTAAACTGCTATTTGCTCCACATTCGAAAAAGGCTCTTTTCCCCAAATTCTAAACGGCTCTTGAGCGTGTATTCCTAACAGCTCTAGGACCCATATTCCAAAGGGCTCTAGCAGGGAACACAGCTGGGTCAGAAGCTGTGGCAGCTCCCGGCCAATGCTAAGTGCTTTGGAATACACAAAAATTATGACACACTCCCTGTGAAATTTAAAATCATTCTGGGCACATAAAATATGAGGAAATATAAAAGGTCTATGTCTACATCCTATGTACTTATAAATGTAAATTAACCACTTCAACATAATTTTGCCAATCTCCATTTTTAATTATTTTTTCCATCAGCCAAATTGCAGAAATTTGATCAGTTCCTTTGAAGTAACCATTCGTTTTATTTTGTTAAGTCTGACCTAGTAGCTCAGCTTGGGAGTTCTCTTTCCCATCACAGTGAACGGAGACCCTCCAGTTGGTAGTTCATACATTACAACACCTAAACCCACCAATTAGCTGCCTACAAAACGATTTGATAGAATATTAACTAGTAAGTAATTTAGAGGAAAGAAAAATGAACAAAATAAAGCTGCGTATTTGGGAAATATTTTAACAAAAAGAGCCTGTGCATAGCTTTCTGTGCAAGGAGCATTAAACTAGCACATGCAAGAAAGACATTTAGAGAACAGATATGCAGGTATGTCAGAACAAATTTAAACATCTAGGTTGTCAATCAATAAACTAGAAGTGTTTTAATTACTTTCTAAACTAGTAATCGTTTTATTTTGGTTAACTAAAAATTTTATTTTGATTTAAAATAAATTTAATTTTTTAAGTAAATGAAATCTTTGGACTTATGATAGAGGGGGGACAAAGTACCAGTTAGCATTTTTAGTAACTACCCAGATCCAATAAATATTACAAATTCCCTAAAGTCAAAGAACAAAAATGAAAAAAAAAGCCCACCTACAGGTGTTATTTTTTCATACTCACCTAAATCAATTCCTCTTATAAAACCTACCAAAAGTCTAACAGCCTTCATTTGTGAGAAGCATGATGAGATTTAAAATAATGCAAAACAAAATGTGACCGAAATGGGAAACAAATTTATAAATGTAGTTACCTGAACTGAGAACACAGCACATTACATATAACTTAGAGATTCTTGATAAATTTCTTTAATGATTATGCAAATCAGGATTTGAATAACGGTTGATTATATGAGCTTATGCCAATGAGATATTAACTGGATACTAAAATTTTAAACTCTCTGCTTCCAAATTTCAGGGCCAAGGTTTCAGAGAAATGCAGCACAATTTATGGGACTAGAACTGTTTTAAAGAAAACACGTAACAGTGACATAGAAAACAGGGTCAGGCAGACTGAAACCACAAGAGTGAGTGCAAGCCAGGCACAGTGATGAGCACGTTGCACACATTATAGCTCATTCAATCAACTCAAAGGCCTCCAGGTGTTCCATCAACTCCCACTGACTTAGCTGAACTTTGGACCTCAGGTATGCAGAAATTCTAGGAGTAATATAAGGTTTTCTATCCTGAAAACCGGTTCCATGCCCTGGCTGCTATGGCTCAGTTGGCTGGAGCAGCATTCCATACACTGAAAGGTTGTGGGTTTGATTCCAGTCAGGCCATATACCTAGGTTGTGGGTTCAATCCCCAGTCAGGGTGTATATGGGAGGCAACCGATCAATGTTGCTCTCTTACTTAAATGATTCTCTCTCTCTCTCTCTCCCTCTCTCTCTCTCTCTCTCCATCTCTGTCTCTCTATCTCTTCCCCCTCCCCTCTAAAATCAATAAGCATATCCTCGGGTTAGGATGAAAAGAAAATGGTTCTATTAAATCTTAGAAAACTTAGAAAGTAATTTTCAAATTTTAATAGTTATAAATTCCTATCAAAATTTCCAATAGTTACAGAGAATGCCTTGACTCGAACTAAACCAACAATTCAATTATTTTATTATACAAGCAGTTTTACTGCCATCTGAGTCAGACCCTCAGAACGTTCTGCCGTTGGATTGGAAATCAATAGATACAGCTCTACAATCAGATTCCTAGTTGGGAAAAGTTGAATAATAGTCTTTAAACATACGATGAGACATTAGCAAACACCTCTACACTTAAGATATGTGGACTGTACATGTGGGATTTTGCAAGGGAATGAGGAAGAGGGGAGGTGAGAAACAAAAAAGTCAGAATTCCTTACTTGGAGAAAGTTATTAATAAAGCAAAAGTGTTAACAACTGGACAGCCCTAACTGGTTTGGCTCAGTGGATGGAAGTCGGCCTGCGGACTAAAGGATCCCTCTCTGGTTAGTTTCCAGTCAAGGGCATATATCTTGGTCGCAGGCTCGATCCCCAGTAGGTGACGTGCAGGAGGCAGCTGGTTGATGTTTTTCTCTCGTCGATGTTTCTAACTCTCTGTCCCTTTCCCTTGCTCTTTGCAATATCCATAAAATATATACTTTTTAAAAAAGATAAAGAAATGGACAGGTGTGTACCTTTTCATTCATGAAATAAAAATATGTGACCTAGATTTTATAACATAATTACTTAGAAAGCCTCTTCCCAGCCTTCATTTTGCAAATACAAAGAAAGTGGGAAGGAAAAAATTGAGCTCTTTAGAGCAGCGGTCGCCAACCTTTTGGACCTCATGGACCACCAGTGGTCTGCGGGCCACTGGTTGGTGACTGTTGCTTTAGAGGGCTTAGGAGAACAGAGACTATCTTGGATTTTCTTTCTCCAAGGAGTGTTCCAATGATTATTTCTGTGGGAGAGATAATCAACAAAGTCTCCAGTATGTCTACAAAGTTAAAAGCACAATTGGAAATGAAAAATAGGAAAGATTCCTTTTTCAATGCCCTCTTACAAAGCAAATATCAACCTAAGGTGACACAGCCAACGATAAGTCCCGTGTATTTTTCTAACAAAAATCAATAATGCCTAAAAGCGCTGTCCAAAATCATCACGCGCGACTCAGACAGGAGCAGTGGACAGTCTGCGCATTCAGTGACTCCTCTGCCCTGTGCTGTGGCTCAGCTGAGTCCTAAAAGAGCAGGCCCCATGCAACAGAAAATGAATGATTTTGGTTTTATATAGAGTTACCACTGGTACTTTGCTCAAGATACAGATTCTTTTCATGGAGATAACGTAAAAATTATTATATGAAGAATTAGTTGCTTTTGAAGTTTCCTTTAACAAAGTGTTACTCTATAAAACAAAAGATGATCCTCAGCAGTAACCCTTGAAAAAAGGGAAATCCAGAATGTCCTAACTTTTCTATTATCTTTTCCCTCACAACCCTAGATACCATAATGTGTTCATGTATACAAAGCAAAGGAGAGAAAAAGTAAAGATAAGGCAACACCAGAAAGAGGACTCTGTTAAAAACTCTACCTAAGTTATTAGCTACGATTCTTATTATACAGTTTATAGCGATATATAAAGATGTGTCAAAAACAGAACATACCTTGTTATGTCCTGAATCTCCGCCTCTGACAGTATCTGGTGCCATGTGTTCAATAGTGCCACAGAACAAACACAACAAATCGAAAAGGTATGACAGGCAACAGTTTCTGGTGGGAGACAGGAAATTTTGTAGGTCATATTTTATGAACTACTAGAGGCCTGAGCCAGGCCTGCACCCTCTCACAGTCTGGGGCTCCCTGTGGGCAGCTGGACAGCCTTAGCTTTGCTGCAAAGGCAGGCTCCTGCCACTGCCACTGCCCCTGCACTCGCCAGCTGTGAGCCAGGCTTCTGGCTGAGCTGCTCCCCCTGTGGTAGCCCACTGACCACCAGAGGGCAGCTCCTGTGTTGAGCATTTGCCCCCTGGTGGTCAGTGCGGGACACAGCATCATAGCTTGGTCTTTCTGCCATTAGGTCGATTTGCATATTAGCCTTTTATTAGATAGGATGATATAATAGACTAGGATAACATAGCTAAATTCTATTGTGATTACTGTTTATTGTAGCACCTAAAAAGAAATAAATGAAACACAGACCATATTTTATTTTTATTTATATATGTATATATCATAATTAAGTAGTTTTAATATACTTATTAGCATCTACCTATGACACCAGGAGGTCTCAGTTTGATTACAGTCAGGGCACATCTAAATATCCTTTTTTTTTTTTAGGAAAATCTTTATTGCTGAGAGCATTACAGATGCCCCCCTTTGCTCTCCAGGGCCCCCATCCACCCAGATCCCACCCCACGCCAGACCTTCACCACCCTATTGTCTGTGTCCTTAGGTAATGCATATATGCATATAAGATTTTTCCTGAATATCTTCCCATACCCCTCTCACTCCTTTCCTCTGAGATTTGTCAGTCTGTTCTGTTTTCATGCTTCTGATTCTATTTTATTCATCAGTTTATTTTGTTCGTAAGATTTCTTGTTCATTTATTTTGATTTTTAAATTCAGTTGCTGATAGATATGTATTTATTGCCATTTTGTTGTTCATATTTTTTTCTTTTTTTCTTCTGCCTCTTCTTCTTTAAGAATACCCTTCAACATGTCATGTAATACTGGCTTGGTGGGGATGAATACCTTTAGCTTCTTCTTGTCTGTGAAGCTGTTTATCTGATGTTCAATTTTAAATGATAGCTTTGCTGGGTAGAGTAATCTTGGTTATAGGTTCTTGCTATTCATCTCTTTCATTATTTCTTGCCACTCCCTTCTGGCCTGAAAAGTTTCTGTTGAGAAATCAGCTGACAGTCATATGAGTGCTCCCTTGTAGGTAACTACTTGCTTTTCTCTTGCTGCTTTTAAAACCCTCTGTTTTTCTTTAACAGTTGCCACTTTAATTATGATGTGGACCTCTTTGGATTCATCTTGTTTGGGACTTACTCTGTTTCCTGAACTTGTAAGACGATTTCTTTTACCATGTGGGGGAAGTTTTCTGTCATTATTTATTCAAATAATTTTTCAAGATCTTGCTCTCTCTTTCTTCTCCTTCTAGAACCCCCATAATGGGAATGTTGGTACACTGGAAGTTGTCCCAGAGGCTCCTTACATTATCTCCATACCTTTTTATTCTTTTCCCTTTTGTTCTTCTTATTAGGTGCCTTTTGCTTCCTCATGTTCCAAATCATTTATTTGATTCTCAGAATCCTCTACTCTACTGTTGAATTCCTGTAAATTATTCTTTATTTCAGTTAGTATATGCTTAATTTCTCACTGGTCCTATTTTTATGTCTTTGGCATTCTCACCAAGATCCTTGAACATCTTAATAAGTCCCTTGAATCTCTCATTAATTCCCTTGAAGCTCTCATTAAGTCCCTTGAACCTCTCATTAAGATCCTTGAGTGACCTTAGAACCATTGTTTTGAACACTGTCTCCAGGAGTTTGCTTACTTCCATTTCTTTCATTTGTGACATGTTTCATTGTCTCTGTATTTTGGCAGCTTCCCTGTATCTGTATTTGTTTCTATGTATTAGGTAGAACTACTATGTCTCCTGGAATTGGTAGAGAGAACTTGTATATTAGGTTTCCTGTAGGGCCTAGTCACGGTTCAGACTCCCCAGTCACCTGAGCAGGGCACTCTGTGTCTGCTCCTGTGTGGGCTGTGTGCACAGTCTTGTTGTAGTTGATAATTGACTGCTGTTGGCATCACTGGGAGGAATTGATTTCCAGGCTGATGGGCTGTGAGGACCAGCTGCATCCCAAATGGAAGAGCTTCTGTGCAGGAGACACCCATATGGAACAGGACTTGTTTCAGTGGGGCTTTGGTGCTCACTGAGTCAGCTCCTTGAGTGTGTTGCTTGTGGATGTGCAGAGCTGTAATCTGTTATGATATGAATCTGTCCACCAGATTCATTGGCTTTGGGGCCTCCAGGAGGTGCAAAGTCAGCCACTGCCTGGGGCCACCTAGCAGGAGCTACAGAGGGATATGCAGATGGCTGCTATTTGTTTTGGGCTAGGAAGTGCCCAGGCAAGACCCAGCTGTAAAGCAAAACAGGCTGGTGATAGTACAGAGTCTTCGGCCTTTTATTGATAGGTTCGATGCCAGCTGTTGCTTGTTTGAGATTCTAGCAAAGTCTGAAGCCTGATCCAGGATAGGCCACTCATATGGAAAATTGGCTACAAACAGCTTGGGTAGGGCTGCAAATTGGATGGGGTGAGGTCTCAGGGAATAACCAGGGTGGAGAAAACAGTGAGAGCCACACTGATGGAAACTCAGATATGGTTGCCAGTCAGCTTTGTGACTGGGGAGGTCCCAGCACAGGAACAATGAACCTTGCAAGCACACACTTGACAATCATGCTGGCAAGTTACTCTCAGGGATCCTTCTTTTCAACAAAATTAGATGTTTATGTTGAAAGAGTCAGTACTTTAAAAATTAATGCATAAGCCGGGCCAGTGTCACTCAGTGGTTGAACATTCAACTATAAACCAGGAGGTCACAGTTCAATTCCAGTCAGGGCACATGCCCAGGGTTTCTGGCTCAATTGCCAATAGGGGGCATGCAGGAGGCAACCCATCATGTATTCTTTCTCATCATTGATGTTTCTCTCTCTCTCTCTCTCTCTCTCTCTCTCTCTCTCTCTCTCTCTCTCTCCCCCCCCTCCCTTTCTCTCTGAAGTCAACAAAAATATATTAAAATTAACACATAGGTATACATATGATAGGATGTACACTACCACAGGGCATAATCTTTGCAAACCAGTCTGAGTGTACAGTATTGATGCACAACAGCATGGACTGGTGAATGAAGCACAGAGCAATCTGCCACAGCTCTCAAATCTCCCCTGTAAGTACACCCCCTCGTCTCCTACAAGGTGGTGTGCTTTGGCCAGCAGCCATCTGGTCCCCTGGCAAAATAGCCCTGTTAGAAGTGTTCAAACGCATCTCTGTCTGTAACGCTGCACAACAATGCATATCTAACAGCACTCATTCTGAATTGCAGGCTGAGACTGGAGGAGGAGGAGGTAGAAGTAGGATGACTTGGATGGATGTCAACGGTCCAGTCAGGAAGTGAGACCCAGACCTGGAGGAACACAGCTGTGCCGGACAATTAGCAGGTGTGACCAGCCACTCAGACACTTGATGGGAAGGTTTAAACGTTGGGGAACAAAAGCTGGAAAAAGAAAATGGGGGGAGAGCAGATTAGTGGGGGCTAGTTAAAGTGTGGGTGCAGGTGAGCTCAACAGGATATACATGTGTCACTGACAAAATGCAAACACTAAATGTTAGAAGACCCCAGAGAAAGGCACCGATGGGCAGGATGGTACAATGACTTCACAGAGTCCAGCTCCTATAGACTTGGAATATTCTTTAGTTAATAAATAAATGTAACCAGTAAACTCCCCATTTGAGCCCCTTCACTAAAGATAAACCTTAAGTGCCACTATATTATGTTCAAATATAACTTAAAAAAGGGAAATTAGAATTCTTTAGATATCAAGAAAAAATCATGCATAAAAGCCACTCAGGTTGGACGTTTTGAACACAGGAATGGTATTATTTTATTATATCAAATTTTATCAAATTTTAAATTCATTTGATGTCTTCAAAATAAATATAACTTAATATAGCATTTAAAAATAGCAATGCCGTTTATGTTAGTGAAGTTATTTAAGCACATACATTCATTCGATGGGATTTTAACACAAATCAGCAGAGACCTGGTTTTATTTTTAAGTGACTCAAGGGCCACTCAGTGACTGGCGCC
Organism: Myotis daubentonii; assembly: GCF_963259705.1. Classification (NCBI taxonomy): domain Eukaryota; kingdom Metazoa; phylum Chordata; class Mammalia; order Chiroptera; family Vespertilionidae; genus Myotis; species Myotis daubentonii. The sequence goes on along the minus strand of NC_081851.1, from coordinate 15,832,996 downwards.
AAGGGCTTCGTGCCCCTCTCATCCCGGGAGGCCCTTCCTGGCCCCACAGCACTGGAGTTCCATGGGCGCAGCGTCGGGAGAGCTCCTCGCTGGGCACAGGCTTCAGGGGCTGCCCTGGGCTGAGGCGCCGCAATGGCTTCCCTGGAACCGTCATTGCTGGTGCCCTTCACGCCACGAGTGAAGGTGAAGTGAGGAGTGGCCATAACCTCCCGTGTTCCCGTCAGTGAACTGACCTGCTAGGTGGTCAGGCCCATGGCTGTCCCTGCATCTCCCTGCAATCCTGTCCTGGTCAGAACCGTGTGGCTGTGGGGGGTCCCAGTCTGACAAAGGGAGGGGGCGGGGCTGGGAAACTCTGGATCCACACGGGCTGGAGGAAGGCCCTGGCTCCTTTACACCCTGCAGGGAGCAGCGGGCCTGGCGAGGTGAGGAGGGAGGGAATCCCGACCTTAGAAGGCGGCTCCCTATGCAGCTGGTGCCCACAGATCGGGGGCTCAGCTGGGAGGACCAAGCCTGGCCTGCCCTGCCCTGCCTGGCCCTGGCCACCTTCTGGGGAAGGAACGGACCACCTGCAATGGGCGCTGCTCCCCCGCGGGGCTGGCTTCTGAGGCCCCAGCACAGACTCCTCACCAAGGGCTTAGCTGCTCCAGGGCCCCGCCCGCTGCCCTCTGTGCTCCAGCCCATGCCTGCCTGAGGCCATGAGCACTGGAAAGCCACCATCTTCCAGAGACAGGAACTCCAACTTCCAGCAGGGGCGGGACTTCCTGAGGAGAGCAGGCAGCAGGGAGGGGCGGAGCTTCCTGGGGAGAGCAGGGATCAGGGAGGGGCAGGACTTCCTGGGGAGAGTAGTCAGCAGGGAGGGGCGGAGCTTCCTGGGGAGAGCAGGCAGCAGGGAGGGGCGGAGCTTCCTGGGAGAGCAGGGATCAGGGAGGGGCGGGACTTCCTGGGGAGAGCAGGCAGCAGGGAGGGGCGGAGCTTCCTGGGGAGAGCAGGCAGCAGGGAGGGGCGGAGCTTCCTGGGAGAGCAGGGATCAAGGAGGGGCGGGACTTCCTGGGGAGAGCAGGCAGCAGGGAGGGGCGGAGCTTCCTGGGAGAGCAGGGATCAAGGAGGGGCGGGAGTTCCTGGGGAGAGCAGTCAGCAGGGAGGGGCGGAGCTTCCTGGGGAGAGCAGGCAGCAGGGAGGGGCGGAGCTTCCTGGGAGAGCAGGGATCAGGGAGGGGCGGGACTTCCTGGGGAGAGCAGGCAGCAGGGAGGGGCGGAGCTTCCTGGAGAGAGCAGGGATCAGGGAGGGGCGGGACTTCCTGGGGAGAGCAGGGAGCAGGGAGGGCCGGGGTAACGCCCCCTGCTGGCCGGAGGGCCGCAGCCCCGGAAACGCGGCCACAGTGTGTCCACTCTCAGAAGCCTGGTCCCCTGATGGCAGTGAATGCAGAGCTAGGCTCTCACTTCAAGTCAGGTGGGTCTGGCTTCTCCTATGGCAACTGGCACTTAGGGAATGTCTACTTCACATCTTAATAAGGTATGACTTTCAAAATACTGTCTTGTTAATTCTGGTTAGCACTCAAAAGCTGAATTCCAAATGTGTTTCCTTCTTTTCTGCTCTCAGAGTCCTAACCACACACATTCCTCTTGCCCAGGTAAGAAAACCACCCCCTTCCTTGCCATGAGATGGGTGCCTGTGGATGGTCAGGGTTGGTCACATACACAGCAATGAAAAGATAAAGGCACCTGAGTATCAAAAATACCACCCCCATTCTGGTAATGTCTCCAGGAAAAGGGTAACATTTCACTTTCTCTGTGTACTTTCTCACGCTGCCTAGCACATAGTAGGTGCACTTGGGGGTGACCAACGTCCCACCGTCGGGCACTTTGGTCTTTGGCCGGAACAACTACTGGATTTCAGAAGGCTAGAGAAATGGCTGACTGTGGTACAAAGGTGAAAGAAAGATCTGCTCTTTAACAAAATCTTGTATTCATAGTTTCAAACTGTAAGTCATTGCTCCTTGTGAGAAACACCAGGACAGAGGACTGAGGGCGGGGTTATCTTCTAATAATGTGCAATGAAGGACATCTGTGCCATGGTGCTGGGCTCAAAGTGGTGGCGGGCACGCCATGGAGATGTCCCTCAGGAGACAAGGGGTTGTGCCCTCGACCTCTGTCAGCACCACACCGCAGTGACTTGCTCAGATGTCCCCACCACTTGGCTGGGGCCCTCAGAGTTGGGGGCTGTGTCACCGGCACCTGCCTCATAACATAACTTCCGTCCTGTTTAAGGGGGACACCTTATATTTACATTCTGTTGGTGTCATTTTCTATCACGTGTCTGACCTCTTTGTATCTGTTTTGGGGGACAAACTATATTTACATTCAATGGGGACTCATTGTCCATCAACAGCCTGCCCTCTCTATATCTTTTTGGGAAACAGCCGATATTGACATCAATTGACATCAATCTTTCTCCTGGGGTCTCACCTATAGTGTGAATTTGGCTGGTTTCCTGACACATGGTTTCGTGTTTACTAAGGTGCTCTCCTGGGATGGGCTAAGCCTGGGGACTGGGGTTCTATAAAGAGGTTTTCCTTTGGAGTTAATGTGCTGAGTAAGAACTGGGTGTGCTAATGTGTTCTGTGTCTGAGTGTTTTGACACATATATTAAATACCTATTGATTCTGGAACACAAGGAAGGGTTTTTAATAAAATGAGTTGGAGTAGAATCGAGTCCTGGATTTCCTCACCGCTCCTCACTGGCAGCGATGTCCGGGCTCCGGGCTCCCCATGTCCGCCCCCGGGTCCTGGGCCCCTGGAACACAGACATCCCTTGGCTAGGAGGCCAGAGAATGGGAAGCCAGGTTTCCTGTTTCCCAGGCAGCCGATCTTCCCAGGCCTTGGTGTATTTTAAGTCCCTCTAAGTTGAATCCCATTTTGATTTGGGATTTCTATCACAGCAGGAGCTCAGCTTAAAATGATCCTTGGGTTTTCCAAGGCCACTCAACTAGGAAGAGGCTGAGGAGGGAGGAGGACGGCAGGTGAAGATCCCCCCTGACCTGACCTCATGGCGGCCCATCCAGCTGCCGCTTGCGTGTCCCTGCTCCCTCACCAGCCTCTTCTGTAAGGTGCCGCCTTTGGCCTACTTTCCCCTTCTTTCCAAGGCCCTGCCCCTGGGGGAGCTGCCCCCTCCGCGAGCTGCCTTCCCCAAAGCTGGGAGCCAGACTGAGCATGTGGACCCCTGCAGGCCGCCTCCCCTGCGCCATTGCCTGTTGCAGGGTCTGAACCTGACCGGTCACCCCTGGGAGCTCTCAGCCTCTGTCCCCTGATTCTCTCCCGTCTGGGACATCTCTTCAGGGCGCAACTGGCCGGTCCCTGGGTCGCCCCTCATCCTTTCCACAAACACTCATTGAAGCTTCCTGTGTGCTCGCTCCTGGGTTCCATCGTGGAGGCAGCCCCCTCCCTGCCCCTCTGCAGGGCTGAGCCACCTGCTCCCCAGCACTGACTGCTCCTGAGCTTCAGGCCTGAGGTCGCTGCCTTAGACCCCCTGCCCGGGCTGCAGGCTTCTCCACTGTCCCTGAGTCCTCTGGGCTGCCTTCTTATTCAAGGCCACCAGCTGTCAATCACAGAAGCCAAAACCTGGGGTGCAGGCTGGACCCCTCCTCTCTCCACTTCCCACAGGTGGTCGCTCCCCTGAACCTGGGTCTGGATCTGGAATGTGCCAGCCCCTCTTAGCTGACTGTCCTCATCCCAGGTCCCCCCAACACCCTTGTCCCTGGGTCTTGGCAGGGCCTGGCCAACTGGTCTGCCTGCCTCCCACAAGTTGTCAGCTCCCTGGCACCTCTGGCATCCACCCCGCTCACCTACCTTTGTGAACCTGTTATGGGTTGACTTAGCGAGATAGACCACAGACTCAGAATTTAAATTTAGGAAGCTTTATTAAGCTGGCCAGCTGTCTGCAGTCCCAGCACTCTGCCAAAGCAAAGGCTGAACTGCAGCAATGACTGCAAGCGCTACAGCCTATTTATTTGCAAAAACTACAAAGTTACAAAGCCTTGTTTATGCAATTTGTTTCCGATACAGTATAGCATTATCACCTTCCTATTTATGTTCTCTGGGAACAGAGAGCACAGTATATTGAGGAGGGACCATGAGACCATATCTCAAGACCTGACCTGATGTCAGTACCTTCCTATCTGTCTGTTCCAGGAACAGATAGTACAGCGCGCCCCGATATGCAGCCCAGTACATTCCCTACTGGTTTTATTGGGAATCAAATCTTTGCTTCAGCGTCCTCCTGTAAGATTCTGGAGTATTGGGTGTATAAAACCATTAACTTTACAGCCTGTATTTGATTTTGTATGAAATCGAGGAGGCATCTGGCAATGCAGGGGCCAAAGATGAGCCCTCGGAGGAGCAGAACGACTGGTCCTGCCAAGGAGGAGAGCAGGGTGGTTAGCCGGGGGGACCAGGAAAATGAATTCTCATACCAATGGCCTTTAGCCTTTCTAGCCTCTTTTTGGTCAGCCAGCCGTTTTCGCAGCTGGCTAAGGCTTTTCCTGATCACCCCGAGTGGTTGGTGTAGAAACAGCAAGACTCCCCTAGGGCCAGACAGAGGCCTCCCTGCTTCAGGAAAAGCAGATCTAGGCCTCGTCTGTTTTGTAGTACTACCTCTGCGAGTGAACCAAGGGAGTCCTCCAGTTGGCTAACAGAATTTTCGAGAGAGTTTAAATCTTGATCTATCTGTTTATTTAATTTTTTATAATTCTGGTGGCCAGTTGCTAGGGCGGCTGTTCCGATGGCCGTGGATCCTGCTAGTCCTATTCCCATAAGGAGGGGGACTAGGATGGGGGCCCTTTTAACTTTTCTGGGTTCGAGGTTTAAATGTTCTCGGCCCCCTTCTCCCGAATAGTAATATACCTGTGGGAGGATATGAGTTAGAATGCATAGTCCAGGGTTCATCGGATTCTGGAGGACTGGAGAGAAGATGCAAGGGGTTATACCAGTTGTACATGGCCACCAAGTCCCCTTAGGAGCTACTAAGTAGGTGGGGGTCTGTCCTGTATAATTCTTTGGAAGTATGATAGATGGATTACATAGATCTGTATAGGTGGAACTGCTAAGGGAGTAGTTCATAGGGTACACACAAGTCCCGGGGTTTAAGATGTCCCCAAGAGTAAGTCCTTGGTGTTTGTGTCCCCACATACACAGTCCGTCTGGCAGACTTTCTGCCGAAAGGTTCCTGATGGCAGAAGCGTCCTTCCCGAGCTGGGCCCCTGCCCCTATCCTAACATAAGGGGGTTCAGGGTTGAAGCACAGCCAGCAATCCGCGGTCAGGTTTGGGGAGGTGCGATTTAGGAAAGAAAACATTAAGTCCAAGGTTCCCAGTAGCTTCCGGTTTGGTTTTCCTGCGCCTGTATTTAAAAGCTGTTGTAGGTCCCCAAGGGCTGGCGAGGTCATGGCTGCAGGTGGTGTAGGGCTGGGGATCCCAGAGCTTTGTGCCCCAGGGGAACCAGGAGGTTTAGCTGGGGCTGGGTACTGTGGCTGGCTCGGCCTCTCTGGCTTGTCTAGGGGACGCAAGGGGCCAATTGGGTTGAACCACCGGGGAAGAGTCCGGCGTTGAATGGTGAAGAGCTGGCCAGGGTCTCGGCCGCTTACATAGAGTCTTAGTTCCCACGTCTTTCCTCCTTCCCATTGGTCAGTCCACCAGGCGAGAGGCATGAGGAGGACCGGGTTACAATTTCCGATCCTGCAGTTCTTCTTCGGGGCCCCAGGTCGAACCTCTCTGTTCGGACGGAGGAGCTTGTCGGTGGGAGGTTTTTTCCATGGGGCTAGGGTCTCACAACCCCAAGAGGCACAATAGAAGGCACCCTCTCCTCCACAGTTACTACCCCCTTCCCGGGGGCAGACATAATGTCGAGTGTGCCACAATTCTTGCTCTAGGGTTATTTCTCCGCACCCGTAACCCCTGGCTTTGGTGACCTGGGGATGGCCCCCTGAGCCATACCCAGTGGATGCAGTTTTGCTACGGGAATTTCCCCAGTTTTTTTCCAAAGAGTTTACAGAGATCTGTCGGGATGACAGGCGCCCCTATTCCAACAACAGAGCCTATAACAGTCCCATCAATAGTACCTGTGACCTCCCAAGATTAATTTCTGGCCGAATGGGGGTTTCCCAGTCCGGCTGCAGGCAGATGAGGAGAGTTAGGAAGAACACCGAGTGAGTCTGACCTTCAACGGGTCTCCGGTCTTCTGGACCCGCCATCCCTCCACGCTGTCTTTCGTTTTCTTAACCTGCGTAGGATGGATCCAGTGCCTCTTTCCTGCGACTTTGATGGTGGTTGGAGTGCTCTGCACCACCTGGTAGGGTCCAGCCCATCTAGGTTCCAGGCTGCCAGGGTTGTGATGCTTCTCCCAAACGAGATCTCCCGGATAGAAGGCAGGCTGTGTTGGACTGGATCTCAGCACGTCCTCCTCCCGTACGGCTCTCACCACCCGTCGTGCCGACGAGGCGCTGCTCTGCAAAGCCTGTAAGGACTTAAGCAAATTTCGGGTAGACAGTCGGGCAAGCTCTTCCTCCCTTAGGTGGGCAAGAAGAGGTGGTGGCCTGCCAAATATAATTTCAAAAGGGGTGAGTCCCTTTATGTATGGAGTGCACCTAGCTCTGAGGAGAGCAAAAGGAAGGAGACACCCAGTTTTTGCCAGTTTTTAATTTTAACTTAGTTAATGTTTCCTTTAAGGTCCGATTCATCCTCTCTACCTGTCCAGAACTCTGTGGCCTATAGACACAATGCAGTTTTCAGGTAACCCTCAGGGCCTTAACTATGGATTGTGTAACTTTGGTGATGAACGCTGGGCCATTATCAGTCCCCATGTATAGTGGCAGGCCAAACCGGGGGACAATTTCAGTGAGGAGTTTTCTAACTACTACCTGTGCTGTCTCTGCCTTGGTTGGGTATGCCTCAGGCCAGCCAGAGAAGGTATCAATGAAAACCAGCAAGTATTTATACCCTTCTTGTCCTTGTCGGTGAAGTCCACTTCCCAGTGTTTTCTAGGGTTCTGTCCTCGGAATCGCTGTCCTGGCGCGGCCACAACAGGGGGCCCTTGGTTTACCCGGGCATACACTTGGCACCTCCTAGCCACATCTTGGGATATTTTCTGGAGCCCTGGCATGTAAAATTCTCTTCCCAGTAGTTTTGATAGCTTCGTTTTCCCCAGGTGGGTGCTCTGGTGGGTCTGGGAAGCGATGGTCTGCCCCAGGGCTTCTGGCACTATAGGCCTCCCGACCGGCAGGATTAGCCATCCAGCCTCTCCTTCCTGGGCCCCTAGTTTCACAGCTAGCCTCTGCTCCCCCGTCACATAAGTAGGCTTCTCTGGGAGCCTTCGTGCTGGCAGGGCTACGAGAACTTCTAGGGGCCCTACTGGTCTTTTAGCCACGTCCTTGGCGGTTTGGTCTGCAAGTCAATTTCCCTATGCTTCAGGACTAATACCCTTCTGGTGCCCCCGGCAATGAATTACTGCCACTTCTTTTGCCCCCATGTGGCTGCCAGGAGGTTAAGTATCTCAGAAGCATTTTTAATGTCCTTTCCTCCTGAGGTCAGGAGGCCTCTTTCCTGATATAGGACCCCACGCACGTGTACAGTGGCGAAAGCATACCGACTGTCTGTGAAAATGTTCACTCTTTTTCCTTTTCCCCACCGGAGGGCCTGAGTGAGTGCTGTAAGTTCTGCCTTTTGGGCTGAGGTGCCTCGTCCTAAGGCCTGCGCCCAGAGAACCTCCTTTTGTGTCACCACTGCCGCCCCCACATACCGGGTACCTTCCTGTATGAAGCTGCTCCCGTCTGTGTAGAGGGTCTCATCTGGATTCTGCAGGGGCTGGTCCACAAGGTCCTCTCGGAGGGAAGTGAGGGCAGTCAATGTCTCCTCGCAGTCATGCAAAGGGGGCTCTGCCTCCTCGTCAGGGAGGAGTGTGGCCAGGTTCAAGGCAGCTGTTTTCAGGAAGCTGACTCGTGGTGGGTCTAGCAGTAACACCTGGTACTGGGTAATGCGGGCGTTGGACATCCACCTCTCCGGGGGGCTCCTTAATAGGGTCTCAACTGCATGCGGAGCAACTACTTGGAGATTTTGGCCAAAGGTTAGCTTTGAGGCTTCCTTTACCAGGAGGGCGGTGGCTGCAATGGCTCTCAAGCAGTTGGGCCATCCTGAGGCCACCGGGTCAAGTCTCTTAGAGAGATAAGCTACGGGGCATTTCCATCGTCCTAGGGGTTGTGTGAGGACCCCTTTCGCCACCCCTTTGTTTTCAGCTACATATAGCTGAAAGGGTTTGGTTAGGTCTGGCAGGGCGAGTGCTGTGGCGCTTATCAGGGCTTCTTTCAGTCTTTTATAAGCCTCTTCTTCCTTTTCTGTCCAGACCAGGATGGCCTCCTTTCCCCCCGTTGCAGAGTATAGTGGTCTCGCAATTTCTGCGAAACCTAGTATCCATAGCCTGCAATAACCCACTGCCCCGAGGAACTCCCGGACTTGCCTTTTGGTGGTAGGCCTGGGATTGACAAGATGGCCTTTATTCTGCTACTGGATAAAGTTCGCCTACCCCCTTCTATGTTGTAACCCAAATATGTTACTCGGGTAGTGCATAGCTGAGCTTTCTTGGTTGAGACCCGATACCCCAAATGATCTAGGGTGGTCAGCAACTCTCGAGTGGCCTGTCTACAGTCCTGTTCCTCCTCCGTGGCCAGTAGGAGGTCGTCTACATATTGGAGCAGAGTCACCCGTGGATGGTCCTGACGGAACTCCCGGAGGTCTTGGTTTAGGGCCTCATCGAACAGAGTGGGTGAGTTCTTAAACCCTTGTGGCAACCTAGTCCAAGTTAACTGTCCAGATTCTCCCTCTGTCGGGTCCACCCACTCGAAGGCGAAAATAGGTTGACTCTGCTTTGCCAAGGGAAGGGAGAAAAAGGCATCCTTTAGGTCTAAAACAGTATAGAACCGGTGTTCTGGCTTGAGGAGGCTGAGAAGAGTGTAAGGGTTCGGAACCGTGGGATGGATAGTCTCAACCCTCTTGTTTACTTCCCTTAAGTCCTGCACAGGCCTGAAATCCTCAGTCCCTGGTTTCTGTACTGGCAACAGGGGAGTGTTCCAAGCAGATTGGCAAGGAATCAAGATTCCAGCCTCTTTCAGCCTCTTAATGTGCCTGGCGATTCCCACTCTTGCTTTCTGCCTCATTGGATATTGCCGGACACTGACTGGGGTGTTACTGCTGGTCAGCTGGACTACAATTGGAGGCCGGTGTTTAGCTAACCCTGGAGGATTGTCCTCTGCCCAAACTCCCAAGATAGCCTGTCTTAGTTGTTGGAGATAGGCATCTGCTGAGACTTCCCCAGGCTCCTCCTCATGTAGTAAATATTCCTCCTGTAAGGGCAATGTCAGGAGATAGATCCCCGCAGTCCCTGGGTCTTGCAATTTGACCTCTGGCCCTGGCCCTTCAAAAGAGATTGTTGCCCATAATTTACTCAGCAAGTCCCGGCCTAGCAGAGGGTAAGGGCACTCTGGCATTACTAGGAATGAGTGAGTCACTGAGCCGTTTCCTAGGTCGCTGATCCGACCTTTAGTCCATGTGTAGGATTTCACTTTTCCAGTTGCCCCTTTGATGGCGATTTTGGTCTTAGAGACCGTACCCACTGGCTGTTGCAAGACAGAGAAGGTGGCTCCCGTGTCCACAAGGAAGTCCACCTTTTGGCCCCCCACTGTCAGAGTTATCCTGGGCTCTTGGGGGCCAGCTGAGCCCTGACAACCCTAATCCACCTCCTCCACCAGCACGGGAGTCGGTTCCCCCACACGTTCAGGGCACTCCCTTTTCCAGTGTCCTTCCTTTTTGCAAAGTGCACACTGATTTTTTCCAAACCTGGGTTGGATTCCTTTTCTCCCACGAGGCTTTCCTTTATTTTTATTGTCACTCTGGCCGCTTGGGCCTTTTTCCTCATTTAGGGCCAGGAGGACGTTGGCCATCCGGATGTTTACACCTGCCATCGGGTCCTCCCGATTGTTAAAAACCTTCTGGGCCACCTCAACCAACTCAGAGATTGATTTCCCCTCAAAACCTTCTAACTTCTGCAATTTTTTTCTAATATCTGGGGCGGACTGGGAAACAAATGCTACAATGACAGCCCTTTGACTTTCCGGGGCTTTAGGGTCAGGACTGTCTCTGTCACCTTAGAGAGGTTTGTGGGTCTCTGAGCAACAGCTTGGATGCCCCCAATAGAGTCTGGTGATACTGATAGAGAGCCTCCTTTCCCCTTTCACTATTGGGATTCCAGATAGGTTGCCTGGAGGGAAACAGCCTCTAATCTGTCTTGGTCAGAGGTAGGCTGCCCATCCGGACCCAGTACAAATCTCCTCCCTTCTGCCTTGACTCTCTCTCCTCTGAAGTGAAAAGAGTTTGCATCAACTGTAGGCAATTATCCCAGGTAGGTTGATGGGTAAAAAACACAGACTCTAAAAGAGTGGGTTCTGGGAGAATCAAGGATTCTGGTTCTTCTGATTATACAGGTCACTGGTAGAAAAGGGGACATAGACCATGAAAGGTTGCCTATCTGGACCCAAATCTAAAGGGCCTGCCTGCCATAGTGGCAGCATAGGAACTGCAGGACTGGCAGATGCCGCTGGGTCCTGCAGGTTCTCCCCCTCTCCTTCTCTCTCTCCATACACTATCCCTTGCCTAGTGTGAGGAGGGGAGAACGAAGCCAGGTCCTGGACTGGTGTTTTTGGAGGAAAAGAAACCGGCTGTGGAGGTGGCAGAGGTTCTGGGCCAGGGTCTTTAGCCACCCTCGGGCCGGCGGGTGGGGGAGCATACGGGGGAGGCCTGACCCTGGGGAGTGCCTCCTCACTTGGACCCTGGAGAACAGGGGGAGTTTTGTCCTTCTGGGCCGAAGCCAAGAGGACTGTCTGTCTCTGTCCCAATTTTGCCCTCGAGAGGCATGCTGTCATCCACCGGGGTTTCTTGGACAATATGTCAACCCAAACCTGAATATAAGGAATTTGATTAGGATGCCCTGGGCGGCTGTATATGACATAATGGACCCAGTAGGCAGTGGTCAGATCAAAAGACCCTGCATCCGGCCACCCCTCCTGGAAAGTGGGCCACTCCCGTTCACAGAATCACTGTAAATCAAAAAGCATTAACATTATAACTTTTTAATCTACCCAAGAACTTCAGTTTCTTTCACTTCACACAGACTCTCATACTTACATTCATACACCAGACAGTCCGAGTTTTTGACTTCTACCAAATGTTTATTCAGAGTTTAAACAATCCAACCAATTCCTGACTAATTGTCTAAGGGAGCTCTATGGCTTCCCGGGTGGTGATCAAGCTCCCCTTCCACTCACTAGGAGAGGGCCTGATTGATAGGGGGTCGACGAAGATGACTGACCCTATCCCATTTGACAAAGACAAAGACAACAAAGAACAAAGACAAAATAAATCAGCCAAATGCAACCTAAGGTTGCCCAGAACCTGCAGCTCGCTCCTTGAAGTCCTGAAAATTTTTCAAAAAACATTGTAGCAGGGTGCACACAGAGGCAAGCAACTTTTTGACAATAAATACCAAGACAAACAAATACCAGACAGACAAACCCAGTGCAGCCTACAGCCGCACTAACCAGGGACCCCTGCCACTGTCGTGGCAGCGGGTCAGGACCAGGAGTACCGCTGAGTCCAGCCCTCCATATAGGTCCTTCCGTGGGACGTCCCAATTCCTGTTTAAAGACTGGTCCTTACCTCTCTCGAGAGTCCAGGTGGCTCGGTTTCCGAATTGAAAGTTTTGGGTGGAGTGGAGGCCTCCTTGGTAGTCGTTCTCCACAGGTGTGGGGTATCTCGCTGAGTGCCCGGCGACAAGTGGGGGAGATCCTCCTGCCTTGAATAGGGGGTCCCTCTCCTCCCTGCCGGGGGAGAGCCTCCTGCCCTAAACACGGGGTCCCTCTCATGCCTGCTGGGTATCTCGCTGGGGCCTCCAAATGTTATGGGTTGGCTCAGCGAGATAGACCATCGACTCAGAATTTAAATTTAGGAACCTTTATTAAGCTGGCCAGCTGTCTGCAGTCCCAGCACTCCACCAAAGCAAAGGCTGAACTGCAGCATTGACTGCAAGCGTTACAGCCTATTTATTTGCAAAAACTACAAAGTTACAAAGTCTTGTTTACACAATTTGTTCCCGACACAGTATAGCATTATCACCTTCCTATCTAAGTTTTCTGGGAACAGAGAGCACAGTATATTGAGGAGGGACCATGAGACCATAACTCAAGGAATGACCTGATGTCAGTACCTTCCTATCTGTCTGTTCCAGAAACAGACAGTACAGCGCGCCCCGATATGCAGCCCAGTACAGGGCCACTCCCTTTGAGTTATTTGTTACGGCAGAAATAGGAGCCCATGTAGTCCCTGTCACCCCCTCTTCATATCACCAAGCCTGTGTTCTCCATGGCTTTGGGTATCTTCTGAAATAAAATGTGGTTCTTGTTCTCCTGTCTGTCTCCCAGCCCCTTTCAGCTCGTGAAAGGTAAACTGTGAAGGCCCTCCCCCCAAAGACCCAGGTCCATGGAGGAACATGGAGGGGCACACATGTGTTCAATGAGTTCGGGAGTGAAGGGCTCTTTTCAGATTTTATAAAACGTTATTTTTGTAATAAACCTGATTGATTCACATATAAATACATATGATTTTTATTTTTTAAGAAATATTTTTATTGATTTCAAAGAGGAAGGGGGGAGAGAGAGTGAGAGAGAGAGAGAGAGAGAGAGAGAGAGAGAGAGAGAGAGAGAAACATCAATGATGAAAGAGAATCATATTGATTGGCTGCCTTTTGCACACGCCCTGCTGGGGATGGAGCCTGCAACCCAGGCATGCGCTCTTGGCCAGAATCGAACCTGGGACCTTTTGGTCCACAGGCTGACGCTCTATCCACTGAGCCAAACCAGCTAGGGCTACATATGATTTTTAAAACCTCTTTAGGACATCCCAAATATATAAATTCACAAATGACAAAAAAATATTTTTGCCAAAACCTGTGTGTTAATTTTTGGTTCAGAAATGCAGTAGTTGCTCTGTGAGCTGCCTCAGAGGGGGAGAGGATCCTGACAGCAGACCCGGTTCACACTTGGATGTGCCTCCTGTCCACCTTTCCCCACTAGCCTGCCCTCAGGCCTCTGGTGGCCAGTTGACTGGCAGTGGTCCTGACACCTCATCTCATGTTCACCCACCTGGTACTACTTCCGGTGGTGCCAGGGGATGCCATCTCAGGGCTGTGCATGCTCTGATGATCCTAATCCTTCAGCTCTGGTTCATTACTTACTTGGGGACCAGAAATTGTGACCATTGAATGTGGGGCAGCCCCATGCTCTTTGCTCCTGGCTTCAAGCCTGCAGGGAGAGGGGGTCAGGTAGTGTGGGTCAACCCCTCCCAAAGCCCCCCACTTACTGGGCCTGCTGCCCGGCTACCCCTCCTGGATGGCAGCTCCCCTCCTGGCTGCCTTTGAGATTCAGGGAGAGGCTGATGTCAGGTGTCTGGATGGCCCCCCTGGAATTAAGAAAGCAGATGCTTTGGAAATAGAAGAGGCAGACATGCTGTCCACAGGGAAGGGCTGTTTCTTGGTCAGGAAACTCCAGCAAATCAAACAGCAAATCTGCAAAGAGATGAGTTGTGTGAGCTGTGTTGAGAAAATCCAAATACAACTGTTCTGCAGATGGGTCTGTTTGATGAGTCCTGCATCATGTGACCCTGAATGGGAAGTGTATGACAGGCCTGGGCGGACGTCAGGCACAAAGTGTCCATGTGCTCGCTGGCAGTTCAGGTGGTGCTACCTAGGACTCTGTGACCCCAGGCCGGAGGTCTGGTGGCCCAGGAAAGCTGGAGAGGATGTCCTTCCCGCCCGGCCTGGTGTTGGTTTCTTTTGTGTGGCTGGGCCTGGTTTAGTGGAGCCCAGGTGCCCTCAGCTGTCCCCATGTCACTGAGGACTGAGGTGCTGAGCTCAGACAAGAGCAGGGCCCAGGGCCCCCTTCAGACTCTGTTATCAGCAAAGGGTCAAACTTTGTTTCAAATAAATCACTTCCCAGTCAGCAACCCAGGGATTGGGCCCTCATTTCCTCCCCTAGGTTGATAAAAATAGTCTCTGGTTTACTGTACAAAGCAAATAACTCCAGCAAAATTAAAGGAGTCATATCTCTAGGAAAATAATATTGTATTCTCACTCAGCCTCACCTCCAGCATGAATCACACATTTTATGTTTCTGCGTCTCTCCCACCTGGAACAGCTTTTCATTTCCTCTCTGCCTGTTTCTGTCCCTTCACGCCATAAAGCAGGTTGTGATCCTCACAAGTCCCGGGTATGACCTGCACAACCTCCCTCTCAGATGCACAACTTCATTGGGAAGAGACATCAGTAGCAATGTCGGCCCATTTTACAGATGAAGTGTTATAATCAATTTAGATACTTTGGCCTAGCTAGGGTCATTAGATGGCAATGAAAGAGCCCAGAGGGAACCTTGTTCCTCTTGTACAAATCCTTTGACTCCAGGACATTTAACTTTCCCTCTTTCTCCTCCTGCCTTCCCCTAGAATTGACACCATGTCCAGTCGGGGCCTCGCCTGTCTTGTGCCATGGGACAGTGCTGCCCTCCCCGGGCCCTCTCTGGTCCTTGCTGAGAGGATGGTCTGAAGGACTGAATTTGTCATTCACCCTCATTTCTCAGCCCTGATGGTCCCTAATCTACATACAATAGGTTCCTGATGGAAGAGGGAGAGAAGAGTCATGTTTGGGTGGGGCCAAGTCCAGAGCAGGGTTGCAGGGGCAGAGACAGAAGAGAGAAGGTGCTGTCAGCATGGGTGAGACTGGAGGTCATGACAGTGGTGGGCTCTGGGACATGTGTCTCCTTCCTGGCATCACCATGATGGAAGGCTGGGATGAACTCTGTGTGACCCTCTGATTCCTGGGCAGGTTGGGAGAAACGTATGGGCAAACTGCTTTTTTTGTTTTTGCTTTTTAGTTTAAATAAACTTTAATTTTTAAAGTTATAATAAATGTAAACTGAATGAAGCTAAAACACAACACTTTTTTTTTTAACCACATTTGGAAAACTAACTTTCAGGTCTCTATAGTCTGTAAGATTTGCTCACTTTGATCTCTGATGAAATATGTTATGGCTGCTATATGACATTTCATGGCTTTTCAAGTGTGAATCCCAGTGTTTTAAATGTATTAGTAAATTGTGAACTTAAATACATTTCAAACTCAAATATTGAACTTTCTAGAGAGTTTAATTTAAATTAAGAACTAATCTAATTAGATAAATTTAACTGAAACCACCGGAGTCATCTCATGAAGTTGACAGTGGGCATCAAGTCCCTTTCAGGTGTTTTTCCCCCGTTCAAATGCAATTTCTTGTCTCCATTGATCATACCTCTTGAATGCAGTTTCCTTTGAATTCTTTGATTCCACCTTCGGGAACTGCTTGACAGGAAGTAGTTAGTTTCAGTTGAGCCTATTTCCACATAAGAGCCTCTTGTTACTACCATCCCTGAAGATATGCAGGGATGATAACTCCATTCTGTAATACGAAGTCAGTAGACACAATTGACCTCTCTCTGAAGAAAACCACTTATAGCACCTATGTAACCCAAAAGGGGCTCCTGCCTCACACCATTCTCTACTGTACCTATACAGGATAGAGTTATATTATAAACCCAGGGTTAGCTGTTCTTCCTTCTGAACCTCGGTAGGACTCTGGTCTATTCCATAGACTTGATTTTTGCCATTGGTCCTTATTTTGGTATTCATTGTTTTATGTAAATGTAGTCACTTTTCAGTTGACTAAGACTATTCAAAATAAACCTTAGTATCATCACTAGCATAGTAGGTTCTTGTATAGATTTTATGTTTAAGAAATATCTAGACATGAAGGCAATTATAAAACCTCTGAGTGCTTACCTAGGGCAGTACTGAAAGCTCAAAAAGTGTGTAATAGCAGCTTTAAAACTTTCAAAGCTTCATTAAGAAAACAAAATCCTAATCATCATCTATATTCATAATTTTATAATCTATTGCAATGAAATTTATTTGAATAGGTAACATTCAGTAGCTACTTTTTCTTGATCTTATATTTAGTTTTAAAATAATTTATATTTTAGTGAGATCTAATAGTCACAGGTTTCCAAATGTAATAAAAAATATAGTATGGGTTTTTAGCTTCCATTCAGTTTACACTCATATTTGAATCATGTATTCATGATTATCTTTAGCTGACAAACATTTCTACTTCCTTGTGACCTATCTTCACAATCTACACTCAGCTATTCATTTTTTTTTTGCCTCAGGCCAGGACCAGAGAAATTAGTGATATTTACTGAGGACCTGAAGAATTTTCTATTGATTTGTTTGAATGTATTTTTAGCCATAGGTGCTTACATTGTTAGGCATTTACATAGTGATGGGGAGACACTCATGGGCTCTAATGTATTCTTCTTGCTGTCTACTTTCCCTTCTTACTCTGGGGGTAATAGCAAGAAAATCATTTCTTTTTTTAAAGTTTAATGCATCAGAAATCACAAGAACTACATTACACATATCACAAAATAGCTTCACCAAGAAAAAATCCAAAGGCTTAAATGTCTCTTCAAATGTTATTTTCCAAAGTGTTTATTTAGAGAAGATAGAAAGAGGTCATTACTCATGAATAACATTCTTTAAAACATTGGAAAATTTTATTCATTGTTTTTGAAAAAATTAGTAGTTAATATGAGATTTATGTAAATAGCACATTTTAAAAAAGTGTGTATTTAACAATAAAATAAAAATATAATGTAAATAAAAATTAAAGAAAGTATTTGACAAAAAAAAACACACACAACAATTTGATTGTCCATCATGCCCCTGCACACACCACACACACACACACACACACACACACACACACACACACACAAAACCTATGTGCAGGAAGCCACTGCTTGCTGATACTGTCATGAGAGTGCACCAAGGAACATGGAAGGCCGATGGACCTTGGGCATTAGCAGGGCTGCTGCTAAGCATGATTTTTCTTGTTGAGATAGTGTTGGCTCAAGGCAATTCCCTAACCTGATAATCCTTTTACTATTTACCAAACTTTACCTTTGATATGCCTGTAGGCATTGCTAAAGGACAAATGTGTATTCAAGTAAATAAAAAGCGAACTAGGCCAGAGGTAGGTGTGTCTCTCAATAAAGAGGCTCCACCTGGCCCCCAATGCCTTCTAAATTCATATTTCTTGTGTAACATTTTCATTTGTGCGTCAGCCCCTCCTTCAGATTCTGAACCCCGCCACGAAGGTCATGGCACCTATGTCTAATCTTTGTTAACAAGCTAACAAAAATAGAATGGAATAGAATCAAATATTGCCCAATGATTATATGTGGCAAATAGGGAGATCAGAGGATATAGGTAGTAGATCCATTTCCTCAGTATAATTAAATATAGACAAGTCATTTCACATATTAGTCCCATAGTTTCTTCCCTGTAAAATGAGGGAAATGCATGGTCTAGGTTGAGCTTTCTATAATTTCACAGTCAATAGATATGATGAAATTGATATAGCAACATCTACATCAACACCTACCTTTCTACTGTCCCTTATAGTATGATTTCTTTAGTGGAATGTCTTTGTTAACACAATTTTCTAAAAGATACAATACAGTAAACCTCCCAAGACAATTCATATATATATTTTTAATATTAGAGGCCCAGTGCACAAAAATTCGTTAATTTGGGGGGTCATTCAGCCTGGCCTGCACCCTCTAAACCAGTGGTTCTCAACCTTCCTAACGCCGTGACCCTTTAATACAGTTCCTCATGTTGAGGTGATCCCCAACCATAAAATTATTTTCGTTGCTCCTTCATAACTGTAATTTTGCTACTGTTATGAATCGTAATGTAAATATCTGATATGCAGGATGTATTTTCATTGTTACAAATTGAACATAATTAAAGCAGAGTGATTAATCACAAAAATATATGTGTAGTCCTGTGGTCTTAGGCGACCCCTGTGAAAGGGTCATTCGGCCCCCAAAGGGGTCAGGACCCACAGTTTGAGAACCACTGCTCTAAACCCTTGGGTAGAGTCCATAGGCCTGGCCTGAGATCAGGGCCTATTGGGGTTTTCCTTCCTCCGACTGCAGGCAGCTGGCCCCATCCCCACTGCTGCCACTGCTTGCCACCTGTGCAGCACTGCCCCCCCCCCCTCCGGTGGCCACCCTCTGCTGGGGACAGGTGTGGGGTGCAATGTCTTGGCTGGCCTAGGCCCCCCTCTGCGGGGCAATTGCTGGCTGGCTGCCCACCTGCCACAGAGTTGCTGCCGGTGGCCTGAGCCTCCCTCTTTCTTTGCTGGGGGATGGGGCCATCCCTGCAAGGGGCCATCTGCCTACTTGATCACCCCTAACCACTTGCATGCCTGCCTGATCACCCCTAACTGCTTGATGGAGGGCAGGGCCAGCTCTGTGAGGAACCATCTGCCTACCTGATTGCCCCTGTCTGCTGGTCTGCCTACCTGATCACCCTTAACCACGCTGCCTGCCTGCCTGATCACCCCTAACCGCTTGCTTGGGGGCGGAGCCAGCCGGGTGAAGGCTATGGTGGTTGTGATCTCTGGTGTTCCAGTCCTTATGCTTATGGTGGCTGGCCTTTTATTATATAGGACTAGAGTCCCGGTGCACAAAAATTTGTGTACTCGGCGAGCGGGGGGGTCCCCTCAGCCCAGCCTATGCCCTCTTGCAGTCTGGAACCCCTTGGAGGATGTCCACCTGTTGGTTTATGCCTGCTCCCTGGGAAATTGGGCCTAAGCTGGTGGTCAGACATCCCTCTGGCAGCCCGGGAGCCCTCAGGGGATGTCCACTTGCCAGCAGGGAGCAGGCCTAAGCTTCAGTCGGACATCCTTAGTGCTGCTGAGTAGGCGGGAGAGGCTCCCTTCACCACCGCTGTGCTGGCAGGCATCACCCTGGCTTGTGGCTGAGCAGAGCTCCCTCTGTGGGTGCACACTGACCACCAAGGGACAGCTCCTGCATTGAGCATCTGCCCCCTGGTGGTCAGTGTGTGTCATAGTGACCAGTCATTCCCAGTCGTCTCCTGTTAGGGTCAATTTGCCTATTACCCTTTTATTATATAGGATGATTCTATTTTATCTCCTCTGTTAGCCTATTAATTGCAGTTCTTTCAAAAATTAATTTTGTGGTTATCCTAGAGTTTATCATATATATTAACAACTAATCTAAATTCACTTTCTAAAAACTCTACATCACTTCAAGAGTAGTGCAGGTTCCTTATAGCAGGGAATTCCCAATTCTTCCATCCAGTTCCTTATTACATTGCTGTCATTCATTTCACATATCCATAGGCTACTAGTATAAGCACCTAGTAAGTTTTCACTATTACTACTTTAAACAGTTACATTTTACATCAATCCTACCTAATAAAAGAGAAACATGGTAATTAGTGTACGACCGCTACACTTCCCATTGGCTAATCAGGGTGATATGCAAATTAACTGCCAGCCAAGATGGCGGCAGGCAGCCAGGCAGCTGGAAGCTAACATGAGGCTTGCTTGCTTCAGTGACGGAGGACTCCAACGTTCCCTGCCTGCCTTGCCGGCCTCAGAGCTTGCAGTTTATGAAACATTGTAACAAATATAGAAGCTAAACAAAACCCCAGAAACCAGCTTTCAGCCGGCCAGGATCTCAGAGCTGGAGTTGATACAGTGTCTCGTTATAGAACCTAAACAAACCAGATAACTGCTTTCAGAAGCGGAGGCCTAAGAGCTGGAGCCAGAGCTAAAGCTGGCCCAGAATATAAAAAAGAAAAAGAAAAAAAAGGAGCGGTTGGGAGCTTCAGTCACCCGCCAGCCTGAAAACAGCCCTCAGCCCCTCACCCAGATTTGCCAGGAACCACAGTGGGGACCCCCACCCTGAAGGGTGTGTGACCAGCTGCAAACAGCCATCATCCCCTCACCCAGGCTGGCCAGGCACCCAAGCGGGACCCCCCACCCTGATCCAGGACACCCTTCAGGGAAAACCAGCTGGCCCCCACCCATGCACCAGGCCAATATCCTATATAGTAAAAGGGTAATATGCCTCCCATCACCGGGATCAGCGGAGCTGAGCGGCCTCCCGGCACCGGGATCAGTGTGACAGGGGGCAGGGCCCAACCCCCCTGATTGCCCTGCGGCTCTGTGTGTGACAGGGTGCAGCTCTCCACCCCCCACAGGCCCTGCTCTGTGTGTGACGGGGTAGAGCCATAACCTTCCCATCGGCCCTGCCCTGAGTGTGACAGAGGGCGGTGCCCCAACCCCCCAATCGGCCCTACCCTGAGCATGACTAAGGGTTTCATCGCAACCTCCCAATCTGCCCTGCTCTGTGCATGACAGGGGGCGGCGCCCCAACTCCCCAATCAGCCCTGCTCTGCGCCCGACCAGGGGCTGCACCTAGGGATTTGGCCTGCCTTCTGCCACCCGGGAGCAAGCCTAAGCCAGCAGGTCGTTATCTCCCAAGGGGTCCCAGACTGCAAGAGGGCACAGGCTGGGCTGAGGGACCCCTCCTTCCCCCCGAGTGCACAAATTTTTGTGCACCGGGCCTCTAGTTAAGAATAAGAAAAAAATTAAAAAGTGACTTTATTGCCCTAGTTAGTTTGGTTAGAGCATCTGCCTGCGGACTCAAGGGTCACGATTTCATTCTGGTCAAGGGCACATACCTCAGTTATAGCCTCAAACTCTGGCCCCACCAGGGTGTGTTCTGGAGGCAAATAATTGATGTATCTCTCTCACATTGATGTTTCTCTCTCTCTCTCTCTCTCTCTCTCTCTCTCTCTCTCTCTCTCTCTCTCTCTCTCTCTCTCTCTCCTCTCTCTCCTCTCTCTCTCCCCCTCTCCCTAAAAAACTCAATAGAAAAATATATCCTTGGGTGAGGATTGATGAAAACAAACAAACAAAAAAACTTTACCTTCATCTATTCCTTCTCTGACATCCTTCCTTTCTTTATGTAGGTCTGAGTTTCTGATCTATATAATTTTCCTTCCCCCTGAAGAAATTATTTTAACACAACTTGCAAGATCTACTTTCTTATGGTGAGTTTTCTCACTTTTTGTTTGAGAAAGTTTTTATTTCTCCTTAATTCTTCAAGGATAATTTCACTGGATATAGAATTTTAGAAGAATGGTTTTATTCTTTCAGCACTTTAACTTTTTTATTCAATTCTCTTCTTGCTTGCATAGTTTCTGATAAATCAAATGAAATTTTTATCCTTATCCCTGTATTGTTATGGTGTTTCACCCATCTCTGACTCTTTTTAAGGTTTTCTCTTTGCCTTTAATTTTTCTTTTTTCACTTTGAAATATGTCTTGGTATAGACTTTTTGGTATTTATCTTGTCTGATGTTATCTGAGCCTCTGGACCTGTGGTTTGGTGTCTGTCATTACAAAAATTGTTGGTGATTATTAATTCAAATATTTCTTCTGCTCTGTTATTTATTTCTCCTTCTTCTGGTATTCCAAAATGTATTATACCTTTTAAAATTGTTCACAGTTCTTGAATGATCTGTTCTTTTACATTTTTTTCTACTATTTTTGAAGGTTTTTAGTGACCTATGCTAATTTCACAGACTTTATTTTTTCTTGGCCATATCCAGTCTACCCAAGGGCTCATCAAAGCATTCTTCATTTCTATTACAGTGTTGTTGTTTTTTTCTATCAGTTTCTCTTGCTTCTTTCTCAGAGTCCCTATATCTCTGTTTAAATTGTCCATCACTTTTAAAAAATATATATTTTTATTGATTTCAGAGAGTAAGGGAGGGGGAGAGAGAGATAGAAACATCAATGTTGAGAAAGAATCATTGATTGGCTCCTTCCTGAATGCCCCACACTGGAGGTTGAGCCCACAACAGGCATGTGCCCTGATCAGGAATCTAATCATGACCTCCTGGTTCATAGGTCAATGCTCAAACTCTGAGCCATGCCAGCCAGGCCATTCTTTCATATTGTCTACTCTTTCTCAGAATCCTTCTTTAGTTATAGTTATTTTAAGTTTACTGTGTTGTGATTTAAAAATCTATGTCATCTTATTCTGGTTTTATGCTGCTCTGTTTCTTCAGGTTGTGATTTTTCTTGCATTTCAGTAGGCTTTATTATTTTTTTGTTGAAAGCCAGACATATTTAATTGCATAATAGGAACTGAGATAAATAGACCTGTTGTGTGAGATTTTGTTAATATGTCTAAAAGTTGGGCTGTGTTTCATGTTTGGTATAGGTGGGTGCCAGAGAGTTCAAATTTCTTCAGTGCCCTTGTTTTTGTCTGTCCTCTTGACTTCTAGCTGCCCTAAGAGCTCTCTCTTAGATGGAGCCTGCATCTTGTACCTTGTTTGGCAGTAATCCACGTTACTATCCTGGAGCCATTAGTGTGGTGCTAAGGTGTGGGAGAGGAGAAACATTATGTAATCTTATGCTTAAATCTCAATGTTTTAGTGAGCCTATATTCCTGGGCTGTGACCTTCCTGTGTGTTTCATGGCTCCCCACTCCTTAGGTGAGACAGGAAGACTAGAGGGTAATGGATACATGCCCTTCCTTTTAGATGGGGTGATGTGCTGATAAAGACTTTTTCCATGGAGAGTAGGCCTCTGTGTGGAGAATCCTCTTAAATCTAATAATCCTCTTAATCCTAATAAATCTGGCATTGTGGGAACATACAAATGTGTGAGTGACTCCTTTGGGGGATGCACCTTTGCTCATGACAAAAAAAATTACCTACATTATACACGCACGTATATACATACAAACATATTCAGATAGATACATGCATACATACATACATGCATGCACATCCATATGTGGGAGTACATGTATTCTGTGTATGAAAGACACAGTGTATATGTCCTGTGCATGAAAGACACACTGCAGAGGATAAAGAGCAAAACTACTATAAGCCTTGATTTTAGGAAGGCAATGATCGATTAAGGGGCACATGCAACTAACCTAAAATTACAATAAAATGCCTAATAGAAGACCTGCAAACTAGGTTCAAGAGTAGCACTGAATGATGAAATTTTGCCTAAGGTTAAGGAGGGTATCATTAAAAGAAGAGAAATACTTTGGGTAGAATAGGAATAAAAGTTTTTAAAGGGGGTGTATAGTGGAACAGTCGTGTTGTGGGAATAGAGTTCTGTGCATCATTCTGGTAAATCGTCATACCTGAGGGGTTTCATGGAAACCCTGGTAATGTTTCTCTCTCTCCCTCTCCCTTCATCTCTCTCTAAAATCAATTGAAAATCATATTTAAAACAAACAAATTTAACACATGTTTAACAAAAACACACTGACAGCCTTGAACAATGATCCCATCTGATTCTAATGTGTGTCCCCAAGTAATAGCATCACCAGCACAGTCCTAGGAGTTATTACTTTGGAAAGTAATAGTAGCACAATTACTACATGGAATCAATGTTTTCCAGATTAAAACATTTATTAATGTGAACATTAAAAACGGGTCACCATTTGAGTCCTGTCTGGCACTTCTCAGCGGGCCCCTGCGCAGGTCTCTGTGGCACTGCTGGTGGACGGGGTCGCCATGCGGGTTCCATCCATCAGCTGCGGGTGGCTGTGCATCAGGCAGGGCTGCTCAGCTGTCCTCAAAGGTGTGAGAAAGCAGCACTTTGCCTGTGGGGACACCTTTCTGCGCCTGCGCACACAGTGGCGACTCCCCCAACAAGGCATCCTTTCCTTCCCTAAGAGGCCTGTAAGGTAAACAGGAGGGAGCGAGGCTTGTCCAAGGTTGCTCAAGGGACCTCGGACCCCAAGTTCTTCTCATCACTGTGTGCCCAGCGGCCTCGTGGGAGCAAGAGATCAGGTAGCCTGAGCACGTCCCACCACGGTTCTGTGTGTAAGACCTGGCCTGTTTTTTTGTTGTTGTTGTTGCTGTTTATTTTTTGAATATTTTTATCACAGTAAAATATACACAATAAAATTTACCATTTTAACTATTTTTGATGCACAATTCAGTGCTGTTGAGCTCACAGTGTTGTGTGGTTGTCACCACCATCATCTCCATCACTGCTCTCATCTTCTCCAACTGAAACTCTGTCCCCATTAAATAATGCCCCATCCTCCTCCCCCACCCCTGGTGCCCCCCATCTTACCTCTGTCTCTATGACTGACAGCTCCAGAGGCCTCATGTGAGTGGGATCACACAGTATTTGTCTTTCTGTGACTGGCTTGTTTCACTGAGCATCATGTCTTCAGGTTGCAGCATGTATCACAATGTCCTTCCTTTTTTTTTAAATTGAATTTATTGGGGTGAGATTGGTTAATAAAATTATATAGCTTCCAGGTACACAATTCTATAATACATCATCTGTATATTGTACTGTGTTCACCACCCCAAGTCATGTCTCCTTCCATCACCATTATCTTTTCTATACCCTCTTCTACCAACACCTTTCCCTGTGGTAATCTCCATACTGCTGTCTGTGTCTATGAGATTTTTTTATTAATATATTTTATTGATTTTTTTCAGAGAGGAAGGGAGAGGGAAAGAGAGTTAGAAACATTGATGAGAGAGAAACATCGATCAGCTGCCTCCTGCACACCCCGACTTGGGATGTGCCCGCAACCAAGGTACATGCCCTTGACCAAAATCAAACATGGGACTCTTCAGTCCCCAGGCCGATGCTCTATCCTCTGAGCCAAACCGGTTAGGGCTCTCTGAGATTTTTTTTTCTTAGCATAATCCCTTTACTTTTCACCCAGTTCCCAGCCCCCTTCTCTGACAGCTGTCAGTCTG
This sequence comes from Myotis daubentonii, assembly GCF_963259705.1. NCBI lineage: Eukaryota > Metazoa > Chordata > Mammalia > Chiroptera > Vespertilionidae > Myotis > Myotis daubentonii. Next base: position 15,808,183 of record NC_081851.1, on the reverse strand, counting down.
TTGTCTGTATCTATGAGTCTGTTTCTATTTTTTTGTTATTTTATTTTTGTGCATTAGATTCCACATATAAGTGAAATCATAAGTTACTTGTGTTTCTCTAACTGACTAATTTCACTTCACATAGCATAATACTCACCAGGTCCATCCATGCTGTTGCAAAGAGTAAGATTTCCTTCATTTCCTTCCTTTTTACGGCTCAGTAGTATTCCATTGTGTTTATGTACCACAGCTTTTTCAGCCACCCCTCTACTGATGGGCATATATCCTATTGAATCAGTGTTTCAGGTTTCTTCAGATATATTCTCAGAAGTGAAACTGAAGGGTCATAAGGCAGTTCCATCCTGCTTTCCACAGTGGCTACACCAATCTGCATTCCCACCAACAGTGCACAAGGGTTCCCTCTTCTCCACTTCCCACCAGCACTGGTTGATTTATTGATGATTGCCATTCTGACAGGTACAAGGTGATACCTCATTGCAGTTTTCCTTTCCATTTCTGTAATGATTAGCGATGCTGAGCATCTCTTTATATGTCTGTGGGTCACCTATGTGTCCCTCTTGGAGAAGTGTCAACTCATGTCCTTTGCTCATTTTTAAATTAGATTGTTTGTTTTGTGTGAGTTTTGTAAGTTCTTTAGAAATTTTAGATATTAACCCTTTATCAGATATATCATTAGTGAACATGTTTTCTCATTCAGTGGGTTGTCTTTTCATTTTGTTGATGGTTTCCTTTGCTGTGTAAAAAAAAAATTAGTTTGATGTAGTCCCATTTATTTATTATTTTTTGTTGTTTCCTTTGCCCGAGGATATATATCAGAAAAAATATATATTGCTATAAGAAACGTTCAAGATCTTACTGCTTATGTTTTCTTCAAAGATTTTTATGGTTTTAAATCTTACATTTAAGTATTTAATCCATTTTTAGTTTATTATTTTGTGTGGTGTTAGAAGGTGGTCTAATTTCTTTCTTTTCTTCTCTTTTCTTTCCTTTTTTTTTTTTGCATAGATCTGTCAAATTTCCCCATCATTTATTGAATAGACTATGTTTACTCCATTGTATGTGCTTGTGTCCTTTGTCAAATATTAACCAAAAAGACATTGGTTTATTTGGGGCTTCCTATTCTTTTCCATTGGTCTATATGTCTATTGTTATCCCAGTACCAGGCTGTTTTGATTAGTATGGCCTGTAGTTAATTTGATATCATGTAGCGTGATTCCTCCAAGTCTGTTCTTCTTTTTCCAGATTGCTGTGGCTATTCAGGATCTTTTGTGGTTCCATATCAATTTTTGGAATATTTGTTATAGTTCTGTGAAATATGCCATTGGAATCTTGGTAGGGATTGGATTGAGACTGTAGATTCCTTTAGGTAGGATGAACATTTTAATGATGTTAATTCTTTCTATCCATGAACTCATTATGTGCATCAGCTTATTTGTATCTTCATCAATTTATTTATTCAGGGTCTTATAATTTTCTGAGTACAGATCTTTTTTTTTTTTTTTTTGAATATAGGTTTTTGAGTCCTGGCTTACAGTTATTCCTAGGTGTTTCGCTTTATTTCGTTTTTATAGGAGAGACAATGTCTCTCTTCTTCTTTTTTTAAATCCTCACTTGAGAATATCCTTTTATTTATTTGAGAGATAGAGAGAGAGAGAGAGAGAGAGAGAGAGAGAGAGAGAGAGAGAGGTGTCAATCGGTTGCCTTCCAAACACCCTGACAAGGGATGGAACCCACAGCCTAGGTATGTACCCTGACCAGGAACTGATCCTGTGACCATTAGGCATACAGGACGATGCTCCAGTCAATTGAGACACACACTCAGGGCCTTAGGTGTTTGTTTTGTTTTGTTTTGTTTTTGAAGTAATTTTAACTGGGATTGCCCTCGGAGTTTCCCTTGAAACAAATCGTTTATTATTGGTGTATAGAACTGCAACTGCTTTCTCAACATTTACCTTGCATCCTCCTACTTTACTGAATTCATTGATCAATTCTAGTAGTTTTTTGGTGGAATCTTTAGGGTTCTTTATATACAGTAAAATGTCATCCACAAATAATGAGTTTTTCTTCCTCCTTTCTGTGTGGGTTGTTTTTTATTTCTTCTTCTTGTCTGATTGCTGTGGCTAGGACTTCCAGTACTATGTTGAATAAGAGTGGTGAAAACAGACATCCCTATATTGTTTCTGATCAGAAGAGAAATGATTTTATTTTTTCTGGTCGAGAATGATGCTGGCTGTGGGTTTGTTATATTTGGCTTTTGTTATGTTGAGGTATGTTCGCTCTATTCCTACTCTGCTGAGAACTTTTATCATAAACGGGTGCTGGATTTATCAAACGCTTTTTCTGCACCTGTTGACAGGTTCAGATGGTTTTTATCCTTCATTTTGTGTATATGGTGCGTCATGTTTATTGATCTGCGGATATTGTACCAATCTTGCATCTCTGGAATAAAGCCCACTTTGTCATAGTGTATGGGTTTTTTAACGTACTGCTGGATTCAGTTTGCTAATATTTTTGATGATTTTAGCATCTATGTTCATCAAGATATTGGCATGAACTTTTTTTTTTGAACTTTGTTTTTAATGTCTTTATTCTGTTTTGGAATGACAATAATGCGGACCTTATACATGAGTTTGAGAGTCTTCTCTAGTAATGAATTTCTTGGAATAATTTGAGAAAGTTTGGTAAAATTCACCTGTAATTCCTTCTGGTCCAGCACTTTTGTTTGTTGGGAGTTTTTGTATTACTGCTTCGGTTTCATGAGTTGTAATAGGTCTATTCAGATCTTCTTCTTCGTGATTGAGTTTTGAAAGATTGTATATTTCTAGGAATTCATCCATTTTGTTCAGATTGTCCAATGTGTTGGCATATAGTTGTTTGTAATGTTTTCTTACAATCATTGTATTTCTGTCGAGTCAGTTGTTATTTTTCCTCTTTGATTTCTGATTTTATTAACAGGGTTACTCACTTTTTTTTTTTTTTTTTGATGAGTCTGGATAAAGGTTTGTCAATCATGTATTTTTGTTTTTTTGATTTTTTTTTCATTGCTGTTAATCATCACCAGAGGATATCGTTTTCCATTTGAATTTTTTAGAGTGAATGGAAGGGAGGAGAGAAAGGAGGAGGAAGTGGAGAAGAGATGAACAGAGAGAGAGATATATATTAATTGGTTTCCTCCCTCCTGTGAGAGAGACTCTTCATTTGGTTCCTGCTTGCACATGCCCAACTAGGGTCAGGGATTGAACCTGCAAGCCAGGTACGTGCCCTTAGCCAGGAACTGAACCCATAACCATTTGGTGTGTGGATGCACTAACCACTGTGAACAACTCTAGCTTCATTGATCTTTTGTATTTTTTTAGACTCTTTTTTATTTCTGCTCTCCTCTTAATTATTTCCTTTGTTCTCATTTTGAGCTGTTTGTTTTTCTCTTTTCTAGTTCCTCTAAGTGTAAAGTTAGATTATTTATCTGAGATTTTTCTTGTTTTTGAGGTAGGCCTGTAATGTTTTGAAATTTCCTCCTTAGAACTACTTTTGCTGTGTCCAATAGATTTTGGATCGTTTGGTTCCCATTTTCATTTGTTTCAAGTTATCTTTTGATTTCTTTTTTGATCTGATTTTTAATCCATTCATCAGTTACATGTTATTTAGTCTTTATGTCTTTGTGTGCTTTACATTTTCTTCTTTTTTTATCTTATAAATAATAACTTTTATTATGGCAAAATGCATAGAATGTAAGATATACAATTTTAACCACATTTAAATATACAATTCAGCTGTATTAAATACATTGATGTTGTGGAACGATCACCACTATCCATCTCCAGAATTGTTTGTTTGTCTGTTTTGCTTCTCATTGTTTTTTTCTTCTTTGTCGAATTTATTGGGATGACAAGTTTTAGGTGTGTACAATTCTATAATATATCACTTGTATACAAGTTTTTTTTCTTCTGATTGATTTCTAGTTTTATGTCATTATGGTTAGCGAACATTTATGATATAATTTCAATCTTGTTAAATTTATTGAGACATGTTTTGTGTTCTAACATGTGGTCTATCCTAGAAAATATTCCATGTGCATTTGAAAATAATGTATATTCTGCTGCTTTGCAGTGAAATGCTCTGCAGATACCAATTAAATCTACCTGATCTAGTATGTCATTTCAGGTTGCTATTTCCTTTTAGATTTTCTGTCTGGCATGTACATATCCATTGATGTCAGTGGGGTATTATGATCCCCTACTATGCCCGTATTGCTGTCAATCTCTCCCTTTACATCCATCAAGACTTTCTTTATATATTTAGGTGCTCCTATGATGGGGACATAAATGTTTAAAGGGGTATATCATCTTCTTGGATTGCTCCCTTTATCATTATGTAGGGTCCTTCTTTGTCTCTTAAGACAGTCTTTGTTTTAAGTCTGTTTTGTCACATATAGGTATTGCTACCCCAGTATTTTTTTTTCATTCTCATTTGCATGAAATATATTTTTCCTCCCCTTTACTTTTAGTTTGTATATTCCATTCTGAGGTAGGTCTTGTTTTCTTACCCATTCAGTTACCATGTTTTTTAATTGGAACATGGGAGCCGTTTACATTTAAAGTGATTATTGATAGGTAAGTATATTTTGCCATTCTATTCTTTTAACTCTGTTCCTATTTTTTTCCCTTCTTCTTGATGCTTTAACAATTCTTGAAATGCTGGTTTGGTGATAATGAGCTTCGTTAGCTATTGGTTGTCTGGGAAGCTCTTTATTTCCCTGTCAGTTTTCAATGATAGCCTTGCTAGGCAGAGTAGTTTTAATTGCAGTTCCATGCTTTCCATAACTTTGAATATTTCGTGCCAATTCCCTCTGGCCGGCAATATTTCTGTTGAGAAATTAGTTGACACTCTTATGGGAGCTCCCTTGTACGTAACTAAGTACCTTTCTCTTTCTGCTTTTAAGATTTTCTCTTTGTTTTAATCTTTGCCATTTTAATTATGGTGTGTTTTGGTGTGAGCCTTTTTGAGTTCATCTTGTTTGGGACTCTCTGTGCTTCTTGGACTTGTCTTTTTCCTTCACCAGGTTAGGGAAGTTTCTGTCATTATTTATTTCCATAGGGTCTCCATCTGCTGCTCTTTATTTTCTCTTTCTTGTACTTCTTTGATGCAATTCATGTTCTTAGGATTCATGTTGTCCCAAAGATCCCTTAAACAGTCCTCATTTAATTTTTTTTTCTTTTTGCTGCTCTCATTGTCTTCTGCTCCCCTGTCTGCAAAATCACTGATCTGATCTTCTGCTTCATCCAATTGCCTATTTCTTTTAGTGTATTCTTCATTTCAGACATTGTATCCTTTACTTCTAACTTGTTTTTTTTATGGCTTATATGTTCATTTTCATGCTTACCATCTCTTTATTGAAGTTCACACTGGTTTCATCCATTCTTAAGTTCCTTTAGAACCCTTATAACCATTTTCTTCTTTAATGCTGTGTCTGTTGTTGCTTGCCTCTACTTCATTTAGCTTTTTTTTTTTTTTTAAGGTGTCTTCTGTGCTTTAATTTGGGGCATGTTTCTTTGTCTACCCATTTTGGCTGTCTCTGTGTGTTTGTTTCTATGTATTGCACTATTAGACGCCCAATCTTGGCAGTGTGGGCTTATGTAGTAGGTGTCCTGTGAGACCTAGTGGCACTGTCTTCTTTTTTCCAGAGCTGGGTGTTATCAGAATCTCCCTTGTGTGTGTTATGTGGGTCCTCCTGTTGTCGTTGAGTCCACAATGCTATTGGCCTATTCATGGTTGACCTTCAGGCTGACTGACTGTGAGGATCAACCCTGACCTCACATTGTATGAGCTGCTGTTCAGGTGCTGACCACATGGAGCTGAAGTGTTCTCATCCTGTTCTGGTGCCTGCCAAGCTCTCTCTTTGCACATGCTGCATATTAAGCTAATTGGATCATGCTCTGATGTCATCTAAAGTTGGCCACTGTGTGTTTGTCCTGGGAGGGATTCTGGTGCCGGCCAATTTCAGATGCTTTCTGTGACTGGCCCTGGGCATTCTCTTTGGAGCTGCAAAGCAATTCCCAGTTTGTGGCTGCCTCTGCTGGGTCAGAGTGAGTTCAGGAAGTCCAAGCAGTGCACCAAGGCTGACTTTTACCTGCAGTGGGACTGGAAGAAGTTCATCAAAAGTCCCAAAACACCCCTGATATCTGCCTCTGCCTGCCTGTATCTGTCATGTGCCTGTTAAGCTCAGTCACTGAAAGAGTCTCTGGAGGTATTCAAGTAGCATGAGGTAACTTCTCAGTGAGTTCTCAGGTAGAGTGAGCGGTGTTCAGCAGATTGATGCAGGTTCAAACTTGTTGTCTGTGCTGGGTTTGAGGGCACTCAGCAAATGTTCCAAGGTATACCAGGTCTAGCTTCCACCTACTGGGTCTCACACACCTCTGAGAAGGCTACAAAAGACCCAGGCCTGGCTTTCTTTGTAGGAGTAGAACTAAAATGTCAAAACAGGCTACTTCGTAGGGTTTAAGATTTCTGGGATTCATAAGATTTCTGAGATCAGCCATGTGAGCTCAAGTGCTTTGCAGAGGGTCAGTGGGTGGTCCGAGGCCATGGAGCTGCTTCTTGCTGTGGGTGGTTCATGGTCCCCTGGGATGCAGTGGGTGAGTGAGATGGTGGTGATGTCCTGCAGCTCTGATCCCATCACTGTGTCACAAAAAGTTTAGTCCTCTGGTGTGTACCTGATCCTCACAGATGCGTCCCTCCATTTCCATTCTAAGGTAACTGCAGTTCTCTTCAGATGTCTGGCCAGATGCATGTTCACTGGCTGCATGGGCAGCACCATTCCTGCCTTCTTTCCTCAAGCTGGGTGAGCCAGGTTGGCTGGGTGCAGGAAAGGGCAGATAAATGGCCCTTGGGTGGGTTGAAATGCTATTAGAACCATTAAGATTTTTTAAAATGTTTTTTCTGTGTCTGCACCTTCACTAGAACAAAGCAACCAAAGTGATGCTTAGCTCACTCTCATGGAAGCACAGTTCTGCCCTGCACCAGTGCCACATGTCACCAGAACAGTGAAGGGGGCAACTGGAGAAAGAAGACAGGGCATTCCTCTCCCAGCAGTGTAATTCCCTCACAGGCATGATGCTGTCTGGAGAGCTGACCCCTGCTGGAGCACTTAAGGCTTTTAGGCACCGACTGTATTGATCTGATTTATATTTTTTAAAGATCACTCTGATTTGCATTTTTATTTTTATTAAAAATTATTTTACTAATTTATTTTTTTTCAATTAGAGATGACATTCAATATTAGTTTCAAGTGTATATAATAGTGGTTTGACATTAATATAACATATAGAGTGATCTCCTGATAAGTATAGCATGGGGGATCTTCTAAAAGGGTAATAATGAAATTCATGAGGGCTCCACTCTCATAACCTAATCACCCTCAATAGACCCACTTTTTATTTATTTTAATCAAACTTATTTGGGTGACATTCATTAATAAAATTGCATAGGTCAGCTGTGCCATTCTATAATGCATCATTTGTATATCGCATTGTGTGCTCACTGCCTTCAAGTCAAGTCTCCTCCCATCACCATTAATCGCCCCTATGCCCTCTTCTTCCTCCCCCCACCCTTCACCCGCCAACCCTATCACCACTCCAAACACGCCACCCCAAGCTGCCATCCCACACCCACCAGCACCTCCTGCTACCCACACGCCACACCCCCAGTCCTCACCCACAACCTCCCACCAGCCTGCCCCTACACCCCAATACTACCCCTCACCCCTATACCCCTCTTACCCCCTACTCCCACCTGCCACCCCACATCCCACACCCCATATCACACAGCCCCCACCCACCACCCACCAGCCCCCAACCCCCACCCCCTACCACCCACCCTTTACCCTCCACCCCCCACCCCCCTTCCCCTGCTTGTGATTTGACATTTGAAATGATATTTGAGATGTGTCCTGAGGGCTCAGGTAGGATTTAGACAGATGAAGAGGGTGAGAATGTGCTTCAGGTACAGACAGTAGCCACAGCCTGGAGGCAGGAGAGATGAACACTGGACAGACCAGAGCATATGCCCCTCAGATGCCTGTGAGTGAGGGGTCAGGACAGGGAAACAGAAGACCCTGCATGGAGGGAAAAGGCAGAGGGGAAAGGGGACCAACCACAGAGTGGTCAGAGCAGGGGAGACAGGGGCCCCTCCATGGGAAGGCAGGGCAGGGGGACAGGGCACCATGAGAGGGGGTGGGCAGTGGGGACAGGAGACCCTGGGAAGGGGCAGGGATGCAGAAGAGTGGATAGGGGACTTTCCACTGAAGCAACAGTACAGGGAAAAGGAAGACCTCTGCCCTAACCGGTTTGGCTCAGTGGATTGAGCTTCAGCCTGTGGACTCACAGGTCCCAGGTCAGATTCCAGTCAAGGGCATGTACCTTTGTTGAGGCCACATCCCCAGTAGGGACTGTGCAGGAGGCAGCTGATCAATGTTTCTCTCTCATCGATGTTTCTAACTCTCTATCCCTCTCCCTTCCTCTCTGTAAAAAATCAATAAAATATATTCAAAAAAAATCATCATTCTCCCCTTAAAAAAAAAAAGAAAAGGAAGACCCTTCGCGGCTGTGACAGGGCATGGGGGACAGTAGACCCTTCTTGGTAAGGACAGGGGATCATCCTTGGAGGGGTCAGTGTCCCCAACTCCTGTCCCTTTTGCCCTGGCCCTCCTGCCCTATCCCATCCATGGATGGCGCCCTGTCCTTTCCAAGCAGGGTCCACTGTCCTCCCTGCCCAGACACAGCCACGAAGGGTCTTCTTTTCCCTGCCCTGTTGCTTCAGTGGAGAGTCCCTTATCCACACTGCCCTGTGGGGACAGAGCCGGGAGAGAGGGACCCCTCCATGGAGTGGGGAGAGCAGACCTTCTGTGGAGGGACATGGCAGAGGGATAGGGGTCCCCCCTTTGAGGGGGCAAGGAAAGGGTGAAATGGACTGTCCATGGCAGGAGCAAGACATGGAGGACAGGGAACCATCCATGGAGGGGAAAGTGCAGGGGGACAGGACACCCCTGTCATGGTCCCCCTGGCACCCCTTCTCTGCCCCTTCAAATGGGGGTTCTTTGTCCCCTGCCCGTTCTCCATGGATGGTCCCCTGTTTCCTCTACTCTGTTCCCTGCATGGAGGGTCCCTGTGCTCCCTGCACTGCTCCATCCCTGGAGAATCCTTTGTTCACCCTTTCCTGACCCCTCAAAAGGTGGGGTGCCCTACCCCTCTGCTCATTTTCCTCCACAGACAGAGGGGAGGGGCACCCTCCATGAAGGGAGCAGGACATTGTTTTTCTTGCCCATCTTCCTCCAAGGAGGGTGCCCTCCCCTCTCTGCCCTGTCCCCACTCCATGGAGGGTGTCACTTTCCCTGTTCTGTCCCCTAAAAGGGGGTTTCTTTGTACCCCTGCCAATTCCCCTCCATGTAGAATGCCCTGCTCCCCCTGTAGTGGCCCCTCCATGGAGAGTTCCCTGTAACTAATCCATGGAAGGTGCTTTCTTCCTCTGCTCTGTCCCTTCCAAGAGGGATCCCTATACCCCTGCTCATTCCCCTCCATGAAGATTCCCCTTTCTCCCTTGCCCTAACTCTCCATGGAGGGTGCCTTCTTCCTCTGCCTGCCCTCAGTGTGGGGGGGTCCCTCCTCTGCCCATTTTCCTCCATGGAGGGTGTTCTCTCAACCCTTCCCTTTCCTCTCCATTGAGATGAATGGGTAGGGGTACCAGGAACCTCCCCTTTGATGGGCAGGACAGGGATGAAGGGGGCACCCTACATGAAATGAGGACAGGAGGACCCACCTTGGAAGGACAGGGCTAGAGGGAAAGGAGACCCTCCATGGCAGTGAGTGGGCAGGGATACAAAGAACCCCTCTTTGAGGAGCGAGGGGAGGGGGAGGGGAAACCCTCCATGGAGTGGAGACAGACACCCTCAATGGAGAGGACTGGAGGAGGGAAAGATGACCCTCCCTGAAGGAGAATGGTCAGGGGAATAGGGATCCCCCCCTTTGAGGAGACAGGGCAATAGAGAAGGGGCACCCTTCATGGACTGGGGACAGGGGACCCTTAGTGGAGGTACAGGGCAGGGGGCAAAGGGTCCTCTCCATGGAGGGGAATGGTCAGGGGATAGAGATCCCCCTTTGAGGGGCAGGGAAGGGGGGAGAGCACCCTCTATAGAGTGGGGTCAGGGATCACACCATGGAGGGGACAAACAGAGGAGATAGGGGACCCTCCATAATGGTTCCCCTGTCCCCACCCCAAGAAGGGTGCCCCTCCCTCCTGCCCTGTCCCCTCAAAGAGGGATCCCTCTCCCCATGCCCATTTCTCTTTAAGAAGAGTCCCCTTTCCCCAGCCCTGTCCCCTCCATTGAGAATCCCTTGTCCCACTCCATATGGAGGGTGCCCCCTCCATCCTGCCCTGTTCCCTCAAAGGGTGGAATACCTAACCCTCTGCCCACTCCTCTCCAGGGAGAATCGCCTTTCTTCTGCCCTGTCCCCTCCATTGAGATTCCTTTGTCACCACTCCATGGAGGGTGCCTCCTCCCCCTGCTCTGTCTTCTCAAAGGGGGGTTCCTTGTACCCTTGCCCATTCACCATTATGGAAGGTCCCCTAACTCCCCTTCTTGTCCCTCCATGGAGGGTCCCCTTTCCCCACTTTATGGAGAATGCTCTCTCCCCATTGCCCTGTCCCTCAAAGGAGGCGTCCCTATCCCCCTGCCCATTCCCCTTCATGGAGGGTCTCTGTGATCCCTACCATGGAAATTCCCTTTTTCTACCTTTCCTGCCTCCTGAAATGAGGGGTGCTCTATGCCCTTTCCCACCCTCCCAGGCAGAGGGGAGAGGGCAGCCTCCATGGGGGGAGCATGGCATTGCCCTTCTTCCTCCATGGAGGGTCCCCTATCCCCCGTGCTCTGACCCTCAAAGCGAGGCTCCTTGTCCCCCTGCCCTTTCCCCTCCAGGGACGGTCCTCTTCCCCCCGCTCCTGTCCCATGCATGGAGGGTCCCCTATAACCCCTCCATGCCTGTTCCCTCAAAGGGAGGTTCTTTGATCGCGTGCCCATGTCCCTGGGGACCCTCCGTGGAGGTACAGGACAAGGAGGAAAGGGGAATCTCCATGGCAGTGAATGAGCAAGGGTACAAGGAACCTCCCTTTGAGGGGCCAGGGAGAGGGAGGGGATACCCTCCATGGAGTGGGGCAGGGGACTAGTCGTGGAGGGTCCCCTATCTCCCCATTGTCCCCTCCATGGCATGTCCCTTGTTCCCACTCTATGGAGGGTGCTTTCTGCCTGCTCTTTCCCCTCAAAGGGGGGGTACCTATCCCCCTGACCATTCTCCTTCATGGAGGGTCCCCTTCCCTTCTGCCTGGTCTGTCCATGGAGGGTCCTCTGTCCCCACTTCATGGAGGGTGCCCCTTCCCCTCCTTCTCTACCCCCTCAAAGGGGGGATTCCTATCTCCCTGCCCATTCCCCTCCATGATGGGCCCCTGTGGTCCCTACCATGCTCACTCCATGGAGATTCCCTTGTTCTCCCTTTCCTGGCCCTGACATGAGGTGTGCCCTATGCTCCTGTCCCACACCCCCAGCAAGAGAAGAGAGGGCAGCCTCCATGGATGGAGCATGGCATTGCCCTTCTTGCCCTTCTTCCTCCATGGAGGGTCCCCTGTCCCCTCTGTTGTGACCCCTCAAAGTGAGGTTCCCTGACCCCCTGCTCTTTCCCCTCCAGGGAAGGTCCTCTTTCCCCCCTCCTTGTCCCCTACATGGAGGGTCCCCTGCCCCCCTTCCATGAGGATTGCCCCCCCCACCTCCATGCCTGTATCCTCAAAGGGAGGTTCTTTGATCCCCTACCCATGTCCCAGGGGACCTTCCATGGAGGGTCAGGAAAAGGGGGAAACGGGACCATCCATAGTAGTGAATGGGCAAGGGTACAAGGAACCTGGGAGAGGGAGAGGATGCCCTCCATGGAGTGGGGACAGGAGACTAGTCATAGAGGGTTCCCTATACCCCTCCTTGTCCTCTCCATGGCATGTCCCTTGTTCCCACTCTATGGAGGGTGCTCTGCGCCTACACTTTCCCCTCAAAAGGGGGGTACCTATCCTCCTGACCATTCTCTTTCATGGAGGAACCCCTTCTCCAGTCTTTTCCCTCCATGGAGGGTCCCCTGTCCCCACTTTATGGAGAGTGCTCTCTCCCCCATGCCCTGCCTCTCAAAGGGGGGTTCCCTATGCCCCTTTCCATTCCCCTCCATGCGGGACCCTGTGGTCCCTACCGTGCTCACTCCATGGAGAATCCCTTGTTATCCATTTCCTGCCCCCTGAAATGAGGGGTGCTTATGCTCCTGCCCGTTCCTCCTGCCCACCCCCAGGAGGGGAGAGGGCAGCCTCCCTGGAGGGTGCATGGCATTTCCCTTCTTGCCCTTCTTCCTCCATGGAGGGTCCCCTTGTGCCCCTGTCCTTTCTCCTCCAGGGTTGATCCACTTTCCCACTCCCTGTCCCCTACATGGAGTGTTCTCTATCCCCCTCCATGGGGGGTCCCCACCTCCATGCCTGTCCAATCAAAGGAGGTTTCTTTGTTCCCCTTGCCATGTCCCAGGGGACCCTCCATTGAGGGACAGGACAAGGGGAAAAGGGGACCCTCCATGCCAGTGAATGGGCAAGGGTACAAGGAACCTCCATTTGAGGGGCTAGGGGAGTATGAGGGGACACCTTCCATGGAGTGGGAACAGATGACCCTCAATGGAGAGTATGAGGAGGTGGAAAAAGCGATGCTCCATGGAAGGGAATGGGCAGGGGTACAAGGGACCTTTTCTTGAGGGGCTGGGGGAGGAAGAGGGGGACACCCTGCATGGAGTGGGAACAGAGGACCCTCAATGGAAAGTATGGGGAGGGGGGAAAGGAGATTTCCCCATGGAAGGTCCCCTGTCCTCAGTCCATGGAAGGTGCCCCCACCCCAATACCTGTCCCCTCATAGGGGGTTCCTTGCACCCTTGACCATGTCCCATGGGACCCTCATGGAGAGATAGGACAGGGGGTAAAGAGAACCCTCCAGGATAGTGAGTGGGCAAGAGTACAAGGAACCCCCCTTTGAGGGGGAGGGGATACCCTCCATGGACTGGGGACAGGGGACCCTCAGTGGAGTGAATGGGGAGAGGGAAGTGGATCCTCCATGGAGGAGAATGGTCAGGGGAATAGGGATCCCGCCTTTGAGGAGACAGGGCAGGAGGGAGGGGGCACCCTCCATGGAGTGGGGACCAGAGGCTCTGCATGGGGGGACAGGGCAGGAGGCAAAGGGTCCTCTCCATGGAGGGGATGGTTAGAGGGATAGGGATCCTCCCTTTGAGGGGCAGGGCAGGGGGAGAGCACTCTCCTTAGAGCAGGGATTTGGGACATGCCATGGAGGGGACAAGAAGAGGAGGTCGGGGACCCTCCATGATGGGTCCAGTGTCCCCATTCCATGGAGAGTGTTCCTTCCCTCCTGCCCTCTTCCCTCAAAGGGAAGATGCCCCTCCCCTTGACCATACCCCTTCACGGAGGGTCCCTGTCACCCTGCCCTGCCCCTTCATGGAGCATCCCCTGCCCTGCCTCCATGGAGGGTCCCCTCTCCTCCCTGCCCTGCCCCCTCCATGGAGGGTCCCCTCTCCTCCCTGCCCTGCCCTGCCCCCTCCATGGAGGGTCCATGGAGGAGAGGGGACTCTCCATGGAGGGGGCAGGGGAGGGAGGAGAGGGGACCCTCCATGGAGGGGGCAGGGCAGGGGAGGGAGGAGAGGGGACTCTCCATGGAGGGGGCAGGGCAGGGTATGAGTCTCCTCTCCTCCCTGCACTGTCCTGCCCCCAGCATGGAGAGTCCCCTCTCCTCCCTGCCCTGCCCTGCCCCCTCCATGGAGAGTCCCCTCTCCTCCCTACCCTGCCCCCAGCATGGAGAGTCCCCTCTCCTCCCTGCCCTGCCCCCTCCATGGAGAGTCCCCTATCCTCCCTACCCTGCCCCCTCCATGGAGGATCCCTTTTCCCCCTACCCTGCCCATCCATGGAGGGCTCCCTGCACCCCCTTCCCTGACCCTCCATGGAGAGTCCCCTCTCCCCTCTGCCCTGCACCCTCCATGCAGGTTCTTCTGTTTCCCTGCCCTGTCCCATCACTCACAGGCTCTGCGAGGCATGTGCTCTGGTCCCCAGTGTTCATCTGTCCTGCTCCAGGCCGTGTCCACTGTCTGCACCCGAAGCACATCTCACCGTCTTCATCTGCCCAAATCCTGCCTGGCTCTCAGGACACATGTCAAATATCATTTCAAATGTCAAATCACCGAGTGATCTTTAAAAAATATAAATCAGATCCCCCTATTCTGGTGCCTAAAAGCCTTCCTGCTGTGACAGCATTTCCAACCCACCCTTTATCTGCCCACCCGCCCTCTCTTGCCCGCCCTCTCCTGCCCGCCCTCTCCTGCCTGTCCTCTCCTGCTCTTTTCTGCCCTCTCCTGCACCAGCCTGGCTCTCCCTGCCCTGGAGGTACTTGCTTTCCCTTTGGTGGTGGCTTCCTGAGTTCTCCTTGTGGCGAGCTCTGTCTCAACAGCGAAATCTGAGTTAAATATGACAAGATCTTGGGGAGCCCTTCCCTGAGTCTCTTGGGGCCTCACACTGAAGGGGTCTCAACCCAGGCGTGTGGGGTATAAGCTGGCAACAGGTCACAGAGCTGACAGGTCACAATGATGAGACAGGTCATAGTGGTAACCTGGCAACCACTTGAGGTCAGCCAGGGGGGCCAATGTAACCAGGGGTTCTTGTGTGGCTGTTTTAAGTCACTGACTTAACATTTATTTAGCACCAACAAACCCCAGACCCTCTACAGAATGTACAGAAGGTGCAGCTCGCCCTCCATGGATGATACCTTCTCCTCTGCCCTGTCCCCTCCTAGCTCTTGGCCCTCAGTAACCATGTGCTCTTGAAAGTGGGATGTGGGTGAGAGGGTGGGTCACAGATGCCATGGGAGGGGCTCAGTCTGAGTTGCTGGCTGCAGGAAGTTGAGGCTGGAGGAAGGGACCAGGAACCAAGGTTTTCTGGAGGCCTGGAACTGGGAGTGGCTCTGGCAGGGACAGCAGGAAACTGCTCTGTAAGGAGAGGGCTCTTCTAGTTCCCCAGGAGCCAGGAGCAGGGTCTCTGACCTACCAGGGAGGAGCTCAGCTGGATGCACCTGCCTCAGGCTTCTGACCCACAGCCCCTGGGATCACACACTTTGTGGTGAGGGCCACTCTGTTTGAGTCATTTGTTAGGGCAGCAATAGGAAACCATGTAGTCCCTGTCACCCCCTCTTCATATAACCAAGCCTGTGTTCTCCATGGCTTTGGGTATCTTCTGAAATAAAATGTGGTTCTTGTTCTCCTGTCTGTCTCCCAGCCCCTCTCAGCTCCTGAAAAGTAAACTGTGAAGTCCCAGCCCCCAAAGAACCAGGTCCAGGGTGGGACATGGAGGGGCACACGTGTTCAATGAGTTCGGGAGTGAAGGGCTCTTTTCAGATTTTGTAAAATGTTATTTTTGTAATAAACCTGATCGATTCACATAATGTTGTGGGTTGGTTCAGCGAGATACACCACCGACTCAGAATTTAAATTTAGGAACCTTTATTAAGCTGGCCAGCTGTCTGCAGTCCCAGCACCCTGCCGAAGCAAAGGCAAAACTGCAGCAATGACTGCAAGCATTACAGCCTATTTATTTGCAAAAACTACAAAGTTACAAAGCCTTGTTTACGCAATTTGTTCCCGACACAGTATAGCATTATATCCTTCCTATCTATGTTTTCCGGGAACAGAGAGCACAGTATATTGAGGAGGGACCATGAGACCATATCTCAAGGCATGACCTGATGTCAGTACCTTCCTGTCTGTCCAGGAACAGACAGTACAGCGCGCCCCAATATGCAGCCCAGTACATCCCCTCCTTCCGCCTCTGTCCCATCAGCCTCTGCCCCTCTCAACTCTGTCACATCAGTCTCTACCTCTCCCTCCTCTGTCCCATCAGCCTCTGTCCCCTCCCTCCTCCCCTTTCCCATCAGCCTCTGTCCCCTCCCTCCTCTGTCTTATCTGCCCATGTTCCCCTCAGTTCTGTCCACTTCCTCCTCTGTCGCATCAGCCTCTGTCCCCTCCCTCCTCTTTCCCCTCCCTCCTCTGTCCCCTCTCTCCTCTGCTACCACCCTCCTCTGTCCCATCAGCCTCTGTGACCTCGCTCCTCGGTCCCATCAGCCTCAGTCCCATCAGCCTCTGCCCCTCTAACATCTATCCCATCAGCCTCTATCCATTCCCTCCTGTGTCCCATCAGCCTCTGTCCTTTTCCTCCTCTGTCCACGCCCTCCTGTGTTTCCTCAATCCTCTGTCCCATCAGCCTCTGTTACCACCCTTCTCTGTCCCATCAGCCTCTGTCCCCTCTCACCTCTGTCCCATCTGCCTCTGTTTCATTTGCCTCTGTCCCATCAGCCTCTGTCCCCTCCCTCCTCTGACCCTTCAGCCTCTGTCTCCTCCCTCCTTTGTCCCATCAGCCTCTGAACCCACCCCTACACTGTCCCATCAGCCTCTGTCCCCTTCCTCCTCTGTCCCATCAGCCTCCATCTCCTCCCTCCTCTGTCCCATCAGCCTCTGTCCCATCAGCCTCTTTCCCCTCTCTTTTCTGTGCCATCAGCCTCAGTCCCATCAGCTTCTGTCCCCTCCCTTCTTTCTCCCATCAACTTCTGTCCCTCCCTCCTCCTCTGTCCCTTCAGCCTCTGTCCCCTCCTTCCATCTCAGTCCCATCAGCCTATGTCTCCTCCCTCCTCTGTCTCTTCAGCCTCTGTCCACTCAGCCTCAAAGCCCTCCCTCCTCTGTCCCATCAGACTGTGTCATCAGCCTCTACCCCTCCCTCCTCTGTCCATTCAGCCTCCATACCCCACCTCCGCTTTCCCATCAGCCTTTGTCCCCTACCTCTTCCTCTGTCCCATCAGCCTCTGTCCCCTCAGCCTCAAACTGCTCCCTCGCCTGTCCCCTTCCTCCTCTGTTCCGTCAGCCTCTGGCCCCTCCCTCCTCTTTCCCCTCCCTCCTCTGTCCCCTTTCTCCTCTGCTACCACCCTCCTCTGTCCCATCAGCCTCTGTGACCTCGCTCCTCGGTCCCATCAGCCTCAGTCCCATCAGCCTCTGCCCCTCTAACATCTAAACCATCAGCCTCTATCCATTCCCTCCTGGGTCCCATCAGCCTCTGTCCCCTTCCTCCTCTGTCCACTCCCTCCTCTGTTTCCTCAATCCTCTGTCCCATCAGCCTCTGTTACCACCCTTCTCTGTACCATTAGCATCTGTCCCCTCTCACCTCTGTCCCATCAGCCTCTGTCCCCTCCCTTCTCTGACCCTTCAGCCTCTGTCTCCTCCCTCCTTTGTCCCATCAGCCTCTGAACCCACCCCTACACGGTCCCATCAGCCTCTGTCCCCTTTCTCCTCTGTCCCTTCAGTCTCTGTCTCCTCCCTCCTCTGTCCCATCAGCCTCTTTCCCCCCCTCTTTTCTGTGCCATCAGCCTCAGTCCCATCAGCTTCTGTCCCCTCCTTTCTTTGTCCCATCAACCTCTGTCCCTCCCTCCTCCTCTGTCCTATCAGCCTCTGCCCCCTGCCTCCTCTGTCTGATCAGCCTCTGCCCCCTCCCTCCTCCTCTTTCCCATCAGCTTGTGTTCCCTCTCTCCACTTCTGTCCCATCAGCCTCTGTCCCTCCCTCCTCTGTCCCGTCAGCCTCTGTCCCCTCCTTCCATCTCAGTCCCATCAGCCTATGTCTCCTCCCACCTCTGTCTCTTCAGCCTCTGTCCACTCAGCCTCAAAGCCCTCCCTCCTCTGTCCCATCAGACTCTGTGTCATCAGCCTCTACCCCTCCCTCCTCTGTCCATTCAGCCTCCATACCCCACCTCCGCTTTCCCATCAGCCTCTATCCCCTACCTCCTCCTCTGTCCCATCAGCTTCTGTCCCCTCAGCCTCAAACCCCTCCCTCCCCTGTCCCCTTCCCTCCCTGTTCCATCAGCCTCTGTCTCCTCAGCCTCAAAACCCTCCCTGCTCTGTCCCATCAGCCTGTTTCATCAGCCTCCGTCCACTCCCTACTCAGTCTCTTCAGCCTCTGACATCTCCCTCCTCTGTCCCTTCAGCCTCTGTCTCCTCCCTCCTCTGTCCCATCAGCCTCTGTACCCTCCCTCCACTGTCCCTTCAGCCTCTGTCCCCTCCCTTTTCTGTCCCATCAGCCACTGTCCCCTTGATCCTCTGTCTCTACATCCTCTTTCCCTCCTTCATCCTATCCCATCAGCCACTGTCCCCTCCATCCTCTGTCTCTTCGTCCTCTGTCCCTCCCTCATCCTATGTTCCATCAGCCTCTATCCCCTTCTTCCTCCTCTGTCCCATCAGCCTCTGTCCAGTCCCTCCTCTGTCCCATCAGCCTCTGTCCGCTCCCTCCTCTGTCCACTCCCTCCTCTGTTTCCTCAATCCTCTTCCCATCAGCCTCTATCCATTCCCTCCTCTGTCCCATCAGCCTCTGTCCGCTCCCTCCTCTGTCCACTCCCTCCTCTGTTTCCTCAATCCTCAGTCCCATCAGCCTCTGTCCTCTCCCTGCTCCCCTTTCCCATCAGCCTCTGTCCCCTCCCTCCTCTGTCCCATCAGCCTCTGTCCACTTCCTCCTCTGTCCCATCAGCCTCTATCCCCTACCTCCTCCTCTATCCCATCAGCCTCTGTCTCCTCCCTCCTCTGTCCCATCAGCTTCTGTCTCCTCCCTCCTCGGTCCCATAGGCCTCTATCCCCTCCCTCCTCTGCCCTCTCCCTCCGCTGTCCCATCAGCCTCTGTCCATTCAGCCTCTGTCCCCTCCCTCCTCTGTCCCATCGGCCTCAGTCCCATTAGCCTCTGTCCCCTCCCTCCTCTGTCCCATCAGCCTCTGTCTCCTCCCTTCTCTGTCCCATCAGCCTCTGTCCCCTCCGTCCTCCTCTGTCCCATCAGCCTCTGTCTCGTACCTCCTCTGTCCCATCAGCCTCTGTCCCCTGTTATGGGTTGACTCAGCGAGATAGACCACAAACTCAAAATTTATATTTAGGAACCTTTATTAAGCTGGCCAGATGTCTGCAATCCCAGCACCCTGCCGAAGCAAAGGCAGAACTGCAGCAATGACTACAAGCATTACAGCCTATTTATTTGCAAAAGCTACAAAGTTACAAGGTCTTGTTTACGCAATTTGTTCCCAACACAGTATAGCATTATCACCTTCCTATCTATGTTTTCCGGGAACAGAGAGCACAGTATATTGAGGAGGGACCATGAGACCATATCTCAATGCCTGACCTGATGTCAGTACCTTCCTGTCTGTCCAGGAACAGACAGTACAGCGCGCCCCGATATGCAGCCCAGTACATCCCCTCCTTCCGCCTCTGTCCCATCAGCTTCTGTCCCTCTTAACTCTGTCCCATCAGCCTCTATCCTCTCCCTCCTCTGTCCCATCAGCCTCTGTCCCCTCCCTCCTCTCTCCACTCCCTCCTCTGTTTCCTCAATCCTCTTCCCATCAGCCTCTATCCATTCCCTCCTCTGTCCCATCAGCCTCTGTCCCTTCCCTCCTCTTTCCACTCCCTCCTCTGTTTCCTCAGTCCTCAGTCCCATCAGGCTCTGTCCCCTCCCTCCTCTGACCCTTCAGCCTCTGTCTCCTCCCTCCTTTGTCCCATAATCCTCATTAATCTCCCTCCTCTTTCCCATCAGCCATTGTCCCCTCCCTTCTCTGTCCCATAAGCCTCCGTCCCATCCTCCTCCTGTGTCCCATCAGCTACTGTACTCTCCCTCGTCCTCTGTGCCATCAGGCTCTGTCTCCTCCCTCCTCTGACCCATCAGCCTCTGTCCCCTCCCTCCACTGTCCCCTCCCTCCTCTTTCCCATCAGCCTCTGTCTCCTCCCTCCTCTGTCCCTTCATACTCTGTCCCCTCCCTCCTCCTCTGTCCCATCAGCCTCTGTCCCCTCCCTCCTCCTCTGTCCCACCAGCCTCTGTCCCCTCCCTCCTCCTCTGTCCCACCATCCTATGTCCCTTCCCTGCGCTGTGTCATCATTCCCTGTCCCCTCCCTTCTCTGCCCCCTTGCTCCTCTGTCCCATCGGCCTCTGTCCCCTCCCTCCTGTGTCCCTCCCACCTCTGTCTCCTCCCTACTCTATCGCATCAGCATCTGTTACCTCCTTCTTCTGTCCCTTCAGCCTCTGTCCCATCAGCTTCTCTCCCCTCCCTCCTCTGTCCCATCAACCTGTGTACCCTCTCTCCTCTGTCCCATAAGCCTCTGTCCCATCCTCCTCCTGTGTCCCATCAGCTACTGCACTCTCCCTAGTCCTCTGTGCCATCAGCCTCTGTCTCCTCCCTCCTCTTTCCCATCAGCCTTTTCCCGTCCCTCCTCTGTCCCATCAGCCGCTGCCCATTCAGCCTCTGTCCCCTCCCTCCTCTGTCCCATCGGCCTTAGTCCCATCAGCCTCTTTCCATTCTCTCCTCTGTCCCATCAGCCTCTGTCCCATCAGCCTCTGTCCCCTCCCTCCTCCTCTGCCCCTTCAGCTTCTGTCCCCTCTCCAACCCTGTCCCATCAGCCTCTGTCCCCTACCTCCTCTGTCCCATCAGCCTCTGTCCCCTGTTATGGGTTGACTCAGCGAGATAGACCACAGACTCAAAATTTATATTTAGGAACCTTTATTAAGCTGGCCAGATGTCTGCAGTCCCAGCACCCTGCCGAAGCAAAGGCAAAACTGCAGCCATGACTGCAAGCATTACAGCCTATTTTTTGCAAAATCTACAAAGTTACAAGGCCTTGTTTACGCAATTTGTTCCCGACACAGTATAGCATTATAACCTTCCTATCTATGTTTTCCGTGAACAGAGAGCACAGTATATTGAGGAGGGACCATGAGACAATATCTCAATGCCTGACCTGATGTCAGTACCTTCCTGTCTGTCCAGGAACAGACAGTACAGCGAGCCCCGATATGCAGCCCAGTACATCCCCTCCTTCCGCCTCTGTCCCATCAGCACTGCCCCTCTCAACTCTGTCCCATCAGCCTCTACCTCTCCCTCCTCTGTCCCATCAGCCTCTGTTCCCTCTCTCCTCCCCTTCCCCATCAGCCTCTGTCCCCTCCGTCCCCTCCCTCCTCTGTCTTATCCGCCCCTGTTCCCCTCCTTTCTTTCCCCTCCCTCCTCTGTCCCCTCTCTCATCTGCTACCACCCTCCTCTGTCCCATCAGCCTCTGTGACCTCACTCCTCGGTCCCATCAGCCTCAGTCCCATCAGCCTCTGCCCCTCTAACATCTATCCCATCAGCCTCTATCTTTCCCTCCTTTGTCCCATCAGGCTCTGTCCCATCCCTCCTCTGACCCTTCAGCCTCTGTCTCCTCCCTCCTTTGTCCCATCAGCCTCAGTCATCTCCCTCCTCTTTCCCATCAGCCATTGTCCCCTCCCTTCTCTGTCCCATAAGCCTCCATCCCATCCTTCTCCTTTGTCCCATCAGCTATTGTACTCTCCCTCGTCCTCTGTCCCATCAGCCTCTGTCCCTTCCTCCACCTGTGTCCCATTAGCTCCTGTACTCTCCCTCGTCCTCTGTGCCATCAGCCTCTGTCTCCTCCCTCCTCTGTCCCATCAGCCTTTTCCCCTCCCTCCTCTGACCCATCAGCCTCTGTCGCCTCCCTTCGCTGACCCTTCAGCCTCTGTCACATCCCTCCTCTGTCCCATCAGCCTCTGTCCATTCAGCCTCTTTCTCCTACCTCCTCTGTCCATCAGCCTCTGTTACCTCCCTCCTCTGTCCAATCACTCTCAGTCCCATCAGCCTCTGCCCCCTCTCACCTCTGTCCCATCAGCATCTTTCCCATCAGCCTCTGTTTCATCAGCCTCTGTACACACCTTTCTCCGTCCCATGAGCCTCTGTCCTCTCTCTGCTCTGTGCCAGCAGCCTCGAACCCATCAGCCTCTGTCCCCTTCCTCCTCTGTCCCATCAGCCACGCTCCACTCCCTCTTCTGTCCCATCAGCCTCTGTCCCCTCCCTCCACTGTCCACTCCCTCGTCTTTCCCATCAGCCTCTGTCCCCTTCCTCCTCTGTCCCATCAGCCACTCTCCACTCCCTCCTCTGCCCCATCAGCCTCTGTCCCCTCCCTCCACTGTCCACTCCCTCGTCTTTCCCATCAGCCTCTGTCTCCTCCCTCCTCTGTCCCCTCATACTCTGTCCCCTCCCTCCTCCTCTGTCCCATCAGCCTCTGTCCCCTCCCTCCTCCTCTGTCCCACCAGCCTCTGTCCCCTCCCTGCGCTGTGTCATCATTCCCTGTCCCCTCCCTTCTCTGCCCCCTTGCTCCTCTGTCCAATCAGCCTCTGTTCCCTCCCTCCTGTGTCCCTCCCACCTCTGTCTCCTCCCTACTCTATCGCATCAGCATCTGTTACCTCCTTCTGTCCCTTCAGCCTCTGTCCCATCAGCTTCTCTCCCCTCCCTCCTCTGTCCCATCAACCTCTGTCCCCTCCCTCCTCTGTCCCATCAGCCTCTGTCTCCTCACTCCTCTGTCCCATCACTGTCTGTCCCACCCATCCTCTTTCCCATCAGCCTCTGTCCCCTCCCTCCTCTGTCCCCTAAGCCTCTGTCCCCTCCCTCCTCTGTCCCATCAGCTACTGTCCCCACCCTCTTCTATCCCACCAGCTTCTGTCTCCTCACTCCACTGTCCCATCAGCCTCTGTCTCCTCCCTTCTCTGTCCCATCAGCCTCTGTCCCCTCCCTTCTCTGTCCCATAAGCCCCTGTCCCCTCCCTCCTCTGTCCCCTCAGCCTCTGTCCACTCCCTCCTCTATCCCATCAGCTTCTGTCCCCTCCCCCTTCTATCCCACCAGCTTCTGTCTCCTCACTCCACTGTCCTATCAGCCTCTCTCTCCTCCCTTCTATGTCCTGGTCAGCCTCTGTCTCCTCCCTTCTCTGTCCCCTCAGCCTCTGTCCCCTCCCTCCATTGTCCCATCAGCCTCTGTCCCCTCCCTCCTCTGTCCCATCAGCCCATGGCGTTAGACTTGGGATCCATCTAGTGGGCTTGGCAATGGGGTCGCCACTTCTATTTGTGCATTTTTGGATTCTGTGCTGCCTGGTCTTACAAGTCACAGGCCACTGATAAGTCACACCAAATTATTGGCATGTTCGCTGAGCCCTTTCCTTGGGCCTGAGGGTCAGTCCCCTGAGGAGGACCTGTCTGCTCCCATGAGGTCTGCTCTCGCCTGTTCACAGTCCTTTTCCTGGGGAGAAATGCCCGGTGCGTTGGCCAATGCCCTGGGTAGCTGTGCCAGCCCAGCGTGTCAGCATCTAACGTGTAGATAGAAAAGATGAGAGAAAGAGGGGTACAGAGAGTAGGACGGAGATAACACGGGGCCGGGGGCTGCAGGAAGGGGGGAGGAAGAGGTGTCCGTGGGAGTGGAGGCATCTCAGAAGGAGGCTGTGATGCCCCAGTTCCCTCAGCCACTGCGCTCACCGCATGGGGAGAACACTCGGGGAGGGAGTTCTCGCCTTCCCTCCTCTGCTCTGCACTCAGAATGGCTTGGAGAACAGAGAGGGGCTCATCCCCTGACACAGCTGTGTGTCTGCACCACGTGACACGGTGAAGGTCACTTGGTCCCAAACAGCTTACACTTTCTCCGTATTCGCCCTGTACTCACGCTGATGTACTAGATTGCCCCAGGTTCAGTGCTTTATAATCGTGCGCATAAATCTGCAGTTCGCATGGGGCAACAGGCTGGGTCCTCTCTCATCCTGGGCATCCGCTGGGCAGCGTGGAGGCCAGGCCTGACCCGCCTGGTGGTCAGCTGAGACCTGGCTGGGCCTGTGTCTGAAACACACTATGCAGCCTCCACCTGGGGCCGGACTCCCTGATGACACAGTGGCGGCTGGATCCCACGGGTGAGTTTCCCGCCTGTGCCTCAGCCCGGCACAGAGGCCCTCGCACTTCCTACTCAGGGGCGCCGCCAGAAAGCTGCCTGGTTCTGAGGAAATGAGTTCCATTGAGATGTGGAACGCCAGGTTTTCAAAAAGCATTTGGGACCACAAATAATGCACGTTCATGTGTGCGGGCCAAGGCTTGGCTGGGCCTTCTCTCTGCCATGTATGCTTTGAGGACAGGGGCCTATTAAATATGCACTGTTAACTAACCCACACTCTGTCCTGAAGTTCAGGCGTGGGCCTGCTGGAAGGTCACATTCAGTGAGGACGGCCGTGTTCACGTGCGGAGGGCAGTCCTCCTCCCTCCGCTTCCCACCAGCTCACATGTGAGAGCTACTCAGAGTTCACGGGTCAGGTCCCTGGGGCCTGTGTTTAAATGGTCTGATTTCTCACTGCCTATCACCAAACTGTCTATCGTTTCCCCTCAAATATCCCCGCTGGCTGCTTTCCCAACCCTCCTTGGAAGAGATGCCTGAATAGAAAAGAGCAAATTGGTGATGGCTGCCTCTAAGAGACAGAAAATCAAGTGGTTTAAGCACGCATAGCCGGAACGGACAGGAAGCATGGCTGCCGGTCTGTGCAATGCTGGCGAGTGACAGCAAGTGGGGCCTGGGGACCCGTGAGCATTCCCAGTGAAACCGGTCATTGAACGGGGAGGCCCTGCGGGTCGAGCACCATCCTTTCATTAGGTGCTTCTTCCACTGAAATGTTAACAGGCTGCCGGCTGCCTGTGGTTTAGTTCATTGCTGAACATTGCAAACTTGAGGAGACATTAGTTAAGAAGCTCAACTTATTCTAAGACTTGACCGAGCTATTTAAGCTCTTGAGAGAAATCCACACACAATAGGCATCTCATTGGAAAGTATTGGAGGGAACAGGGCATGGACACGCCTCTATGGAGTGGAATGGGGTGAGACACGCGGCCAAGGGGCAGGGTGTGACAGAGGGCCAGACCCCAAGCCTGTTCACACTCCTCCACCAGGGCTGGTCACTGGCACCCGCTCTCTTCAGGCTGATGAATGTGCAGGGTGTCAGGTGAAACCTACAGGAAGTAAACAGATGCACTCATCAAAGTGCAGGCGGCCGGCCTCCAGGCGCCAGCTCGGGGGCCCTGGGGCACAGCCCCGGGGACTGACTCCCTTGGCCATCCCACTGCACATCCCACTGCAGATCGCCTGGTTTCTGAATCACAGGTGCTTCAGAGGACAGACCATCTAACTTTGGAGAAAACTTGAACAAATGAATTGGATCCCTGGCTCTTCTTTCTCCCTGGCCCCGTCATCATCAGTAGCAGTGACATCAGAGCAGTGACCCTTCTGGACTCACGCCAGGGCCCAGGGGCTGGCTGGGCTGTTACATTCATCTCCTCGTTTAACACTCGTGATATGCCCGGCCAGTGTGGCTCAGGGGTTGAGCATCAATCTATAAACCAGGAGGTAATGGTTCAATTCCCGATCAGGGCACATGCCTGTATTGTGGACTCTGTCCCCAGTAGGGGGTGTGCAGGAAGCAGCCAATCAATGATTGTCTCTCATCATCGATGTTTCTTTTTTAAAAAATATATTTTATTGATTTTTTACAGAGAGGATGGGAGAGAGAGATAGAGAGTTAGAAACATCAATGAGAGAGAAACATCGATCAGCTGCCTCCTGCACACCTCCTACTGGGGATGTGCCTGCAACCAAGGTACATGCCCTTGACTGGAATCTAACCTGGGACCTCTCAGTCCACAGGCCGACGCTCTATCCACTGAGCCAAACAGGTTTCGGCTCATCATTGATGTTTCTATCTCTCTCCCTCCCCCTTCCTCTCTGAACTAACCACACACACACACACACACACACACACACACACACACACACATTTAAGAACAAAACAAAACTTCGCAATAACCCAAGCGGACTGACCCCAAATTCCAGAGAAGGAAGCGGAGGCTCAGAAAGGTTTAGTGAGTCCCCAAGACCACACAGCTTGGGAGGGAGTTCGTTGGGACCCCAGCCTGCGTCTGGGTCCAAGGCCACCCCTCTCATCCTCAGAACGGCTCTGTTTGCTTTCCCCTGAGAGCTTGCTACATACAGGTGTTTATCATGTCGACCAGACATCTGCCCTTACACACCAGGGCCTGGAGGGACAGGGCAGAAGCTGCGGAGAGCGCGAGCAGGTGTGGGGGCACCATGAGGGACCTTCTCCTCCTCTCTGTCCTTGCTTCATTGAGATAGAATTCCACCCCCTGGGATTCACCCATTGAGACTGTACAGCTCAGTGTCTGTAGTGTGTTCCCAGAGGTGGGCAGCCCCACCCCAGTCAGTGTCAGAACTTTTCATCTTCCCCCAACACTCTGTGTCCTTCAGCTCAACATTGCATGTTTTGTCCTGTAATTTTTCAAAAAAAATGTTTATGTCCTCAAATGTGTCACTCTCTTATGTTATTGCTTCAGAATTGTGAGTCATCCTTACAAAACCTTTCCCCATACAATATCCATGAGGAAATCCCCTTGTTTATGAAAATACTCTGAAACCATAAATTCGCACAAATGGTAGGTTTGCTGACGTTCCTTGGGAACTTGCACCACTCCTCCCCCCGCACCCCCGCAGCCCTCCCAGGGCCCCTCCAGCAGGAGCTCCCTGGGCAGTGGGCTGGTGTAGACACGGGGTGCACTGATGGAAGACACGATGTGTCCCCTATTATTTAAAAAAATCTCCCTGACTTTATTGAGGACGTATGTGTGGGACCATGTATGTGGAAGTGCCTCTGTGAGTTGGGTGTGGGATCCATCACACATGTTTCAGGACGAGTCAACCCTACAGTCTCCATGGGAGGACTTCTGTACCCATGTCCTTCTTCACAGGCAGAGCTTCTGAACCCACAGACACAGACAGCGCCGACTAACCAGCCCCAATGTTGGCCAGGCGAAGGTTTCATGCCAGCAAGGACCCTGCCCTCAGGAATTTAACCGTGGCCTGGCCAGCCTGGCTCCGTGGTTGAGCCTCGACCCATGAATCAGGAGGTCATGTTTTGATTCCCAGTCAGGGCATATGCTCAGGTTGGGGCTTGATCCCCTGTAAGGGGTGTACAGGAGACACCTGATCAATGATTCTCTCTCATCATTGACATTTCTATCCTTCTCTCCCTCGGCGTCCTCTCTCTGAAATCGGTAAAAACATTTTTAAAAAGATTATTACTGTGCAATTTAAAATATATATTAAAATAATAATACAAATCTTTCAATGTTATATGAGTTTAAGGTTGTACTGACCCTAACCAACAATCCATTGGTGACGAAACTGTATCCGATATGTCCATCCATCCATTTATCCTTCTATAGTGGAACGTTGGCTCTCAAAGTCTCCATCTCCAACAATATGCTTTTCACCCACACCCTTTCATGCTGATCCCTGTATGATCAGTCACGCGTCTCTCAGGCAACAAACAAGGGAGAGAATGTGTGAGTGTGTGTCAGTTTATTGCTAAACCTCACGTTGCTAACATCTCAGGAAATTGTGCTGTGAAAATTTTCCTGTTTTTTGCTTTTGTTGCTGCTCATTATTATTACACTAGAGGCCCAGTGCACAAAAGTTTGTGCACTTGCGGGGATCCCTCAGCCCAGCCTATGCACTCTTGCAGTCTGGGACCCCTTGGAGGATGTCCACCTGCTGGCTTAGGCCCGCTTTCTGGGGTATTGGGCCCGAGATGGCAGTCAGACATCCCTCTGGCAGCCCGGCAGCCCTCGGGGGATTTCCACTTGCCAGCGGAGAGCAGGCCTAAGCTGCAGTCGGACATCCTTAGCACTGCTGAGGAGGCGGGAGAGGCTCCCACCACCACCGCTGTGCTGGTAGCCATCAGCCTGGCTTGTGGCTGAGCAGAGCTCCCCATGTGGGAGTGCCCTGACCACCAGAGGGCAGATCCTGCATTGAGTGTCTGCCCCCCGGTGGTCAGTGTGTGTCATAGTGAACAGTGATTCCCATTCGTTCTGCTGTTAGGGTCAGTTTGCATATTACCCTTTTATTATAGAGGATAGAGGCCTGGTGCATGGGTCGGGGCTGGCTGGTTTGCCCTGAAGGGTGTCCCAGATCAGGGTGGGGGTCCTGCTGGGGTGCCTGGCCAGCCTGGATGAGGGGCTGATGGCTGTTTGCAGGCTGGTTATACCCCCTTCAGGGTGGGGGTCCCCACTGGGGTGCCTGTCCAGCCTGGGTGAGGGGCTGATGGCCGTTTCTAGGCTGGCCAAGCCCGGCAGCAACAGAAGCTCCCAGCCTCTCCTTTTTTTCTTTTCTTTTTTTTTTTTATTCTGGGATTTATTTACCTTCTATAATTGAAACTTTGTTGCTTTGAGTGGAGCTCAGAGCTGGCCTCAGGAAGCTTGCCTTCCTCCATCATTGGGGCAACCAAGCCTCCTGCTTGCTCCAGCTCCATGGCTGCCGCCTGCCATCTTGGTTGGGTTAATTTGCATATAGTCGCTCTGATTGGCTGGTGGGCGTGGCTTAAGGTGTAGCAAAGGTATGGTCAATTTGCATGTTTGTCTTTTATTAGTGTAGATTTTCTTTTTTTACTGTACATTTCATTTCCTTTTTGTCAAATCCTCATTTACATTTCATGTCCTTTTTGTTTTTATGGTGTTTATTTATAGATTAAACTGTATATTAGACATGTGTTGTATATGAGAAACATTCAAACAGGAGGTCACTTGGAGGTCTGCAAGGCATTAATTCAATTTACATTATTTCTAAAGGAAAGCAGGATTCGGGTTTCAAACAGCCTTCCAGAACGAAGCAGGTTCACGAACTGGGGTTCCATTCACTGTATTCATTATCCAGTTAATCTGTATGAGCATCTACAATGTGTCAGACACTCTGCTACGACTGTGAGGGTCTTTTATATGTTTATATTATCCACCATGAGGAAGATTCTGAAAACATGTATTATTGGACACTGAAATGCTAATTTTTAAAATGTTTTTAGCCTGAAGGGTTAGGAGCCAGGAAAGCACTTCTTGGCTTTTCTCTTTCCAAAGGTGCCTTTTGTCTGGAAGCTTTCAACCCTTTGCCCAGCTCACGAAGAGGAACGAGTAAACTTCCATTCATGACCCGGCCAGTTTGGCTCAGTGGATAGAGTGTCTGCCTGTGGACTCAGGGGTGCCGGGTTCGATTCTGGTCAAGGGCATGTACCTTGTTTGCGGGCACATTCCCAGTATGGGGTGTGTGGGAGGCAGCTGATCAATGTTTCTCTCTCATCCATGTTTCTAACTCTCTATCCCTCTCCCTTCTTCTCAGTAAAAAAAAATCAATGAAATGTATTTTTAAAAAACTTCCATTCACTAATGTACTCTGCAAAAGTCAGCATGATGTATGCTGCTTGCTTCTTGCTCAGATACGCAAAGTCAGAAGGGACTGTGTGATTGCTTTGGGATGGAGTTAAGTCCAGATCATTGTATTTGTCCTTAGTCAATGTTTACTAGTCCGTCTCTTCCCCGACATGATTCATATGGAGCCTGGACTGGATTCTTTAAAACAAATGAGTAAATGAAGAGAAAGACAGAAACATGGGGCGAGAGCATGAACTAACACCAAAATAAATGAATGCATCCTCTCTCTCTCTCTCTCTCTCTCTCTCTCTCTCTCTCTCTCATGCATGAACACACCCCTGAGGATTTCAGTCCATTAAATAACAATGAACCAGGTCTTGGGCTGAGAGCAGTGCCGCCCGCGCCGCCCCCCCTCCCCCACCCAGGCGGTTCTGAATATTTTTAAAAATCGGTTCATAGACTCCTCCACATGCTCTCTCCCGGGGAATATTTGCTATTTGGGCTCAGCATGAGGACCTGAGTCCACCTCACACACCTGGGGGCCCTGGTCCCGATGAGACAGCCCCTGGAGAGGGTGACGCGGTGTGTGTGTGGGGGGGGGCAAGGGGGAGTGAGGCTCAGGGAAGAACAAAGTACAGCCCTTACCTCTCCGTTCCTTCCCACCATTTTGCTCTCTTTGTCATGTTTTCCAGGGACCCTCAGAGCCTAGACCTGCCGGAGGTGAGCGACGCGAAGCTGCAGTACGCAGGCTGGGGCCCCAAAGGCCAGCAGCTGGTAAGCAAGCACTTTCGCAGCCGCGTGCTCTGGGGATGGAGGTGATGCCTTGTAGCCTGAACATATCTCACCCTGGTCTGCGTGCCTGAGTGGCATGTGGATAGCACAGCAGGGTTTCTGCACGTGTACAACGTCGGTTTCTTTCCCGATAGAGGATCCTCTTAAAACTGGAATCGGCCCTGGACGTGGTCTCAGTGGTTAGAGTGTCGGCCCACCAACCGAAGGGTCTCAGGGTCAATTCCTGGTCAAGGGCACGTACGTGGGTTTCAGGTTTGCTCCCTGGCCGGGTCGGAGCGCACCTGGAAGGCGACCAATTGATGCGTCTCTCTCACATCAATGTTTCTCTCTCTGTGTCTCTACCCACTCTCCTTCCCTCCCTTCCACTCTCTCTAAACGTCAATAAAAAAATGCCCTCGGGTGAGGAACGGAACCGCGTTTGCTTTGGTTTCCATGCACACCGTCCTGGGCCTGGTCCCCCATTCCTGTGGGCGTGACTGCAGATAAAGCTCATGGTGAGGCCTGCGATGGAGGCCTGGCGCTGCTCAGGGGGCACTGGCACTGCTGTGAGAACGCCGGCTCCTTTCTCCGGCGGGTTCGGTGAAAAAGGGAGATCTGCGGTCACAGGGGGCTAGGCCCCCAGCCTGGAGCAGCCTCGGGGGCGGGTCCCAGGGCGGGGCACCTCTGGGCTCTGCACCCAACGCCCTCATGGTTCCTACTCCAACTGGCAGCACAAGCTGTTTGAGGGCACCAAGGGGCAGGGGCCTGGTGAGAGGCCCTGAGTGAGGCCAGGGGGTGGGAGGGCCTGGTGAGAGGCCCTGAGTGAGGCCAGGGGGTGGGAGGGCCTGGTGAGAGGCCCTGAGTGAGGCCAGGGGGTGGGAGGGCCTGGTGAGAGGCCCTGAGTGAGGCCAGGGGCTGGGAGGGCCTGGTGAGAGGCCCTGAGTGAGGACAGGAGGTGGGAGGGCCTGGTGAGAGGCCCTGAGTGAGACGGGAGGGGAGGGTGGGGGGGCAGGAGGAGGGAGGCGGGGGTACTGGGGTTCGGTCCAGGCTGCCCACTAAGTTCCCGTGGGTCAGCTCTGCCACTGTCGGGCTCTGTCAGCCGGCTGAGCACTGAGGGGAGGACGTGGTAAGAGGACCGCCCACGTCTGCCCCCTCTCCAGCCCATGTTGTCTAAGCCCTTTATTTCCAGAAATCATACTGCGCCTCCCCCCCTTGCAGGAAGTCCCCCCCCCCCGCCCCCCGTTTTGAAGGTCAGGTGTCTCGGTTGCTGCCGGGCCCCTGCTGGCCACGCCTGGGATTTCTTTGAACTAACCAATGACAATCAAGGGACGTGCGCGCCATAGAGATGACCACATCCTGTGTAACAAGACCCAACTCTCGCCTGGCCAATCGGCGGGGCCCACAGTCCCCTCCCCTGCCCTTTCTATAAAACCCACAATCCCATCAGGCCTTGCTCTCTCTCGGCCACTGGGGCTTACCGTTGCATCGGTGAGTGTGGTTGGGGAGCCGAACTAGTTCGAAATGATGGACTCTTTGCTTTTGCATCGGACTCGCTGGCTCCCTGGTGGGCATTTTGGGAACCTTGAAATCTGGGCACAACAACATGCAGTAAACAAGATTTCAAGAAAAACAATTTGACCTATAACTAGAGGCCTGGTGCCCAGATTTGTGCACCAGTGGGGTCCCTTGTCCCTCTCACCATCCGGGACCCCTCAGGATATGTCCGAGCCCCACAGGCCAGAGGAGGGACCACCACGGGGGCCTCTAGTATGCATATAAGATATTTGGTGAATCTCTTCCGGCCCTCCCCTAACCCCTTCCCTCTCAGATTCATCAGGCTGTTCCATGTTTCCATGTCTCTGCATTGAGCCTCTGCCCCCTGGTGCTCACTGCTTATCATAGCGCTGGTCCAACTTTCGCTTAGGCTTTTATATATTTACATGTTATGTGCAGTAAACATTAATATTTCAAGAAAAAAAATTAAATAGAACTAGAGGCCGGGTGCACGGATTGGTGCACCAGCCGGGTCCCTCGTCCTGGCCTGGACCCTCTCACAGTCCAGGACCACTCAGGGCAAGTCACACTGCCGGTTTCAACCAGATCCCTGCAGGTAGGCTGAGGGACCCAACCGGGGGCCTCTAGTGTGCATGCATATAAGATCTTTGGTGCATCTCTTCCCACCTTCCCCCTTCCTCCTTCCCTCTGAGATTCATCTGTCTGTTCCATGGTTCCATGCCTGAACTTTTAGTGTCTGACCCGTGGTGGTCAGTGCGCATCATAGCACTGGTCCAAGGGTAGCTTAGGACTTTATATACACTGAGTGGCTAGATTATTATGACCACCTGATGTGTGTAGGCAAATAAGCCATACACTGCATTGTTTGGGATATGGAAGCTAAAGGCCTGGTCGAACGCCTTTGCTGCCTGCAGTTACCAAGATAAAACATCTCCAATTTGCACAGGAACACAAGGATTGGATAGTTGAGCATTGGAAAAAAGTCATGTGGTCAGATGAATCATATTTCCAGTTGCATCGTGCAGATGGCAGAGTGAGGATTTGGTGGAAACAACATGAAAGCATGCACCCCACATGCATGAGTACAGCCCTTCAAGCTGGTGGGGGCAGTGCTATGGTTTGGGGCATGTTTTCCTTGGCATGATTTAGGCCCTTTAATTCGTGTGGAACAACATCTGAATAGCACAACATACCTAAGTTCATCCTATCCTGTTGATGGCGTATCCCAGTGGCGTCTTCCAACAAGACAGTGTGCCATGACGGTGCTCGTATTGTGCAGGAGTAGTTTCAACAACTTGAGGGAGACTTTACCTTGCTTATGTGGCCCCCACAATCACCAGATCTCAATCCAATTGAGTATTTGTGGGATGAAGTTAAAAGAGCCATCAGGCAGCTGGTTCCACAACCCTCAAATCTCACAGAACTGGACAGTGCTATTCATCAGGCATGGTGTCAGATTCCTCACATCACCATTTAACATCTCGGGGAGCCAATGCCAAGAGGATTCGCCGCAGTATTGAAGGCAAAAGGTGGCCCAACGAAATACTGATGGTGTTGTCATAATAATCTGGCCACTCAGTGTATATAGACTAGTGGCCCGTGTGTGGGGGCGGTGCGGTGTCCATCAGCCCTACCTGCACCCTCTCCAATCTGGGACCCCTTAGGGGTGGTCTGACTGCTGGTTTAGGCATGATTTCTGGGATCGGGCCTAAACTAGCAGTCAAACATCCCTCTCACCATCCAGGACCGCTGGCTCCTAACTACTCACTTGACTGATTGCCCCTAACCACTCTGCATGCCGGCCTGTGTACCCTCATCAGCCCCCCAGCCATCTGTCTTACCCTCAACTGCCCCCCCACTGCCGGTCTGCTCACCCACAACTGGCCCCCAATGCTGGCCTGCTCGCCCCCAATTGCCCACAATTACCGGCCTGCTCCCCCCCATCTGCCTTTCCTGCTGGCCTGCTTGCCCCCCAGCTGACCCCCCTGATGGCCTGCTTGCTCTCAACTGCCCTCTCCTCCTGGCCTAATCACCCCTAACGGCCTCTGCCTCGGGCCCACTACCATGGCTTTGTCCCCAAGGACATCTAGAACAGGGGTCCTCAAACTACGGCCCACGGGCCACGTGCTGCCCGCTGAAAACATTTATCCGGCCCGCCAGGTGGTTTGCCTCTGCTGCCTGTCCTGCTTAGCAGGCAACTCGTCCCGTGCCCGCAGTGCGCATGTGTGGAATGTCTGAGGGACAGTGAACTGGACCCCTGTTTAAAATGTTTGAGGACCTCTGATCTAGAAGGTCTCCTGGTCTAATTAACATATTAACCTTTTAAGAGTAAAGATGTTATGTGCAATGAACATTCATATTTCACGAAAGGCTTTTAAATATAATATTACATGTAATAAATATTAATATTTCAAGGAAAAAAGATTTAAAATATAATAATATTACCAAAACTATACTAACATAGTATATCACAAAAGTTGTAGGAAATATTAAAAATCTGCAAATAACAGGATTACTTCTATTATATTCTAAAATAGTTTTTGTTCTGGCTCTATTTTCTGTTCATCAGTTTACATTTTTAATTATATTGCACAAATGAGTGAGCTCACATAATATTTGTCTTTCTCCGACTGGCTTATTTTGCTTAGCATAATGCTCCCTAGGTTCATCCATGCTGTTGCAAATGGTAAAAGTTCCTTCTCTTTTAAGGCAGCGTAGTATTCCATTGTATAGACGTACCACAGTTTTCTAATCCACTCATCTGCTAAGTGGGGCACTTAGGCTGTTTCCAAATCTTAGCTCTTATACATTGTGCTGCTATGAACAGAGGGGTGCAAATGTCCTTTCTGATTGGTGTTTCTGATTTCTTGGGATATAGTCCTAGAAGTGGGATTACTGGGTCCAATGGGAGTTCCATTTTTAATATTTTGAGGAAACTCCACACTGTCTTCCACAGTGGTTGCACCAGTCTGCATTCCCACAGCAGTGCAAGAGGGTTCCTTTTTATCCCCATCCTCGCCAGCACTTGTGTTTGTTGATTTGTTGATGATAACCAATCTGACAGGTGTGAGATTGTATGTCCTTGTCGTTTTGATTTGTATCTCTCTGATGATTATCGTCTGATACTTAGCGGCCTATGGATTCATCTGCCTGTGGAAATATGTCTGATATTTTTCTGCCTATGGATTCTTCTAAGATTTTTATGTTTTCCAGCCTTATGTTTAAATCCTTTATCCATTTTGAGTTTCTTTTTGTGTTTGGTGTAAGTTGGTGGTCTAGTTTCTTTCTTTCTTTTTTTTGCTTGTATCCGTCCAATTTTCCCAACACCATTTATTGAAGAGACTATCTTGGCTCCATTGTATACTCTTGTCTCCTTTGTCAAATATCAATTGAGTTGAATGGCCTGGATTGATTTCTGGATTCTCTGTTTGATTTCATTAGTCTACACGTCTGTTCTTGTGCCAGTACCAGGCAGTGTTGAGAACTGAGGCTTCATAATATGGCTTCATATCTGGTATTGTGAGCCCACCAACCTTGTTGTTCTGTCTCAGGATTGCTGTGGCTATTCGGGGTCTTTTTAAATTCCATATGAATTTTTGAAGAGTTTGTTGTAGGTCTGTGAAATATTCCGTTTGTATCATAATGGGATTTTGACTGAACCTATAGATTGCTATCAGTGGTATGGACATTTTAATGATGTTGATTCTACCAATCCATGAACACGGTATATCCTTCCATTTATTTATGTCTTCCTCTATCTCTTTTTTCAACATCCTGTAGTTTTCCAAGTACAGGTGCTTTACCTCGTGAGTTAAGTTTATTCCCAGGTATCTTAATTTTTTGGGCGCAGGGGTAAATGGGATTGTTTTATTAGTTTCTTTCTGTGTGAGTTCATTATTGGTGGATTTTCTGAAACAGTCTGAATAGTATACTAAAAGGTGTTAGTTCTTCTTTGAATGTTCAGTAAAACTGCCCTGTGAAGCCATCTCTTGGATGATGAGTGACTTTGACTGTTTTCATATGTCTCTTGGCCTTCTGTGTGTACTCTTTCTTTCCTTTTTTAATAGGTTTTTAAATTTTTTTAAGTTTTATTGCTTAAAGTATTACACAGGGTATAACATATGTGTCCTTTTTTTTTCAACCCGCCCTTGACAATCCCCCGTCCTCCCCTACCCCCAGTGTCTTATGTCCATTGGTTATGCTTATATGGATGCATACAAGTCCTTTGGTTGATCTCTTACCCCCCTACCTCCTAGCCCCCCAACCCTCCCCAGCCTTCCCGCTGCAGTTTGACAATCTGTTTGAGGCAGCTCTGCCTCTGCATCTATTATTGTTCATAAGTTTATAATGGTCTTTATTATCCATGAATGAGTGAGGTCATGTGGTATTTTTCCTTCATTGACTGGCTTATTTCACTTAGCATAATGCTCTCCAGTTCCATCCATGCCGTTGCAAATGGTAAGAGTTCCTTCTTTTTTACAGCAGCATAGTATTCCATCGTGTAGATGTACCACTGTTTTCTAATCCATTCATCTACTGATGGGCACTTAGGCTGTTTCCAGATCTTAGCTATGGTGAATTGTGCTGCTATGAACAGAGGGTTGCATATATCCTTTTGATTGGTGTTTCTGGTTTCTTGGGATATATTCCTAGAAGTGGGATCACAGGGTCAAATGGGAGTTCCATTTTCAGTTTTTTGAGGAAACTCCATACTGTCTTCCATAGTGGCTGCACCAGTCTTCATTCCCAGCAGCAGTGCACGAGTGTTCCTGTTTCTCCACATCCTCTCCAGCACT
This sequence comes from Myotis daubentonii, assembly GCF_963259705.1. Taxonomy (NCBI): domain Eukaryota; kingdom Metazoa; phylum Chordata; class Mammalia; order Chiroptera; family Vespertilionidae; genus Myotis; species Myotis daubentonii. The sequence continues at coordinate 15,771,875 of NC_081851.1, read as the reverse complement.
TGTCGTTTGTTGATTTGTTGATGATAGCCAGTCTGACAGGTGTGAGATGGTACCTCATTGTTGTTTTGATTTGCATCTCTCAGATGATTAGTGACTTTGAGCATGTTTTCATATGTCTCTTGGCTTTCTGAATGTCCTCTTTTGAAAGGTGTCTATTTAGATCCTTTGCCCATTTTTTGATTGGATTGTTTACCTTTCTTTTGTTCAGTTGTATGAGTTCCCTATAAATTTTGGAGATTAGGCCCTTATCAGATATGACATTGGCAAATATGTTTTCCCACGCAGTGGGTTTTCTTGTTGTTTTGTTGATGGTTTCTTTTGCTGTGCAGAAGCTTTTTATTTTGATGTAGTCCCATTTGTTCATTTTCTCTTTCGTTTCAAGTGCCCTAGGAGCTGTATCAGTGAAGAAATTGCTTCGGCATATGTCTGAGATTTTGTGGCCTTTGGATTCTTCTAGAATTTTTATGGTTTCCCGTCGTACATTTAAGTCCTTTTTCCATTTTGAGTTTATTTTTGTGTATGGTGTAAGTTGGTGGTCTAGTTTCATTTTCTTGCATATATCTGTCCAATTTTCCCAACAGCATTTATTGAAGAGACTATCTTTATTTTATTTTTTTATTTTTTTTATTGCTTAAAGTGTTACAAAGGGTATTACATATGTGTCCATTTTATCCTCCCGCCCTAGACAGTCCCCTAGCCTCCCCTATCCCCCAGTGTCTTATGTCCATTGGTTATGCTTATATGCATGCATACAAGTCCTTTAGTTGATCTCTTACCCCCCTACCTCCTGCCCCCAACCCTCCCCGGCCTTCCCACTGTAGTTTGACAATCTGTTTGGGGCAGCTCTGCCTCTGTATCTATTATTGTTCAAAAGTTTATAATGGTCTCTATTGTCCATGCATGAGTGAGATCATGTGGTATTTTTCGTTTGGCTTATTTAACTTAGCATAATGCTCTCCAGTTCCATCCATGCCATTGCAAATGGTAAGAGTTCCTTCCTTTTTACAGCAGCATAGTATTCCATCGTGTAGATGTACCACTGTTTTCTAATCCATTCATCTACTGATGGGCACTTAGGCTGTTTCCAGATCTTAGCTATGGTGAATTGTGCTGCTATGAACAGAGGGTTGCATATATCCTTTTGATTGGTGTTTCTGGTTTCTTGGGATATATTCCTAGAAGTGGGATCACAGGGTCAAATGGGAGTTCCATTTTCAGTTTTTTGAGGAAACTCCATACTGTCTTCCATAGTGGCTGCACCAGTCTTCATTCCCAGCAGCAGTGCACGAGTGTTCCTGTTTCTCCACATCCTCTCCAGCACTTGTCGTTTGTTGATTTGTTGATGATAGCCAGTCTGACAGGTGTGAGATGGTACCTCATTGTTGTTTTGATTTGCATCTCTCAGATGATTAGTGACTTTGAGCATGTTTTCATATGTCTCTTGGCTTTCTGAATGTCCTCTTTTGAAAGGTGTCTATTTAGATCCTTTGCCCATTTTTTGATTGGATTGTTTATCTTCCTTTTGTTCAGTTGTATGAGTTCCCTATAAATTTTGGAGATTAGGCCCTTATCAGATATGACATTGGCAAATATGTTTTCCCACGCAGTGGGTTTTCTTGTTGTTTTGTTGATGGTTTCTTTTGCTGTGCAGAAGCTTTTTATTTTGATGTAGTCCCATTTGTTCATTTTCTCTTTCGTTTCAAGTGCCCTAGGAGCTGTATCAGTGAAGAAATTGCTTCGGCATATGTCTGAGATTTTGTGGCCTTTGGATTCTTCTAGAATTTTTATGGTTTCCCGTCGTACATTTAAGTCCTTTTCCCATTTTGAGTTTATATTTGTGTATGGTGTAAGTTGGTGGTCTAGTTTCATTTTCTTGCATATATCTGTCCAATTTTCCCAACAGCATTTATTGAAGAGACTATTTTTTTTATTTTTTTTATTTTTTTTTTATTCCTTAAAGTGTTACAAAGGGTATTACATATGTGTCCATTTTATCCTCCTGCCCTAGACAGTCCCCTAGCCTCCCCTATCCCCCAGTGTCTAATGTCCATTGGTTATGCTTATATGCATGCATACAAGTCCTTCTGTTGATCTCTTACCCCACTCCCTCCTGCCCCCCAACCGTTTCTGAGCTTCCCACTGCAGTTTGACAATCTGTTTGAGGCAGCTCTGCCTCTGTATCTATTATTGTTCATAAGTTTATAATGGTCTTTATTATCCATGAATGAGTGAGGTCATGTGGTATTTTTCCTTCATTGACTGGCTTATTTCACTTAGCATAATGCTCTCCAGTTCCATCCATGCCGTTGCAAATGGTAAGAGTTCCTTCTTTTTTACAGCAGCATAGTATTCCATCGTGTAGATGTACCACTGTTTTCTAATCCATTCATCTACTGATGGGCACTTAGGCTGTTTCCAGATCTTAGCTATGGTGAATTGTGCTGCTATGAACAGAGGGTTGCATATATCCTTTTGATTGGTGTTTCTGGTTTCTTGGGATATATTCCTAGAAGTGGGATCACAGGGTCAAATGGGAGTTCCATTTTCAGTTTTTTGAGGAAACTCCATACTGTCTTCCATAGTGGCTGCACCAGTCTTCATTCCCAGCAGCAGTGCACGAGTGTTCCTGTTTCTCCACATCCTCTCCAGCACTTGTCGTTTGTTGATTTGTTGATGATAGCCAGTCTGACAGGTGTGAGATGGTACCTCATTGTTGTTTTGATTTGCATCTCTCAGATGATTAGTGACTTTGAGCATGTTTTCATATGTCTCTTGGCTTTCTGAATGTCCTCTTTTGAAAGGTGTCTATTTAGATCCTTTGCCCATTTTTTGATTGGATTGTTTACCTTTCTTTTGTTCAGTTGTATGAGTTCCCTATAAATTTTGGAGATTAGGCCCTTATCAGATATGACATTGGCAAATATGTTTTCCCACGCAGTGGGTTTTCTTGTTGTTTTGTTGATGGTTTCTTTTGCTGTGCAGAAGCTTTTTATTTTGATGTAGTCCCATTTGTTCATTTTCTCTTTCGTTTCAAGTGCCCTAGGAGCTGTATCAGTGAAGAAATTGCTTCGGCATATGTCTGAGATTTTGTGGCCTTTGGATTCTTCTAGAATTTTTATGGTTTCCCGTCGTACATTTAAGTCCTTTTTCCATTTTGAGTTTATTTTTGTGTATGGTGTAAGTTGGTGGTCTAGTTTCATTTTCTTGCATATATCTGTCCAATTTTCCCAACAGCATTGATTGAAGAGACTATTTTATTTTATTTTTTTTATTTTTTTTTATTCCTTAAAGTGTTACAAAGGGTATTACATATGTGTCCATTTTATCGTCCCACCCTAGACAGTCCCCTAGCCTCCCCTATCCCCCAGTGTCTAATGTCCATTGGTTATGCTTATATGCATGCATACAAGTCCTTCTGTTGATCTCTTACCCCACTCCCTCCTGCCCCCCAACCGTTTCCGACCTTCCCACTGCAGTTTGACAATCTGTTTGAGGCAGCTCTGCCTCTGTATCTATTATTGTTCATAAGTTTATAATGGTCTTTATTATCCATGAATGAGTGAGGTCATGTGGTATTTTTCCTTCATTGACTGGCTTATTTCACTTAGCATAATGCTCTCCAGTTCCATCCATGCCGTTGCAAATGGTAAGAGTTCCTTCTTTTTTACAGCAGCATAGTATTCCATCGTGTAGATGTACCACTGTTTTCTAATCCATTCATCTACTGATGGGCACTTAGGCTGTTTCCAGATCTTAGCTATGGTGAATTGTGCTGCTATGAACAGAGGGTTGCATATATCCTTTTGATTGGTGTTTCTGGTTTCTTGGGATATATTCCTAGAAGTGGGATCACAGGGTCAAATGGGAGTTCCATTTTCAGTTTTTTGAGGAAACTCCATACTGTCTTCCATAGTGGCTGCACCAGTCTTCATTCCCAGCAGCAGTGCACGAGTGTTCCTGTTTCTCCACATCCTCTCCAGCACTTGTCGTTTGTTGATTTGTTGATGATAGCCAGTCTGACAGGTGTGAGATGGTACCTCATTGTTGTTTTGATTTGCATCTCTCAGATGATTAGTGACTTTGAGCATGTTTTCATATGTCTCTTGGCTTTCTGAATGTCCTCTTTTGAAAGGTGTCTATTTAGATCCTTTGCCCATTTTTTGATTGGATTGTTTACCTTTCTTTTGTTCAGTTGTATGAGTTCCCTATAAATTTTGGAGATTAGGCCCTTATCAGATATGACATTGGCAAATATGTTTTCCCACGCAGTGGGTTTTCTTGTTGTTTTGTTGATGGTTTCTTTTGCTGTGCAGAAGCTTTTTATTTTGATGTAGTCCCATTTGTTCATTTTCTCTTTCGTTTCAAGTGCCCTAGGAGCTGTATCAGTGAAGAAATTGCTTCGGCATATGTCTGAGATTTTGTGGCCTTTGGATTCTTCTAGAATTTTTATGGTTTCCCGTCGTACATTTAAGTCCTTTTTCCATTTTGAGTTTATTTTTGTGTATGGTGTAAGTTGGTGGTCTAGTTTCATTTTCTTGCATATATCTGTCCAATTTTCCCAACAGCATTTATTGAAGAGACTATTTTATTTTATTTTTTTATTTTTTTTTATTCCTTAAAGTGTTACAAAGGGTATTACATATGTGTCCATTTTATCGTCCCGCCCTAGACAGTCCCCTAGCCTCCCCTATCCCCCAGTGTCTTATGTCCATTGGTTATGCTTATATGCATGCATACAAGTCCTTCTGTTGATTTTTTACCCCACTCCCTCCTGCCCCCCAACCGTTTCCGACCTTCCCACTGCAGTTTGACAATCTGTTTGAGGCAGCTCTGCCTCTGTATCTATTATTGTTCATAAGTTTATAATGGTCTTTATTATCCATGAATGAGTGAGGTCATGTGGTATTTTTCCTTCATTGACTGGCTTATTTCACTTAGCATAATGCTCTCCAGTTCCATCCATGCCATTGCAAATGGTAAGAGTTCCTACTTTTTTACAGCAGCATAGTATTCCATCGTGTAGATGTACCACTGTTTTCTAATCCATTCATCTACTGATGGGCACTTAGGCTGTTTCCAGATCTTAGCTATGGTGAATTGTGCTGCTATGAACAGAGGGTTGCATATATCCTTTTGATTGGTGTTTCTGGTTTCTTGGGATATATTCCTAGAAGTGGGATCACAGGGTCAAATGGGAGTTCCATTTTCAGTTTTTTGAGGAAACTCCATACTGTCTTCCATAGTGGCTGCACCAGTCTTCATTCCCAGCAGCAGTGCACGAGTGTTCCTTTTTCTCCACATCCTCTCCAGCACTTGTCGTTTGTTGATTTGTTGATGATAGCCAGTCTGACAGGTGTGAGATGGTACCTCATTGTTGTTTTGATTTGCATCTCTCAGATGATTAGTGACTTTGAGCATGTTTTCATATGTCTCTTGGCTTTCTGAATGTCCTCTTTTGAAAGGTGTCTATTTAGATCCTTTGCCCATTTTTTGATTGGATTGTTTATCTTCCTTTTGTTCAGTTGTATGAGTTCCCTATAAATTTTGGAGATTAGGCCCTTATCAGATATGACATTGGCAAATATGTTTTCCCACGCAGTGGGTTTTCTTGTTGTTTTGTTGATGGTTTCTTTTGCTGTGCAGAAGCTTTTTATTTTGATGTAGTCCCATTTGTTCATTTTCTCTTTCGTTTCAAGTGCCCTAGGAGCTGTATCAGTGAAGAAATTGCTTCGGCATATGTCTGAGATTTTGTGGCCTTTGGATTCTTCTAGAATTTTTATGGTTTCCCGTCGTACATTTAAGTCCTTTTTCCATTTTGAGTTTATTTTTGTGTATGGTGTAAGTTGGTGGTCTAGTTTCATTTTCTTGCATATATCTGTCCAATTTTCCCAACAGCATTTATTGAAGAGACTATCTTTTTTTATTTTTTTATTTTTTTTTATTGCTTAAAGTGTTACAAAGGGTATTACATATGTGTCCATTTTATCCTCCCGCCCTAGACAGTCCCCTAGCCTCCCCTATCCCCCAGTGTCTTATGTCCATTGGTTATGCTTATATGCATGCATACAAGTCCTTTAGTTGATCTCTTACCCCCCTACCTCCTGCCCCCAACCCTCCCCGGCCTTCCCACTGTAGTTTGACAATCTGTTTGGGGCAGCTCTGCCTCTGTATCTATTATTGTTCAAAAGTTTATAATGGTCTCTATTGTCCATGCATGAGTGAGATCATGTGGTATTTTTCGTTTGGCTTATTTAACTTAGCATAATGCTCTCCAGTTCCATCCATGCCATTGCAAATGGTAAGAGTTCCTTCCTTTTTACAGCAGCATAGTATTCCATCGTGTAGATGTACCACTGTTTTCTAATCCATTCATCTACTGATGGGCACTTAGGCTGTTTCCAGATCTTAGCTATGGTGAATTGTGCTGCTATGAACAGAGGGTTGCATATATCCTTTTGATTGGTGTTTCTGGTTTCTTGGGATATATTCCTAGAAGTGGGATCACAGGGTCAAATGGGAGTTCCATTTTCAGTTTTTTGAGGAAACTCCATACTGTCTTCCATAGTGGCTGCACCAGTCTTCATTCCCAGCAGCAGTGCACGAGTGTTCCTGTTTCTCCACATCCTCTCCAGCACTTGTCGTTTGTTGATTTGTTGATGATAGCCAGTCTGACAGGTGTGAGATGGTACCTCATTGTTGTTTTGATTTGCATCTCTCAGATGATTAGTGACTTTGAGCATGTTTTCATATGTCTCTTGGCTTTCTGAATGTCCTCTTTTGAAAGGTGTCTATTTAGATCCTTTGCCCATTTTTTGATTGGATTGTTTACCTTTCTTTTGTTCAGTTGTATGAGTTCCCTATAAATTTTGGAGATTAGGCCCTTATCAGATATGACATTGGCAAATATGTTTTCCCACGCAGTGGGTTTTCTTGTTGTTTTGTTGATGGTTTCTTTTGCTGTGCAGAAGCTTTTTATTTTGATGTAGTCCCATTTGTTCATTTTCTCTTTCGTTTCAAGTGCCCTAGGAGCTGTATCAGTGAAGAAATTGCTTCGGCATATGTCTGAGATTTTGTGGCCTTTGGATTCTTCTAGAATTTTTATGGTTTCCCGTCGTACATTTAAGTCCTTTTTCCATTTTGAGTTTATTTTTGTGTATGGTGTAAGTTGGTGGTCTAGTTTCATTTTCTTGCATATATCTGTCCAATTTTCCAACCCCATTTATTGAAGAGACTGTCTTGGCTCCATTGTATGTTCTTGCCTCCTTTGTCAAATATTAATAGAGCATAGTGGTTCGGGCCGATTTCTGGGCTCTCTATTCTATTCCATTGATCTATATGCCAATCTTGTGCCAGTACCAGGCAGTTTTGAGAACAATGGCTTTGCAATACAACTTGATATCTGGTATTGAGATCCCACCTACTTTGTTCTTTTTCAGGATTGCTGCAGCTATTCGGGGTCTTTTTTTATTCCAGAAGAATTTTTGGAAAGTTCGTTCTAGATCTCTGAAGTATGCCATTGTTATTTTAATGGGAAGTGCGTTGAATTTTTAGATTGCTTTGGGTAGTATGGACATTTTAATGATGTTGATTCTACCAATCCATGAACACGGTATGTTCTTCCATCTGTTTATGTCTTCCTCTACCTCTTTTTTCAGCGTCCTGTAGCTTTCTGAGTAGAGGTCTTTTACCTCTATAGTTAAGTTTATTTCTAGGTAGCTTAATTTTTTGGTGCGATGGTAAATGGGATTTTTTTTTTAGTTTCTCTTTCTGAAAGTTCACTGTTGGTGTATAGAAATGCCTCAGATTTCTTGGGGTTAATTTTGTATCCTGCTACATTGCCAAATTCGTGTATTAAGTCTAGTAGTTTTTTGATGGAGTCTCTAGTGTTTTGTATGTATAATATCATGTCGTCTGCAAATAAGGACAGTTTTACTTCCTCTTTTCCAATTTGGATGCCTTTTATTTATTTTTCTTGTGTAATTGCAATGGCTAATACTTCCAGTACTATGTTGAACAGGAGTGGTGAGAGTGAGCATCCCTGTCTTGTTCCTGTCCTTAGGGGAAATGGTGTTTGTTTTTGTCCATTGAGTATGATGCTGGCTGTGGGCCTGTCATATATGGCTTTTATTATGTTGAGGTATGATCCTCTACTCCAACCTTGCTGAGAGTTTTTATCAAAAATAGGTGTTGGATTTTATCAAATGCTTTTTCTGCATCAATTGATACGACCATATGGTTTTTTTGTTTCAGTTTGTTTATGTGATGTATCACGTTTATTGATTTTCGGATATTGTACCATCCTTTCATCCCTGGGATAAATCCTATTTGGTCATGGTGTATGATCTTTCTGATGTACTGCTGGATCCGATGTGCTAAGATTTTGTTGAGGATTTTGGCATCTATGTTCATGAGGGATATTGGCCTATAATTCTCTTTCATTGTGTTGTCTTTACCTGGTTTTGGTATTAGGGTGATGCTGGCTTCATAGAATGAGCTTGGAAGTGTTCCTTCCTCTTGAATTTTTTGTAGTAGTCTGAGGAGGATAGGTTTTAGTTCTTCCTTGAATGTTTGGTAAAACTCCCCTGTGAAGCCGTCTGGTACTGGGCTTTGGTTTGCTGGAAGTGTTTTGATGACTGCTTCAATTTCTTCCATATTTATAGGCCTATTGAGATTTTTAGATTCTTCCTGATTGAGTGTTGGAATGTTGTATTTTTCTAGGAATTTGTCCATTTCCTCCAGGTTGTCTAGTTTGTTGAAATAAATCTGTCCATAGTGTTTTTTTAACAATCATTTGTATTTCTGTGGGGTCTGTTGTCATTTTGCCTCTATCGTTTCTGATTTTGTTTATTTGGGTCCTCTCTCTTTGCTTCTTGGTGAGCCTGGCTAGAGGTTTGTCAATCTTGTTTATCCTTTCAAAGAACCAGCTCTTGGTTTCATTTATTTTCTGTATTGTTTGTTTGTTTGTTTTTTGGTCTCTATGTCATTTATTTTTGCTCTAATCTTTATTAACTCCTTCCTTTCTTGTTCTTTTGGTTGATGCTTTTTCTTTTGATGTAGTCCCGTTTGTTTCTTTTCTCCTTAGTTTCCATTGGCCTAGGAGCTGTATGGGTCAAGATATTGCTATACTGTATTTTAAAGACTTCAAATAAATTCAAACTTTGAGAAAATTTGATGTAGTTAAGTAATTCCATTATGTGTTGAAAACATTCAACCATTCAAACATTCCATTTTATACATAATTTTTATATCTGCAGAATTCTAATTTCTCTTTTTAAAAATCTATTTCTGTTGATTTAGGAGAAGAAGGGAGAGGGAGAGATAGAAACATCAATGATGAGAGAGAATCATTGACCACCTGCCTCCTGCACTCCCCACAGTGGGGATTGAACTGGGCGTGTGCCATGACCAGGAATTGAACCACGACATTCTGCCTCCTAGGTCAACGCTCCACCCCTGAGTCATGCCAGCCTGGCTAATTTCTCTTTTTTAAGTTCTATTTGAACATAATGTCGCGGTCATGGCTTGCTCTCTAGGTTGATGTTTAGTGAAAATGCGCCAATTGGGAGTTTACAGGTTAAATTTATTATTTATTCAATTAGGAGTAGCCCCTGTCTATGGGCGCTGGCCTCTGTGAAGTCATGGTTCCCTCCTGCCCATTTGCGCCCCTCCTGGAGGCTTCTAGCATTTAGTGTTTTCCTTCAGCAGTGACATGTGTTTACGACATTCTGAACTGTTGGGCCGAGTTCACCTGCACCCACAATTGAAGGCGCCCCCCATAACCTGCTCTTCCCCCCCACCAGGTTTCCTCTTCCAGCTCCTGTTCCTCAGAGTTTGATCTTTTCCATCTAGTGGCTTTGTGGCAGGTCACAGCTGTTGGGTCTCTGGGTCTTCTTTCCCAGATCACGCAGGAGTGCATCTGGCAGGCCTCCCTTCCGACTGCCACTTCCACAGGGCTCCATGCCCCCACCTGGTGCTGTTCCGGCCTCCTCCTCTGGGCTCAGCTGTGCTTCAGAATGAGGGCTGTGGGATGTGCAGCGCTGCAGACAGATGTGCGGTGCTCTGTTTCCAAGGAGCTAGACAGCTGCTGGCCGAGGCGGTCCCCCTGGACTGAGAAGGTGAGAGGGTGGCTCACTGGCAAGTCCCAGTGTTGTGGGGGATTGCTCTGGGCTGGAGCCAGCAGTCCGCGTGGCCCTGTGCCAATCCTGCACACTCAGACCGGGTCTTACAGGGTATGTCCCGTGGCCATGAGTGTCCTACCAGGTGTGCGTTGATGCGCTGGTTATAAAAGGACAGTCTCTTTCAGCATAAACGCATCAGCTGGCTGAAAAGAAGGGTCCCTGAGAGGAGCGCGCTGCCACGATGGTCAGGTGTGTGCGATGACGCTGGGTCTGTTTCACTCTTGCAGGTCTGAGCTCCCTCTCTGGAGGCCGCGCTGAGGAAGTTCAATGACATCTATAGAAAGGGAAGCCAGGCACAGAGGGTGGCAGCCGGCTCACCATCCTTGCCCTTTTGTATGACTTCCACCTGGTACAGTCTCTCCACATCTCCTACATGTTGGAAAAACTGACTGGAACTTTCACAGAGAAAGATAAGGGACTGATCCTGTTCAGGCTGAGAAATGGGGATTTTCATTGAGAAAACACGATGCTGTGTCCCTGGCAATGATCAGAGAGACCAGGGCAAAGCCAGCGGGGCAGGCAGCACGTTCCGGGACCAGACCAGGGACGGTGGGTCCCTCGAGCTGCCTCCTAAGTGCCTAAGTGCGCAGATGCTGAGCAGCAGGTGAAATAAGTGGGGAAATGCTGTGGGCCATGCCCTAGCCCATCTCTTATCGTCTGCTCCGGGGATGAAGATGTTTTTATCGTGAGTGTGTGAGCAAACCTTATTCCTTTACTAAAACTCGGGTATTTTGTGAGTTAAGAATCGATTTAATTCACACTCATCTGTTCAACAAATGTTCACTGAGGAAGGCCGTGTGGCTCGGGGCTCAGGTGTCAGCGACCTGGACTTCTGGCTCAGCAGTGCACAGCAATGTGACCTGAGTCTTCCAAGCCTCAGTTTCCCCTTGTAGAACACAGGGCTGAGCAGAGCTCCTGCCTCTTTTCCTTTTGTGCAGATCAGAGATAGGGGAGGGCGGGGGAGCCCCGAGGGATGTGTGAGGAGTAGGGAGAGGGTGCGTGTGGGGCCCACAGGGGAGCAGGGCAGAGGCCATTGCAAGGACTTGGGCATTGATCCTGGAGACACCTGGAGGGTTCTGAGTGGGAAAATGGCCTGGGAAGGGTTCGTGCTAACGGTCACCTTAGCTACAACGTAGAAGACGGAGGTGGTCAGGCAGGAAGACCCCCTTCAAGGGTCAGAGACGGTGGTGGGAGGATTAGCTCTGTGGTAGTGGATGTGGGTGTGGGAGAGGGTGTGGGAGTTGGAACTGACCAGGCGGTGAATGGTGGGAGGGAAGGTGGGGTCAGCCCATGTTCTCAGCTGGGCCTTTAGTGGGCAGCAGTGCATGCAGGAGACACAGGCTCAAAAGGGAGGACGCGACCATCCTGAAACCCGAAATGCTCACTGGGATGTGCTGTGGTCTGAGCCCTCTGAGGACGCACAGCCCTTAACATACGCAGTGGACACTGTGAATGGGTGGGTGTGATGATGTGAGAATGCTCTCACTGAAAAGTGAATACTTGGGGAAATCTCAGACAGGGGTGTCTGGGAGGTCTCTGAATTGTGCTTGCGACTTTTCTCTCAGTGTGACATTCTTTCCACTAGAAAATTTAAAGAGTGTACAGGCCAGGGGTGGGGAAGGAATGGCCAATGTTGTGGAAAGGAGGGGTGGCTCAGAGGCCAGGGTCAGGAGGGAGGAGTGCAGGGAGGGGGGAGAACCAGTGGGAGGATGAGGGTGGAGGGGAGCAGGAGAGGGAAGGGGAGCTCTGTGGGTAGTGGTCCAGGCCCCGGTGGAGGTCTGGCGGGGGTCTGGTGCCGGGGGAGGTTAAAAGGTTGCAGAGGCTGGAGTGGGGATGGTCTGCCTGCGACCATCGGGTTTATCAGCAGTGGTGGCCATGTGCAGAGTTGGTTTGTTTCTTCCCAAGTTGAAGTGATGGCCATTTGAAATGGATGGCTCTCTCTTTCTTTTCTTTATGTTTTTAAGGTTCGCTGTGTGCTGGACACGATGTTGGTTCTGAAGAACAGTGACGTGCAGAGGATTCCGGGCTGTGAGCCTGAGCCTGTGGAGAAACTGAAGAAATTGCTAAGAGGGGAAGTGAGTTCCCTGTGGATGTGGACCCACCGTGGAAGGGTGGGAGGTAGTTGGAGCCGTGAGTCGGGTGCCCGGCCTGTTCAGCAAGAGTTGGGAGGGATGGAATGGCAGCTGTGTTTCTGCGGTGAGACCCTGTGAGGTGCCCGTGTGCAGTGAGTCCCTGTGAGATCAGCATCCCCCACACTTAGCCGGTGGTGCTGGACTCGGCTGTGCAGCAGAATCACCATAGACCTTCTGATCACTTTGGAAGAGGGCCCACCAGGACCGGAGGCATTAGCCCAGCAGGAGAGGGGCTTGTCTATGTAACCTCCCCAGGTATTTTTACGTGGGGCCACAGCAGAGACCCACCACCCTCTCCAGTCAGGGTGTCCTCTACCCTTACTTCTTTATTCATTTTTTTGAGGAGAATTCTTATTTTATATATACTTTTATTGACTTCACAGAAAACTGGAGACAGAGCGTGAAAGAGAAACGCCAATGATGAGAACCATTGATTGGCTCTCTAATGGGCACCCCGCATTGGGGATGGAGGCCACAACTGGGACATGGGCCCCAACCTGGAAGCCAACCATAACTCCCTGGTTCTGGTTCATAGGTTGACACTCAACCACTGAACCAGGCCGACCAGGCTCGGGTGCCGGTAAACCTGCTTGTATAAAGAAAAGAATGGTATTGCTGGTTTAGTTAGCTTCAAGGTATTCTTTGAAACTATTGGAGAAGTTGCTAAGAATTGATAACTGAAAATTTGAGAATGACTTTCTACGACCTAATGGAACCCACTTTTTCTTTAAATCCTATGGCAAGGATGTGCTTATTGATTTGAGAGAGAGAATCATTGATGTGAGAGAAAAGCATCGATTGGTTGCCTCTCATAAACACTCCCACTGGAGACTGAACGCCCAACCTAGGTATGTGCCCTGACCGGGAATTGAACCCACAGCCTTTCCATGTAGAGAATGATGCTCCAGCAAACTGATCCACACCGGCCATGTCGTGGACCAATTTTTAGAAAAGAAAACTTTCTGTGACTCCTAACCTTTGTGCATATCTGTGGTCCAAAATACAGCTCAGTCCATGGGAGTTCATGGAACACCTTGATGACTTTGAGTTGATTGAATGAGATGCAATGTGTGCAATGTGCTCATCACTGTGCCAGGCTTGTGCTCACTCTTTGGTGGTTTCACTCGGCCTCATCCTGTCTTCTGTCTCATTCTTACGTATTTTCCTTAAAAATAGCGCTAGGTTCAAAAATTTTGCATCGTTCCTCTAAAATGTTGGCCCTGAAAACTGGGAGCAGAGAGTTTGAAATTTTATCATCCAGTTTATATCCCTTTGGCATAAGCTCATCAATTCAACTGTTCTTGAAATCTTGATTTGCATAATGATAAATAGTTTTCATTATCTCAAGATTCCTTAAAGTATATGTTATTTGCTGTGTTCTCACTTCAGGTCACTGCATCTATAAATTTGTTTCCAGGTTAGATCACATTTCGTTGGACATTAATTGAAATCTCATCATGCTGCCCACAAATGAAGGCGGTTAGATTTATGGAATAGCTTCTGTAGGAGGAATTGATTGAGATAGTTATGAAAAAGTAACCACTTTAGGTGGGATTTTTTTCAGTTTTGTTCTTTTGTTCGGGGCAGGACTAGACTGTTGGGGACTCGCTATGATTACAAGGAATATTAATGGTGCTCGGTTAACCATGATTGTTCTGTTCTAATGAGGGAAATCACGTTCTGATCTGGTGGAGAGTTGTCCGCCCTGGGACATGGGAACTAACAAGGGAATGCAGGCCACCCTCCTTTCTGAGAAAGGCCTAGATCAGCAACCTCGTTGCCTGTAATCTGGTCCTGGAGCCACCCGGCCTCTGCCAACCCCCAGCCCGAGTTGCCTGTAACCTGTAACCACTATACCTTCCTACTTTCCCAGGCCTGAAATGTCTGCTTTCCCATGGGATCTTTGTCCTTCTACCCAAGATAAGCAGCTGGTTTATTGGGGGTGGGGGACAGGGGGTAGAACAGACGTTTGTGGGTGACCTGCTGCTCTCTCCTTCTGCTGCAATCATGGAATAAATGATCTCAACCCTGTCTCTGCTTCATTGGCTCAAGGAGTGACCAGCAGCCCGGACCCATTGCTTGTGCAGATTCACTTTCAGTAATTTTATAACAGTCATTGGAGCTGGATAATGAATCAAAATGCTAATCAGTACTCTCCCCCTCACCCCCAATCTAAGTCCAAAGATTTCATCTACTTTAAACAATTTAAATTTATCTTAAATTAAGAATGAGTTTTTTAATTAACCCAAGTAAACCATTACTAGTTTAGAAATAATTGATTGGCAGCCTAAATATTTAAATTCTGTTCTGAGGGTGCCTGTATATTTGTTCTCTAAATGTCTTTCTTGCATGTGCTAATTTAGTACTCCTTGCACAGAAAGCTATATACTAAGTCCTTTTGTTAAAATATTTTCCAGTCTGGCCGGCATGGCTCAGTGATTGAGTGTATCACTATGACCAGGAGGTCACCATTAGATACCCAGTCAGGGCATATGCCCTGGTTGGGGGCTTGATCCCCATTATGGGGCGTGCAGGAGGCAATTGATCAATGCTTCTCTCTCATCATTGATTTTTCTTTCTCTCTATCTCTCCTTTCCCCTCAGAACTCAATAAAGATATATTTTTAAAAAATATATAAAGTATAGCCCTAGCCAGTTTGGCTCACTGGATAGAGGGCTGACCTGGGGATTGAAGGGACCCAGGTTTGATTCTCGTCAAGAGCATGTACCTTGGTTGTGGGCACATCCCCAGTGGGGAGTGTGCAGGAGGCAGCAGATCGATGCTTCTCTCTCATCAATGATTCTAACTCTCTATCCCTCTCCCTTCCTCTCTGTAAAAAATCAATAAAATATATATTTTTAAAAATATATATGTATATGAAATATTTTTCAAATATATAGCTTTACTTTGTTCATTTTCCTTATAAACTACACATTAGTGAGTGGTCTGTCAAATTGTTTTTTAGGCAATTGACTGGTGGACTTGAGGGGTCTTATGTATGAACTATTGACAGTCGATGGGGAGAATTTCCGAGCTGGGCTCTGTAGGTAAGACTTCACAAAATAAAATGATTGTGTTGTTCCCTGAAAGGAACAAATCAAATTTCTGTAATGTGGCAGATGGGAAAAAATAATTTTTTGAAACATAGACAGACATATCAGAATGAAGTGGTTAATTTCCATTTATAATGGTATAGGATCTATAAACATAACCTTTATGTTTCTTTATATATTTTATGTGCCAGATAGATCTTAATCTTCAGGGGGAGAGTGTCCTAATTTTTGTGTATTCGTAAAGCAGTTAGCATGGGGCATGAGCCTCTGGCAGAGCCGTTTAGAATGCTGGGCCTAGAGCAGTTTGGTTGGGGGACTATGGAGACAGTGGAATGTTAGGTGCGGAGTCGGTGGGCGTGGAGTCTGTGGGCGTGGAGTTGGAGGGTGGGGAGTCGGTGGGTGTGGAGTTGGTGGTGCGGAGTTGGTGGTGTGGAGTTGGTGGTGCGGAGTCGGTGTGAATTGTCAGTGTGTGAAGAGTCGGTGTGAAGAGTTGGAGTAAGAAGAGTTGGTGGTCGTAGAGTCGGTGAGTGCAGAGCCTCTTCCTGTGTGAGAAGGGACTGTCCCTGCCTCCTTCTCAGGGCTCTTGTGAGGAGTGAATGTGCATGGACAGAGGGCAACTGGCGCAGGGCCAGGGATGGGCAGAGAGACAGTGCCCAGGTGACTCCCGAGTCTGTGAGCAGACCCTTCCCGCTGCCAGGCTTTTACCAGAACTGTGTCCACTGGCGGCAGGTCCAGGGCTTCCCTTCTACCAAGAACCTTGGGTTCTGGCCGGTGCGGGGAAGTGAACACGAAATGGAAAAGCAGGAGCTACCGCCCACTCCCAGTTGTTAGAACCGTGTGTGGGGACAGCCTTGGGAAACTGCCTCCAAGAGCAAGGGACACGTCGGGTGCATGCGTGTTCCCAAACTGTGAAGGCGCTCGGGGGAGCCTCAGCCCAGTGGTTCTGGGAGGGCTCCTGGGCGGGAGCAGAGATGAGGGGAAAGAGCTGACCTGCTCCCCGTGTGTGCTGGGCCCTGGGACCGGAATAGGCCCCGCGGACTCCTCCCTTGAGGGGGCCTGCAAGGGACCAACCATGGTGTCCCACACCCAGCATGTGCCTGACATCCAAGGGCCCATAGTACCGTTTGCTGTGCCTTAGCCCTCGTTTCCGGGAAACTGCCCAGGGCTGTTGGTTTTCCAAGAGGTTGTGTGTGACCTGTTCACATAGGAACTGGGTGTTGAACAAAAACTCACCAGAACAGCCATTTATTTCCAGCTCCCCGATCAGTGGACTGACCGTGGAATTGAGAGGCCGAGGCTCAGCCCTCACACCTGGGATAGATCTTAGCCCCACCCCTTCCTTGTTAGGGAAACGGGCTCAGGGAAGTCCCGCACCTGTCAGCACGTGCGCTTGTCCAACCAGATGAGGCTGTACATTTCAGACACTCTCGCATCCTGTGTACAACAGATGGGGGCCGCTTTAGGTTTATGTGGTGCCCTTCTCTGATTTTCTGCTACTGGGCGGGGGCTGCTGCCGACACAGTGACCTGCTACCAGCGAAGAGTCATATGCTAAGCTCAGTGGCTTAAGTGGGCAGTAGTGAAGGCCCTCAAAAGAGGCAGGGCCTGCCCGGCCGGGCCAATGCCCAGGTCGTGGGCTCCATGCCCAGGGGTGGCTTTGGGTAGCAGACAATCAATGATTCTCTCTCATCATTGATGTGTCTATCTCTCCTTCTCCTTTCCTCTCTGAGATCAATAAAAGTATATTTAAAAGAAATTTTATATATATATATATATATATACACACACACACACACACACACACACACACTAGCGGCCCAGTACACAAATTCGTGCCCCATAGGGGTCCCTTGGCCTGGCCTGCGGGAATTTGGCTGAAACTGGCTCTCTGACAGCCCCTGAGGAGTCCCGGATTGTGAGAGGGCATAGGCGAGGCAGTGGGACTCCATTGGTGTATGATGAGGGCGGGGAGGGACACAGGAGGTTGGCTGGCTAGTGGGGAGGGAACCTGGGAGGGCCCCAGGGCATGTCAGGCCTGTCTAGTTCAGCCCCAATCAGCCAGACCCCAGCAGCAAGCCAACCTGCCAGTTGCAGCGTCTGACCCCAGTGGTCGTCAGTGCACGTCATGGCAAGCTGGTGAGTGGCCTTAGCATATCATTCGTGTATTATGCTTTCATTGGTTGAATGGATGACCGGACACTTAGCATATTAGGTTTTTATTCTATAGGATGTTAAAAAAAACAAAAAACAAAAAACCAACGGATAGGGCTTGACTGCCGTGTTGCTTTCTGTAAGGATGGATGTAGGTGGGTGACTGGTAATAAGGGTCTCTGCTGGCAACTAGGATGTGGGCCGAGCTGTGATTTGGGAGTCCCTACGGCCTTTCCAAGACATGGTACACCAGCAAAGGGGCCTGAGAGCCGCCCGTCCTCCTGTCACCTGCGTCACAGCCCTGTGCTGTGCGTTACTTTGCTCAGACACCACAGAGGCCTCATGGGTCTTCATCACCTACCACTGGGTCAGCATGTTTCTAGTGGCTGTAGGTCTCCCAGCAGGACCCTGTGTTGGAGTCCCTTCTGTGCAGCTGTGCTCTAGGAAGTGAGCAGGTGCATGGAGGCCCTTCATCATGAGGAATGAGGGTAGCTGTACTGGGGCGGGGCGGTGCGGGGCAGGCCAGCGGGTTCCATGGTGCGCATCCTCACCCCACCCCTCTTCCTGCACTAGGATCGTGAACAGATCCCCCAGCAGTTCCTTGAGGAGCTGCTGGGGGACATCATGGCCCTCGAGGCTGAACAGGTCCAGAGGAGGAACCAGCCCGCCCACCAGAGCTGGGAGCCGGAGCTGCTGATAGAAGGTAGGCAGCAGCCCCTGGCGCCGGGGAGCCAGCCTGGCTGTGTCTTCTCCCTCACCCAGGGAGCTGAGCCCTTGGCTATGAATCTCCTGGGTCAGCCCACCCTCAGCCCAAGTCAGTAGGGTGTGATTCAGGGGCCATTTGGGACCGTTTCATCGCCATTCTCCCCAAGGGGAACATGAGGGGCCTGGCAGCCTCGAAATCAGGACATGAACTACAAGTAAGTGTTGACAGATTTCTCAGCGCCCGTGTGGACAGTCCCGGGAGCTTCCAGATGAGAGCACGCTGACCCCAGAGGCTGTCTTAGATCTGTCCTTGGGGGATTGAAAGCTCTGGATGGCAGGAGCTTCGCCAGTGCTCACTCACCTGCATTATAACAGAGGCCGGGGCTGATTTCCTCCGTTCATGTCCACCTCGGGCAGATGGGTGCAGTCTGCTCTCTGTCTCCCTGGGCAGGGGCTGCTCAGTGACCTCTCCTCCCGAAGGACCTCACCCACGGGTGGCAAGTCCTCAACACACGCGCCCCAGATCCGCTACCCCCCGCAGACATACTGGTCAATTGCCGTGCCTCCCACTCCCCTGCTGAGCCACCCAGACCCCCCCACTCTGGCGGCTGGCCCGGACCATGCCAGGTCTTTGCCGTCTCTGTAAGTGTAGGAAATCCTTGACTGGACAGTCAGGTTAGTACTCGGTAAAAAGTGGTTCCAGCAGTTCCACCGTCTTGAACTTCTGCTTTGGCCTCTCCACGGTCACCTGCCTTCTTCTTAAGCTCTGGATGGCTCCCCTACCGGCCCCCAGCTGAGCCAGCACAGGGGCCACAACCAACAGCGACAGCACCTTGTGAACAACACCCAGCTGACCATCCCCTGCCCTCACACCTAGGCCTCGGGGTGGGGGGGTGGTCGCCTGGGGGGATGGTCCTCTCGGGGCCAGAGTCAGAGAGGGGAAGTGGAGGCCCTGGAAGATGGGCTCTGACTGCACTTTGCTCTTCAGCCTGCACGCGGATCACCGATTTGGAGGAGAATACCCATGCCCTCCAGGGCACAGTCAAGACACTGCAGGAGGAGAACCAGCAGCTCCGGAAAGAGGTAACAGCGGGCGGTGTCCGGAATAGACGGGCAAGCCGGTGGCCAGGTGTCCCGTGGGGTGACAGGTTTGGGGCTTGCTCTCAAGCCAAGTTCACTCTGTGACCTGACTGTGGCACGGGCTGTGTCTTTGGCTCTGCAGCTGGAAGAGTTGGGGACCCAACTCACCCAGGACGAGGCCAACAGCCAAAAGGAAGAGCTGGAGGGAGAACTCCAGTCTAACATCGCCAACACCGTGAGGCCCTCCAGGGCCACGCAGGTAGGCCCTCCAGAGCGCATGTCCCCCTGGCGCCATCGCCTGCCCGAGGGAGCCTCCTGGATCACAGCCGTGTCCTGGTCATTGATCAGTGATTCCTGGGTGACCAGTTCCCTCGCTCAGCTGCAGCTCATACCAGCCATTCTCAGCCGCTGCGGGCCGCGGGGGCAGGTGTTGCCTCCCAGGGACACTGGCCATCTTGGTGGTGGTTGACAGGACTGAGGGGAGGAGGAGGGCGGTGCTGCTGGCTGTGCCCAGTGGATGGTTGTTCCGTAAATATCAGGGTCAGTTGGCTGCTAGTGTTGTTCAGATATTCTGTATCCTGACTGATGTTCTATGTAATTTTTCTTTTTCTTTTATTTTTAAAATATTTTTATTGATTAAGTTATTATTTTTAATGTGATTAATCACTATGCTTTTATTATGTTCAATTTGTAACAATGAAATTGGGGGTCACCACAACATGAGGCACTGTATTAAAGGGTCACAGCATTAGGAAGGTTGAGAACCACTGGTCTAAGGTTTATTTCGACCTCAATTGCTGGCCCCTACCTAGCCTGGCCCTGTTCCGGGCTTGGGCAGGAGGCAACCAACTGATGTGTTTCTCTCACATCGATTCTTTCTTTCTTTCCCTCTCTCCCCCACCCTCTCTAAACATCAAATATCCTCTCTGGTGGTAAACGTGGTCGGGGGTGAATGTTCTTGAGCATCTCCAGGAAGGCCTGCGGGGATGCTGCCTCCACATTCTGGAAGGTGTTCTGGACTCTGCTAAACAGGATGAAGGATTTCTCCTCCAGATCATGAACCCCAAGTGGTTCTCATCGAACAGGATGACGACTCCAGGGTAGCGCCAGTTTGAGGGACATACGGGAACAGTTTCTACGCCATAGAAACACATCCTGCAGGTCCGGGGGTAGTTCTGGTCCCTTGGGCTCACGCCCACAGGCAGAACAAACGGGACAGGCTGCTCCTCTGCAGCTGCAGCCTCGGACTCCCCGACGCTGGGCTGGGCAGGGCTCTGCCAGCCATGGCCCTCGCTTTCCTCGGTCCCGTCTTCTTGCTCTTGCTGCTGCTGCTCCCGGAGCACCTGCTCCTCCATCTCCCGGACCACGCTGGAGAGCTCCTGGAAGTCGCGGAAGATCTCGCCATCTCGCCGCTGGATGCGGAACGTGAGGTGGATCTCTAATATGTGGAATGTGATTCCCGTGATGTGCGTGAGCCTGGCACACTTCCCGTGGAAGCTGAGCATGAAAATCATGAGGCCCAAGCGATCGCATTTGCCTTAGAAGAGGCCTGGCCTGATGAGGTCGTCCTGATGGCTGGGCGGGAGGTAGAGGCGGAGGTAGGTCCGGCAGTGATGCTGCACTGTGACATTCCATATCAGCGCTGTCCGGAATTCCTCCCTAAGCCGCAATGGTGAATCCCTTGGGTGGTCTCTCTTCTTGCACTGGCTGGTGAGCCTATCCTTCCGAATCTGCAGGTGGCGGCGGTGGGGCCTATGGCGGCGGCCTTCCATGCCCTCCACCTTGGCTGATTTCCGCTCCTTCAGGCGGATTCGGAACGCGGTCTTGAATTGCATTGGGCCGTCCACATGGGTGTTAAGACAAGGCCTGTACGTCCAACCAGTAATGCCTAAGCCGTCCACCGCTACATACAACAGTGTTTTATAGAGCTCAATATCTCGCCCCCACAAACCCAAAATGTGTCTGTATGGCTGGAACAGCTTCGCATAGACTTCTCGGTAAGAGGTACCTACCGCCCCCAGATTCTGCAAAGTTTCACAAACGCCAACCTCCTCCCGGCAGCGCCTTCTCCAGATGTTGTCGATGTGCAGGATGCAGCGGAATTTGGTGCAGACCTGGGCCAGGCTGGCCAGGTCGGTGACGGGGAGCGAGGCAAAGATAACCACCAGCATCTCCACCTGCAGGTCCTGCAGCTAGCAGTGCGGAGGCGGCCTGGGGCTCGCGATTCTTCCACCCCCCATCCAGCACCCCGCTGCGGCGTCCGCCTCAAGGTGCTTTTCTGCCGGGGCCAGCTTGCCCTTGGCCGCTGCCTTCTCAGCGTGGCGCTCGCGCTTCTGAGGACACCGCTTGCCCTCGGCCTTTGCTGTCTCAGCCGGGCCCTGGCGCTCCTGAGGACACCCACATCCCCGCGAAGAGCCCAAGCCACAGAGGCAAGCACACTCCTCCATGCCTCCTTGCTTACCAGCCACCACAGTCGATTAAGTTATTACATATGTGTCCATATCCCCACATTACCCACTATTGGTGGGGGGAGGGAACTCATGCTCTCAGCCTCGTGTTGTCCGTGTCCATTGGTTAGGCCTATAAGCTTGCATAGAAGTCCTTTGGTTGATCTCTATGTACTTTAAAAAAAATAGGCTTTTACATGTGGTCACAGAGGGCAGCCAAGGAGCTGATCCAGAGAGCGGGCATCCTGTGCCCCTAAAGGTCCCGACTGTGGAGAGGGCACAGGGCTCTTGTAGCACCATGTGGGACCGGCCAGCGCAGTTCCTTCAGTGCTGGGAGAACCGCACTCAGCACCGCTGGTGCTGCCTGCCCCGAGGGTCCCTGCTCTTTTGGGGTGTGCACTTGCCCTGCTCTTCGCCCCTCACTGCGTGTGGGGGTGGTGCAGGGATACGGGGTCTGTTGCTCCCCGGGGCCTGCACCCAGTGAGGCATCCTCACCTTTTCCCTCTGGGCAGGAGGAACCTTCCAGTCTGGGCCCCCAGAACCAACAGGGGGCCGAGGAGAAGGATCTGGCGGAGCCGGGGGAGCAGGAGAAGCAGCTGCCCGAAGTCCAGGAGGCCCTGAAGCAGGAGCAGGAGGCCAAGGCCCTTGCCGCCGCCGCCAGAGAGAATGAGAGGCTGCAGCAAGAGAATGAAAGGTAACCGCCCCGCCCCTGCAGCGGCATCTGCCCCCTTTCATTCACACCAACTCCCTCAGCTCCCGCTGAGCTCAGCTCAGGTGAGTCCCCTGGTCATGGTGCCCTTTCACCCGCCCTGTCACCGTCACAGCTGATGGTCAGGAGGGAAGGACCTCCAGCTGGTGGCTGGGATGGAGCATCGTCCAGGTGTGGGGGACCGCCCCTCCCACATGGATGATGGTGATGACTGTGTTGGGCACGGGCATCTTCATCCTCTCTCACCAGCCATTCCAGAAGGACATATGCTTGTTCCACGTCATTCCCGCGTTCCCTGTTGGCGAACTCACCTCCTCGCTGAGATGCACTTGTCACCCCCCATTGGTCCCCATGGCCTGTCAGGGGCCTGTCCATCGGGCGAGATCCTGGAATCGCCTGATGTGCACATTTGCAGCTGCGGTTGAACAAGGCCTCTGACTCCTGCCTGTTTCAGCTCTCACACTGCACACGAGCGTCCCTTCTGTGGTCCATGGAGTGCCATGGAGTCCTCTTCTCTTGCTTTTTGGTGACGATTTCGCTGTTTGGAACGGCCCCCAGATGGAGTGCTGCAGTGCTGTCTAGTGTCCCAAGTGCACGCTGCGCTGGGCCTCAGGGAAAATATCCGAGTGGCACATGAGGGTCGTTCAGGCCCGAGGTCTGGTGCTGTTGGCTGTCCCAGTGAGCATATGGCACAAAGCGTCCTTATGTCTTGATTGGTTGACAGAAATGTGGTCAGAGACTCACAGGAACTGGTGGGGATAGTTGCAGTCTACACTGCTCAGTGCTCGCGGGGGCTCCAAAGGACAGTATACCGTGAATCCTGAGAATTGACTGCGTTTTTATCCTTCTTTTCAAACAGATGAGGAAAGAGGCTCAGAGAGATTTAATAACTTGTTCAGGCCAGTCCTGAGTGTAGTGGCCCAGTCAGGACTCAAATCCAGGTCTTGTCTCAGCCCAGTGGCCTGACCACATGAAGCCTTCCTTCGCACAGCCTTGTTTTAATATGTTTGGAGCTAAAAGTCAGGTGCCTGCGGGGCCAGGCAGGTCCAGGAGGTGGGGAGAGAGTGTCCGCGGCAGGGCAGGCCCTCCTGGAGAATACACACCCTCTGAAGGCGGTCAGCTGCGGGGCGGACCCGGGCTGCCAGGCCATCCTTTTGTTTCTACTTTTTTATTCTTCTTATTATTTAATCCTCATCCCAGGATACTTTTTCCATTGCCCTTCTGAGAGAGAGGGACGGAGGGAGGGAGGGAGGGAGGGAGGGAGGGAGGGAGGGAGGGAGGGAGAGAGTGAAACAGCGATGGGAGAGACACATCTATTGGATGCCTACAGCACACACCCCTCTATGACTGGGAGCAATCCCACAGCCCAGGGACATGCCACTGGGAATTCAACCCATGACAGTTCCGGACACAGGCTGATGCTATCACTGCTCAGCTGCCCCTGCCAGGGCCTTTGCTTGATGCTTTCTCCCCACCCTCCCAGAATCTCGGTAGCTGAATGTTGATGTGAAACGGAACATTTTTAGAAATATTGAATAATTAATTTAAATTAAATCACGGAGACTGTGTGGGCCTCACAGGGCCCATCTGTGTTCACATGGAGTCCATGAGCCTCTGGTCGTTGAGATTTCAGGTAGAACCCTTACCCCTGGAAAGCCAGTCGGGTAATTATGCCAATGAAAATGATGATGATGATGTCAGTGGCTTTACATAATGCTCCAGAATCTCTTATTTGTGTCAGGAGTTGGGATCAGAAAGGGACTTGGAATTGGGGAGAAGAGCTGGGCAAAGGCAGAGTTTCAGAGCAAAGATGTTCTGATTCCATGTTTTTCAAAAGTGTTTCAGTCGAAGAACCCTTTTTCCCAGGAGACAGACGTGCAAAGCCTTCCACGGGAAGGATTTTTCACAGGCTGCTCTGTTGAATTGTGTCTGAGCCTGCCTGTCCTGTGTCCCAGCCCAGAGTGTGGCAGCTGGGGTGGCCGCATAGAACCCCAACGGACACAGTTTAAGAACCTCTGAATGTGCTCAGCCCTCATTTCCTAGGGGAAAACCTGAGGCCCAGAGAGGACGGGGGTGTGATTGAGGTGTCCATGGGACAGAGGCTGGGAGTGCTCCTGACCCTGGGCCGTGTGGCTCTCCACCCGCAGGCTCACTTCCTGGACTGAGCTGCTTCAGGCGGAGCAGGAGGAGCTACGCACCCACATCCAGGAGCTGCAGGCCTCCCTGGAGGAGGTGCAGCGGAAGAGGCGGATCTTGCAGGCCGAGTACCGAGACCTGAAGGCAGAGCAACTGCCCAAGGAAATATTGCTCACTAAGCTGAGCATGCAGTCTGAGGTGAGGCCGGGGGCTGGTGACCCTCAGGACACCGGGCCTGAGCCCGGGGCTGACAGCCTGGGGCTCAGCCAGGTCCGAGTGGGTCCTCATTGGCACCTGTGCCCAAAGACTAGGTGGGAATGTCACCCAGAGGCCGAGAGGAAGCCAGAGGCATTTAACGGGGACAAGCACCTTGGCTGGTGGGGATGTGTTAGAAAAGACCTCTCAACAACCTTTGCTTTTGTATTTTTTAAATCTATTTTTCTTGATTTGAGAGAACAAGGGAGACGGAGAGAGAGATAGAAACATCTCTGAGGACAAAGAATCCTGGTTCCGCTGCCTCCTGCACCACCCCCGCGGGGTTCCAGCCCACAACTTGGGCATGTGTCCTTGACCGGATTCGAACCTGGGACCTTTAGTTTGCAGTCCGATGCTCTCTCCACTGTGCTAAACTGGTTAGGGCCTGACCTTTCCTTTTCGCAGGGCCGGGGGGCGTGCATGGAAGCAGCTAAGTGCTGTTTTCATTCTGTCCTCGCGGCTGAGCTCTTTGCTCTGTGCTCCCCGTGTCATCTCACTGAATTCTCACAATGCTTTTGTGAGCTGGCGCCCATCCTCATCCTCTGAGGTTGGGTCTGAACTCAGTTTGTTTGAAGCCAAAGCTTGGGCTTTCCCGCCACTCCAGCCCAATGATGTTCTGGGTGGAGAGTTGAGCAACCTCAGCCCCGAATTCCTATCCAGCCCAGCATTTATTTTTCTGATGTCAGAGAGAGGAAGGGAGAGGGGGAGAGGGATGGGAACTTCAATGATGGGAGAGAACCTCTGATGGGCTGCCTCCTGCACGCCCCCTACTGGGGATCAACCCCTCATCCTGGGCGTGTTCCTTGACCAGGCATCTCTTTTGTGAACTCCTGGTGCATGGGGGGCCGCTCCACCACCTGAGCCACACCCTTTGGGCTGCTTCCTAATGAGATACTTTACATTCTTTTGAAAAATGGCTGTCAAGTCCTCAGAGCCTCTTGTACATTTTGCACTGATGGCGCCTCTGTGCTCAGACTGGCTGTGTTTTCAGTGCTCAGTGGCCACATGTGGGCAGGGCTGCGCGACTGGCCGGTGCACTCGGCCATCCCCATGTCATTGGCTGTGTTGGTCCTTGCGACTGGTGAAGCTCATGCCGCAATGGCCATGTTCATGCACGTGGCCCTTTTCTCCTTTTGGGAGCAGTTTCCCAGCAGTGGAGTCACACGGGCCCGTGGTGTTGAGGACATTGTTGATCTGTGTTTCAGTCGCTCACCCGTGCGAAGAAGGACTGGCAAGAGGATAAATGTCGCCTGAGGAGGGAGATAGACACCTTGCAAGAGCTGAACCAGAGCATCCTGGACGCATGTGACCAGCACTGCACTGAGAACGTGTAAGGGGGAGGGGTGACCGACACCTGTCCTCACAGGGCTGCGGGCTTCCAGCTCCACACCCAGGCATCCACTTTCTGGGCAGAGAGCCCGCGGGCCAACTGGTTTCCCCAGGGCAAGGGTACAGACCATCTTCCCAGTGCACCCTGCTCTCCTTTCCCCGGAATGGCTCTAGAATTCTGCAAGGAGCGGTGGTTGGATTTTGCTGGCTTCAAGGACCTGGCCCACTGCCTCCCGCTTCTTAATCTGCTTTTGGAATTAAGCTCAGTTTAAAAATGATGACACAGGTACAGAGAGGTACCTAGGGAAGCCATCCAGGTCGCGGGTTGAGCCTGTTCTCTGTCTGATTTCCGCTTGATGTGCTGGAGAGAGGGTTGTGGGTGCGCCGCTGTTGTCCTCCCTCTGCTGACACGACACGGACCTGGCTGTGGCGGAGGCCCAGCGAGGTGCACAGAACCAGTGACCTGGTGGCCACGCACCCGCAGGGGTGATGGCATGTGAGCAGAGCTGTGTGCCCAGCAGAAATATGTTGAGGAGCTCCAAGGTGGCAGAGAAGGAAGCGTGGTGTGGGAGTTGGGGTTCTGCAGCTGACCCGGATGGGGACAGGGCTACCCGGGGGGGGTATGGGG
Organism: Myotis daubentonii; assembly: GCF_963259705.1. Lineage (NCBI taxonomy): Eukaryota > Metazoa > Chordata > Mammalia > Chiroptera > Vespertilionidae > Myotis > Myotis daubentonii. The sequence goes on along the minus strand of NC_081851.1, from coordinate 15,745,073 downwards.
GGACGTGAAGGTGGAGCACGGGTGGTCGGGGTGCAGGGAAGGTGCAGGCAGTGGCAGGAGGGAAGGCTGGAGCAGGGGGCACTCAGATGGGGAAGGCCTCCATGCCTTGCTAAGGAGTCAGATTCCCTGGGAGTGAGTGTTTATGGGAGGCTGGTCTAAGGGCCGAGGGAGCTGCCAGAGAGGAGGCAGGAGGAAGAGGCTTGGTGCTGGAAACCTTGGGGTTGGAAGTCAAGTGACCCGAGATGCATCTGGTGGGCCCAGGGTGGTCTTCACCCCTCGGTGCTGGGCTGCAGGCCTGTCCTTCCTTGTGATGGGGAGTGGCTGGCCATGAGGGACAGAGGGACATGGTCACAGTGGCCACAGGGGCACTGACCCAGCACCCCGGGGTCACGGTGCTGCTTCACTTTTCTCCCGGATTCTTCTGCTCATCTACAGCTGGCTCGCCACCTACCCAGGATGGTTTACAGGGAAAGCCACACTGTAGGTTGGGGTGGAAATGACCGTGGCCTGAGTTGGCTCTCTACAGTGCAGCGGGTCCCAATGACCAGCAGAGGTTGGGTAGGTGCCAACTAGAAGCATCGGGGCCTGCTACCCAGGGGGATGATCTGATGATGGTTTTGCATTAAACAGTGTGTGCAGGAGGCCAGGGATTGGGCAGGCTTCCTGAGCTGTTCCGAGTGGAGTCTTCCCAGCCCGGGGCGGGTTGGGGGCCTGCCTTGTGTGAATTTGTGCGCCTAGTGGTGGAGGTCGGTCAGAGCCAGATGGGAAAACGCTCTAGCATAAGGCCCAGCAGCACGGCTGAGGGAAGAGAGGAACACAGACTAGAAGAACAGATGCCGAGCCAAGGCCGGTGGGAGCAGGTCAGGGTCGGTGGTCCTGGGCCCAGCGGTTTGCGAGTCATGGCTTTTCACAGCTGCTCACTTCATGGTGAACTCTCAGAAAAGCCCTTGTCTTAGGTGGGACCTCGGCAGCCTCAGGGCCAAAGGAGCCTGACCTGCTGCCTTGATCCAGGGGACTCATGTTCAAGCAAGGAAACCAGGGTCTCTGCCATCAAGGCCCACGGGTTTGCCATCCTGAGTTGCACATGGTTCGGGGCTTGCTCTCCTGAGATGAGGTCCAGCCTGCTCCTTGGTGCTGCAGCAGGTCTCCTCACGTGTTAGGGTTCCCGGACCCACGCCACAAGCTCCCCTCCCCATCTTCCCCACTCGGCGAGCTTGACGGTCATGAGCACCGTGATGCCCGAGTCCCAGGAAAATGCCGGCCCTTCTGGGCCAGGTCCCAGCCGGGGCCGATGAGTCCATTTACACGTTTTATATAAAACCAGACTGTTCTTCTTTGTCCTCTGTTTCCAGCAACACCCGGCAGACTATGCCTACAGGAGAGGCGGAAGAGGACAGAATTGGGGATCCTCAGGAGGCTCAGTGTCCTGCTCCTAGGAAGTGAGTTGATTTCAGCAGCAGGAACTTCAACTCAGAACAGGAAGGTGCTCTTTCACAAGTGGGAAAGCCATGTGGAGCAGTGACCAGTGTGTGGGGCCCGCACCTTCCCCTCTATGGCAGGTCCCCTGTGCGCACCTCCCTCCCAGCTCTGAAAGAATTTAGAGTTTCTTTCCAGCCTTCCTCGGGGTTATCCTCTGAGGGATGGCAAATGCCAGCTGCCATGTCCTGTTGAAGGGGCGGAGAGTCTGGATTAGAGCCACTGAAGCAGGACTATCAGGCTGTGTCTCCAGGTTTCAGGACCTAGAAAGCCATGTTTCTGTTTTGGGAAGGAAGCGTGGGCAGGACACCTGGGCCAGCACCCATGGTCTTCAGTCACAGGAACCTCTTGGTCTTCCCTCCATTCCTCTGGAGTCTCTGGACCCCAGGGTGGTTCTCCAACACGTTCCCTTCTGCAGAGCAGCATCCCCGGTGGTGGGCGGCTCGGTCCCTGAGGCTGCGGGATTCCATCAACCAGGCCTTCCCCTGCGTCCGGGCCTGAGCCCCAGGAGCTGGGCCTTCAGATTGTCCTGCCCCAGCCCAGCCTTGAGGCCAAATCACCATGAATCCTGCAAGGGCTCTCTGTTGACATCACAAAACCACATAATTTCCCACCCTCCTCCTGTCCCTTGTGTTGGCGGGGACATTGAGGCCTCGATGAGGAAAGTACTTGAGTTGAGTCAGCACAGTATCGCTCTGTGGCAGAGCCAGGATTAGAACCAGCTGCGGTTCTTCTTGTGACATTAGAATGCCTCCATTTCCGGTTAGCTGCACTGTATTACCCTTTAAGTTCACTGTTTTCATTGATTCATTTTTATTTTACTATATATATATATATATATATATATATATATATATATATATGTGTATATTTTAACTGAATTCAGAGAAAAAGGCTGAGGGTGAGAGAGAGAAACATCAGTGATGAAAGAGAATCATTAATTGGCTGCTTCCTGCACACCCCCCACCGGGAATTGAGTCTGTAACCCGGGTATGTGCCCTTGACCAGAATGGTGCCCAGAACCCTTCAGTCCATAGAGTGATGCTCTACCCACTGAGCCCAACCGGCTAGGGCTATTTTAATTTTGCTTAATCCTCACCTGAGGATTTTTTTTTCATTGATTTTTGGAGAGAGTAGAGCGGAACAAATGGTTGGGGTGAAGAGAGAGAGACATCAATGAGAGAGACATCAATATGAGAGACACATTGATTGGTTGCCATCCAGCACACGCCCCCAGTGTGTCCAGGGATAAAACTGCAACCCAGGTACAAGCCCTTGACCCAGAATCAAACCCTTGACCCTTCAGTGCTTGGGCCACTGCTCTAACCCCTGGGGTACACCAGCCGGTGTCCACTCTTTTTCATCCACATGGCCCACTGGGACCACCCTCTTCCCCCCTCACCCAGACTCCTCAGTGCCCGGAAGGGGCTAAGTCTGCCCGGCTGTCTCACCTATTGGGAGCTCCAGCGGGAAATGAGGAGGCCCTGACTCTCCCTGACATGGCCCTGGGATGCACAATTGCCAGCACACCTAGATGAGCACAGCACCTCTCCCGGTGCCTCCCGGTGACGCAGAGTGGAGGCTGCATGTGAGGTTCTGTTTCCCGAGAGGCTAGTGCGGGTTTCTGCCACAGAGAACGCTTCTCCCGTCCCTGGGTCTGTGCGAATGAACTGCAAATGGTGCTCCACGCCCTGAGGCCACATGCGATGATCCTGGTGCTGGCGATGCAGATTCGTGAGGAACCTGGTGCTGAACCCCAAGTGAAGGGCCGCTTCCCCGGCAGGAGGGGCAGTGGGGGTTGGCAGTGTCCTAACCCTCTACTCCTAATAGGAAAAAGCGCTGGAGTCGAGCCAGAGCCTTCCTCAAATTGTTCCAACGCCAGAGAGATGGCTCACGAAAGCAAGCCAAGTCACCAGCAGACAGCCCTCCTGGGCCCCTGGAGGCCACCCCATCGTGCTCATACTGGGAGGAGAAGGGAGACGCCCGCAGTGAGCCCCCACCAAAAGGTAGGAGGGGCTGGCCTGGCTGCAGGAGGGCAGTGAAGGGGAGGATCTCAGGCCTTCCTCGAGGTCAGGGCAGAACCAACGAGATGCGAGCTGGGTGCACACATGTGTGCTTGGAGCCTGAAGGGGGCTCCGCACGCCCCCGTCAGCCCCCTCAGGTGTGTGAACACCCAAGTAGAACATGTAAGCCCACGTCACTGTGGTGGCAGTTTCATCCAGATCCATTTAGTTCCTTCAGCATGAGGAGCCTCCCCATCACGTACACTGTGGTGGGTCCTCGGATATCCAGAGCTGATCTCCAGATAGTTACCGCGGAGACACGCTCAGAAGAGGATGTGTTTGGGGCTCCTGGTCTCTGCCAGGCCTCGGATTAGCCATTTCTGTCGGGAGACCTCCCATGTAACCCGTCGTGGACATCTGCCAGGCCTTCAGCCAGGCTCGGGCTCTGCTCTTGCTGTGGCTCTGAAAAGCAGGTGTGGTTCTCTTCTCCCACCTGACCTGGCCCTGAGTCCTCCCACCAGGGGGCGCTGGACCTGCTCATTGAGGGCTGTGATGGGAGTGAGCCATTGGGTCCACAGTGGATTTGCAGCTGCATGTGCTGCCTGTATTTCCTGGGATCTAAGAGGCTGTCAGCTGTCAGCTGCCCGATTTTGTGCTCATAGAAAGAAAGTGATCGGGTGGTGGCAGTGAGGGTTTTTTCAGAATCGCCACCAGCTGACAGTGACTGGGAGTGATGCTCCAAGCTTCACCCTGATTTCAGAGATGGAAAGTTGCGGGAGGGGGGGGGGGTTCCTCTTAGAACCAATTAAACAAAGCCATTGACTGAAAGGTGGTTTAGTTTTCACATTCACTTTGAAATATCATTTTATTGATTATTTGCCTATAAACCTACCAAACATGCCCCCTGAGGAAGTTAACAATTTGATGAAGGACACTAGGACTTTCTGAAGACCGGGCCAGGCCCGAGACTCATGGGCTCCCAGGGGCTGGGGTGACAGGACCTGAGAGGACCCGGGGCTGTGACAAGGCGCCCTGTGAGTGTGACGGGTGCACCAGCCGTTCCGGGTGGCAATCACCACTGCAAGTCCTGCTGTGTCACTCGAGATGCAGAAATGAAGTGTGCGCACGAGGACACACTGTCTGGGGGATGCTGCTTGCGTTCCCGGTCTCACAGGAGGTGAAGTCGGGGAAACTCTCACGTTCAGGTAAATGATCATGAAGCTTACTGCCTTGTTAGCATTTGTTTTCTCCAGAGGGTTCTGTGGCCTCGGGTTTTCATACTGCCTCCTCACACTTTTGGACATGTATCACGTCCACTGGTGTGATTGGTTAAGTTGATGAATGAGCTATAATCAGCCCAATTGAGTTAGCAAAACCTTCTGAGAAAAAACTGCTTGACAGATCCCCGCTGTGGTTTGGATCCGTGAGTGAGCAGGTCAGGGGCTGCAGTTAGTAACGGCAGCCGTGGGAGGGGGCTTTCTGGGCTCAGCAGCCTTTAGGTAGTTGACCCACTTCGTCCGTCTCCTTGAGTTCTAGCTGCCGTGGGAGGTCGGCTCCATTCCTGTCCCCCGTTCAGAGCTGGGAGGTGAGCTCAGGAATGCTTGACCAGGGTCAGCACTGGCCCAGAGAATCAGTGTTGGAGCTGGTACCCGAACCCGCGTCTGACAGGTTCCGGGGCCCGAACTCTGAACCACTGTGAGCACTGCCTGCCCTTCAAGCTGCTTTGGTCCCTGAAGATGCTCAACCAACTTGGGGCCCCAGCACTGAAGAGTGGGTCCCTTCTCTGTGGTGTGAGCTGTTTCAGCAGGTGGCGCTGTGGGGGAAGTAATAGCAGTGGTACAGCTGTGCACTTGAATCCTCCATCAGAACTGGAGAAGTCCCTTCTGTTCATGGATTGATGTGTTGAGGAAGTCACTAGACCAATTGTCTGCTCTCATAAGACTAGAACTTAAAGGCTGTGAGGGCTAAACCAAGAGGAGAGGATGCGGCGCGATCTACACTGGAATAATGCTTGAGTTTGAGGATGTTTTGGTATCAGAAAGAGGTAGGTATTTTCATTATGTGCACAGTCATCCTGAAATAAGAGGCTGTGAGAGGTACCAGAATTCTTAGTGAGCCTGCCCATTTGTCTCAGTGGTTAGAGCATCGAAGGACCGAAGGGGCGCAAGTTAGATTTCCAGTCAAGCGCACATACCTCGGTTGCAGGGTTGATCCTGGCCGCGGTTGGGGTTTGTGAGAGAGGCAACCAGTGGATGTATCTCTCTCCCATCGATGTTTCCCTCTCTTGCTCTCTCCCTCCCTTCACCTACGTCCTCCCATCCACTCTCTCTCTAAAGACCAATGGGAAAAAATCCTCCCGTGAGGACTTTTTAAAAAGAAGTATGACTGAGGAATCCAGGTGGACTGTTTCACTGCATGCAGCAGGCCAGAAACATGCCCCTAAGTGTTTGGAGAGGAGCAGGATTTAGTTGTGTGTGAGACAGGATGTCAGGGAGCCTGTCATTAAAATGGATGAGTAAGCGCAGCTGGTGTGGCTCAGTTGGGTGAGCATCGTCCCATGAACCAGGAGATCACCTTCTGATTCTCGGTCAGGGCACACTAGTATGGGCATGCAGAAGACAGCCGATCCATCTTTCTCGTCATTGATGTTTCTATCTCCCTCTCCTTCTCCCTCTCTGTAAATCAATAAAAACACATTGGACAAAAAAGCAGATGAGTAAGGAAAGCTGCCCCCTACATCAATAAACACCCTTGCTTAATAATGTAACCCATGGAAATGGCGAAGCAGTCTAAGACATCGACTCCTTGAGCAGTACAGAATGCTCCTCTCGTGCTACGTGGAGCCCTGGCTCCAGCTGCCACTCCAACACTTGACTGGAGTCCGAGCAGAAAGGGTTCACCGGGCCCTGATGCTGGTTGTGCTGGGGGGAATGGTGCCGTCTCTCCCAGGCTGGACTGGATTCTGACTTCCCAAGTACATTTGGTGAATGTAGCGTCATTTGTCCATTATTCAGTTCATTTACTGGCTGTTTTCTGTGTTTTTATCCTTCCTCCCTTGGTTATCCGGGATGACAATTTAGCGATGGAACAACAAAAGAGTGCCTTTTGGAGCAGAAAGAAGCATGTCGAGGTCAAAGACAAGCCTCCAGTGGCCAGCTCTGCTTGGTCTAACGTCATGAAATGCTGCATTTAATGCACCCACCCTCTCCTCCCTAACTTGCCTCTCCCTTTTTTCCGACCATGATGATTTATAATCCTTTCCCTTTATCCCTGTCTTGATCATATACCCTTTCTTTCTTTCTTTTCTAATAAGTAAATTTTATTTTTATTGGTTTGAATATCTGTAGTTTATCTAAAAATGGATAAAATTGGTAAAGTATTGGATCCACACATTTTTTTCTCATTTTTTAAACCAAAGCATAAAACTTTTATAACACACTCCTTATTCTTTGATTTTATTGCTTAAAGTATTACACAGGGTGCCAGACCTCTGAGCCCAGAGGGTTAGAGGGAGACCACGTGACAGATAGCAACCTCCCTTGGGACAGGCACAGCCCCTGACTGGGGAAAAGAGATCCGCAGGATTCCTGGCACTGCCGGGGGATTTGAGAGCTGGGTTCTGTGAGCACAGAGGACTGAGCCTACAGGGGAACAGCTTGAAGAGCTGACCAGAGCATGCAGTTCCGATAATAGAAGATCTTGTAGAAAGTCAGCCTTCCCCGTTTCTGCGGCTGGCTTTTACTTGTTTATTTTCACTGAATCCTGTTCATAAGATATTTAGGATACAGACACTCACCTGTGCTGAAGAGAGGGAGAAGGTGCGGACGAGTGGAATCTGGGGAGAGTCTGAGGAGGGGGGGCGGGAGAGGTGGCAGCGGATTGAGTGCTGAGACACCCCTGGGCCCAGGATCGGGGCAGCCATTCTTTCCAGAGGGTGGGACTCACCTACCTAGCCCCCAGGCAAGGAGCACAACCACACCCAGATTCCACCTTGAACAAGATCAAGGATTAAAATAATCTGATCACTCCCTGGGAGTTTACAGGGTCTGGCCTATAGAGGGATTTTCAATCCCAGCAACAACACAGAGTGGTGCCTGGTACACGGTGCCTTGTTGTGTTGTATTTTGTGCCTTTAAATCAATGCAGCAGATCCAAACAACAGCAGCCTCCTGAGCACCACACCCTCTGTCTGAAGAACAGCAGCTGTACGTGAAACCTCCCCCTACCAGGCAGAAGAGCTACCACAGCTGTGAACAGCACCCACCAGAGGAGCTGCAGCCAACTGAGAAGCAGCTGCTACCGCAACTGCCCGAAGAGCAACCACAGCCCAAGGAGTAACTGCGACCAAGGGAGCAGCCACTGAACGACTCAACGTCTAGATATGTCAGTGAGATCAAACATGAGTAGACAAAGAAACCCCCAAAGGAAAGAAAAAGAGGTATCGCCAGAAAAGCAGCTAAGTGATACAGAGGCATGCAACATGACCGAAAAAGAATTCAGAATAAGGGTCCTAGAGTTCATAAACTGGACGGAGGAAAAAATCAATAACATATGCAAGAAGCTAGAAGAAACAGATGAAAAAATCAACAACTTAAGTAAGACCCAAGAAGAAATGAAGAGTGCTATAGCTGCAATAAAAAACACCATTGAAAGTATCAACAGTAGACTAGGAGAAGCGGAGGACCGAATTAGTGAATTAGAAGACAAGGAAGCAAAACACAGCCAAACTGTACTGTAATTGGAGAAAAAATTAAAAGACAGGAGGAGAGCCTAAGGGAGCTTTGGGACAACATGAAACGAAACAACATATGAATAATAGGGGTGCCAGAACAACAGAAAGAGGAACAAAGATTAGAAAACCTACTCGAAGAAATAATATCAGAAAACTTCCCTGAGGTGGGGAAGAAAATAGTCACACAAGCCCAGAGAGTCCCAAACAAGGGGAACCCGAAAAGACCCACACCAAGACACATCATAATTACCATGGCAAATGTTCAGGAAAAAGAGAAAATCTTACAAGCTGCAAGAGAGAGACGGAAAGTTACATACAAGGGATCTCCCATTAGATTATCAAATGACTTCTCAACAGAAACACATCAGGCCAGAAAAGAATGGATGGAAATTTACAAAGTGATGCAAAGCAAAGGACTGAATCCAAGAATACTCTATCCAGCAAGGCTATCATTCAAAATTGAAGGGGAAATAAGAAGCTTCACAGACAAAAAAAGACTAAGGGAGTTTATCACCATCAAGCCAGCAATGCAAGAAATGCTAAAGGGACTGGTGTAAAAAGAAGAAATAAAAAGCTCAGAAAGAAAACAGCCACACAAAAAAAGAAATGGCTACAAACAAGTACCTTTCAATAATAACTTTAAACGTAAACAGACTAAATGCTCCAACCAAAAGACATCGAGTGGCTGAATGGATAAAAAAACATGACCCATACATCTGCTGTCTACAAGAGACCCACCTCATTAGAAGGGACTCACACAGACTGAATGTGAAAGCATGGAAAAATATCTTTCAGGCAAATGGAAAGGAAAAGAAAGCTGGGGTAGCAATACTTATATCGGACAAAATAGACCTCAAAGTGAAGGCCATAACAAGAGATAAGGAAGGCCACTTCATAATACTAAAGGGATCAATACAACAAGAAGATATTACCCTGCTAAACATATATGCACCCAATGCAGGAGCACCCAAATTCATAAAAAAAACTCCTGAAAGATATCAAAGGAGAGATCAACAACAATACAATCATAGTAGGGGACTTTAATACACCACTGACAGCACTGGATAAGTCCTATAGACAATCAATCAGCAAAGATACAGCAATCCTAAATGACTCACTAGATCAGATGGACTTAATAGACATCTTCAGAACACTTCATCCTAATGCCACAGAATATACATTCTACTCAAGTGCTCATAATACATATTCAAAAATAGACCATATATTGGGTCACAAGCAAAGTATCCCCAAATTCAAGAAGATTGAAATCATAAAAAGCGTCTTTGCAGACCATGATGGCATAATATTAAAAATAAACTACAATAAAAACAAACCAAAATACTCAAACACCTGGAAGCTGAATAGCATGCTATTCAATATTGATTGGGTTACCAATGAAATCAAAGATGAAATTCAAAACATCCTGGAAACTAATGACAATGAAAACACAACAATCCAAAACCTATGGGACACAATGAAAGCAGTCCTGAGAGGGAACTTTATAGCGCTACAGGCCTATCTCAAAAAACAAGAAAAAAATGGTAGTAAATCATCTAACTCTACAACTCAAAGAATTAGAAAGATAGCAACAAGAAAACCCCAGAGTGAGCAGAAGGAAGGAGATAATAAAGATTACAGCAGAAATAAATGACATAGAGACCAAAAAAACAATACAGAAAATCAATGAAACCAAGAGCTGGTTCTTTGAAAGGATAAACAAAATTGACAAACCTCTAGACAGACTCACCAAGAAGCAAAGAGAGAGGACCCAAATAAACAAAATCAGAAACGATAGAGGCGAAATAACAGCAGACCCTCAGAAATACAAATGATTGTTAAAAAATACTATGGACAGCTCTACTCCAACAAACTAGACAACCTGGAGGAAATGGACAAATTCCTAGAAAAATACAACATTCCAAAACTCAATCAGGAAGAATCTAAAAACCTCAACAGGCCAATAACTATGGAAGAAATTGAAGCAGTCATCAAAAAGCTTCCATCAAACAAAAGCCCAGGACCAGACAGCTTCACAGGGGAGTATTACCAAACATTCAAGGAAGACCTAAACCTATCCTCCTCAGACTACTACAAAAAATTCAAGAGGAAGGAACACTTCCAAGCTCATTCTATGAAGCCAGCATCACCCTAATACCAAAACCTGGTAAAGACAACACAATGAAAGAGAATTACAGGCCAATATCCCTCATGAACATAGATGCCAAAATCCTCAACAAAATCTAAGCAAATCGGATCCAGCAGTACATCAGAAAAATCATACACCATGAACAAGTAGGATTTATTCCAGGGATGCAAGGATGGTACAATATTCGCAAATCAATAAACATGATACATCACATAAACAAATTGAAAGAAAAAAACCACATGGTCATATCAATTGATGCAGAAAAAGCATTTGACGAAATTCAACACCCATTTTTGATAAAAACTCTCAGCAAGGTGGGAGTAGAAGGATTATACCTCAACATAATAAAAGCCATATATGACAGGCCCACAGCCAGCATCATACTCAATGGACAAAAACTAACACCATTTCCCCTAAGAACAGGAACAAGGCAGGGATGCCCCCTCTCACCGCTCCTGTTCAACATAGTACTGGAAGTATTAGCCATTGCAATTAGGCAAGAAGTAGAAATAAAAGGCATCCAAATGGAAAAGAGGAAGTAAAACTGTCCTTATTTGCAGACGACATGATATTATACATACAAAACCCTAGAGACTCCATCAAAAAGCTACTAGACTTAATACATGAATTTGGCAATGTAGCAGGATACAAAATTAACCCCAAGAAATCTGAGGCATTTCTATACACCAATAGTGAACTTTCAGAAAGAGAGATTATAAAAACAATCCCGTTTACCATCGCACCAAAAAAATTAAGCTACCTAGGAATAAACTTAACTAAAGAAGTAAAAGACCTCTACTCAGAAAACTACAGGACCTTGAAAAAAGATATAGAGGAAGACATAAACAAATGGAAGAACATACCGTGTTCATGGATTGGTAGAATCAACATCATTAAAATGTCCATACTACCCAAAGCAATCTATAAATTCAACGCACTTCCCATTAAAATACCAACGGCATACTTTATAGATCTAGAACGAACTCTCCAAAAATTCATCTGGAATAAAAAAAGACCCCGAATAGCAGCAACAATCCTGAGAAAGAACAAAGTAGGTGGGATCTCAATACCAGATATCAAGTTGTATTGCAAAGCCACTGTTCTCAAAACTGCCTGGTACTGGCAAAAGAATAGGCATATAGATCAATGGAATAGAATAGAGAGCCCAGAAATCGGCCCGAACCAATATGCTCAATTAATATTTGACAAAGGAGGCAAGAACATACAATGGAGCCAAGATAGTCTCTTCAATAAATGGTGTTGGGAAAATTGGACAGATATATGCAAGAAAATGAAACTAGACCACCAACTTACACCACACACAAAAATAAACTCAAAATGAATAAAGGACTTAAATGTACGACAGGAAACCATAAAAATTCTAGAAGAATCCAAAGGCAACAAAATCTCAGACATATGCCGAAGCAATTTCTTCACTGATACAGCTCCTAGGACACTTGAAACTAAAGAGAAAATGAACAAATGGGACTACATCAAAATAAAAAGCTTCTGCACCACAAAAGAAACAATCAACAAAACAATGAGAAAACCCACCGTGTGGGAAAATATATTTGCCAATATCATATCTGATAAGGGCCTAATCTCCAAAATTTATAGGGAACTCATACAACTTAACAAAAGGAAGATAAACAATCCAATCAAAAAATGGGCAAAGGACCTAAATAGACACCTTTCAAAAGAGGACATTCAGAAAGCCAAGAGACATATGAAAACATGCTCAAAGTCACTAATCATCCGAGAGATGCAAATCAAAACAACAATGAGGTACCATCTCACACCTGTCAGACTGGCTATCATCAACAAATCAACAAACGACAAGTGCTGGAGAGGATGTGGAGAAAAAGGAACACTTGTACACTGCTGGTGGGAATGCAGACTGGTGCAGCCACTATGGAAGACACTATGGAGTTTCCTTAAAAAAACTGAAAATGGACTCCCATTTGACCCTGTGATCCCACTTCTAGGAATATATCCCAAGAAACCAGAAACACTAATCAGAAAGGATATATGCACCCCTATGTTCATAGCAGCACAATTCACCATAGCTAAGATTTGGAAACAGCCTAAGTGCCCATCATCAGATGAGTGGATTAGAAAACTGTGCTACATCTACATGATGGAATACTATGCTGGTCTAAAAAGGAAGGAACTCTTACCATTTGCAACGTCATGGATGGAACTGGAGAGCATTATGCTAAGTGAAATAAGCCAGTCAATGAAGGAAAAATACCACGTGACCTCACTCATTCATGGATAATAAAGACCATTATAAACTTTTGAACAATAATAGATACAGTGGCAGAGCTGCCTCAAACAGACTGTCAAACTGCAGCGGGAAGGCCGGGGAGGGTTGGGAGGCAGGAGGTAGGGGGTAAGAGATCAACCAAAGGACTTGCATGCATGCATATAAGCATAACCAATGGACATAGGACACTAGGGGATAGCGGAGGCTAGGGGACTGTCTAGCGTGGGGGGGGGGGAATGGACACATATGTAATACCCTTTGTAATACTTTTAGCAATCCTATCTAATAAAAGAGAAACATGGTAATTAGCGTACGACCACTACTCTACCCATTGGCTAATCAGGGCAATATGCAAATTAACTGCCAGCCAAGATGGCGGCCGGCAGCCAGGCAGCTTAAACTGAACATGAGGCTTGCTTGCTTCAGTGCTGGAGGACTCCAACGTTCCCCGCCTGCCTTGCCGGCCTCTTAGCCTCCAGTTTGAAACATTGTAACATCTAGAAGCTACACAAAACCCCAGAAACCAGATTTCAGTTGGCTGGGATCTCAGAACTGGAGTTGATACAGAGTTTTGATTATAGAACCCAAACAAACCAGATACCTTCTTTCAGCAGCGGAGGCCTAAGAGCTGGAGCCAAGCCTCAGAGCTAAAGCTGGCCCAGAATAAAAAAGAAAAAAAAGAAAAAAAGGAGCGGTTGGGAGCTTCAGTCACCCACCAGCCTGAAAACAGCCCTCAGCCCTTCACCCAGACTGGCCAGGCACCCCAGTGGGGACCCCCACCCTGAAGGGTGTGTGACCAGCTGCAAACAGCCATCATCCCTTCACCCAGGCTGGCCAGGCACCCCAGTGGGGACCCCCACCCTGATCCAGGACACCCTTCAGGGCAAACCATCCAGCCCCACTCATGCACCAGGCCTCTATCCTATATAGTAAAAGGGTAATATGCCTCCCAGCACCAGGATCAGCAGAGCCGCGAGGCCTCTGGGCACCGGGATCAGCGTGACAGGGGGCAGGGACCAAATCCCCTGGTCGCCCTGGGCCTCTGTGTTTGACAGGAGGTGGGGCCTCAACCTCTCTATCCGCCCTGCTCTGTTCATGACAGGGGAAGGTGCCCCAACCCCCTGGTCAGCCCTGCTCTGTGCCTGATAGGGGGGAGCTCCCCAACCCCCTGATCGCCCTGCAGCTCTGTGTGTGACAGGGTGCGGGGCCCTAATCCGCTGATCGGCCCTGCTCTGTGTGTGACAGGGTGCTGTGCCCCAACCCCCCCACCCCACGGGCCCTGCTCTGTGTGTGACAGGGTAGAGCCATAACCTCCCCATCAGCTCTGCCCTGAGTGTGAGAGTGGCGGCGCCCCAACCACCTGATCGGCTCTGCTCTGTGGGTTGTAAAGCACGGCGCCCCAACCCGCCCCCCCCCCACGGGCCCTGCTCTGTGTGTGAGGGGGTAGAGCCATAAACTCCCCATTGTGGGTGACAGGGGACGGTGCCCCAACTCCCTTATCGGCCCTACTCTATGAGTGACAGGGGAGAGCTCCTCAACCCCCTGATGGGCCCTGCTCTGTGCGTGACAGGGGGCTGTGCCCCAACCCCCTGATTGGCCCTGCTCTGTGTGTGACAGGGTACAGAGCCCCAACCCCCCTGATGGGCCCTGCTCTGTGCGTGACAGGGGGCAGTGCCCCAACCCCCGGATTGGCCCTGCTCTGTCGTGACAGGGGGTGGCGCTGCAACCTCCCCATCGACCCTGCCTTGAGTGTGACAAGGGGCAGTGACCCAACCCCCCAATTGGCCCTACCCTGAGCGTGACTGAGGGTGGAATCACAACCTCCCGATCCGCCCTGCTCTGTGCATGATGGGGCGGCGCCCCAACTCCCTAATCGGCCCTGCTCTGAGCCCGGCCAGGGGCTGGACCTAGGGATTGGGCCTGCCCTCTGCCACTCGGGAGCAGGCCTGAGACAGCAGGGCATTATCTCCCGAGGGGTCCCAGACTGCGAGAGGGCACAGGCCAGGCTGAGGGACCCTCCCTTTCCCCCAAGTACACAAATTTTTGTGCACCGGGCCTCTAGTAATAAATAAATAAATAAATAAATAAATAAATAAATAAATAAATAAATAAAAAGACTCCTAAGAGAAGCATATGTATACAGAAAAGGTTTTTAAAGGATTCACATCTCCTAAGTCACAGCTCTATGGTTCTAACTTTAACTGGGTCTACAGAGGCTGACGGGAAAAATAGAAGGAGCCCTTGCCCTGGGTTCTCAATTAATCTCTGCTATTAATTAGCTTTGGTCTTAGGGATTTCACTTACCCTTTCTGGGTCTCCTAGCTACATCTATAGAATGAGGGTAAAATTAGACCTCTTAAATAAGGTTTCTACAAACGCTTCAAAAAATAATTGTGGGTTCAGATTTCTACAATCTTCCTAAATATCTCAGCAAATATAAACTTTTCCTTTGTTTAATCTTTGTGGTACAAAACTTCACAAAAATGTAAACACAGTTTTATAATACTACTCATTTCAAAAATATACAATCTCTATAAAACTTATCCTATAACATTTTGGTAGATACCATTAAACATTTCTTAGTAACTGTCCTATAACCCAAACTAGTAAATTTAGCATTATCTTTTTAAAACATCAATTGCATATTCTTTGTATTGGTGTGAAAAGGCTCAGAAAATACAGATGTGTTGAGCACTATATGTCACTTTTATTAAAATTCAACAAGTAACTTTCCAGGTATGGAAAACTTCAGCTGAAGTCAATTTTTTGGGGGTAAAAATCAACTCTTGTAAACATCAAATTAAAATGTGGCTGTATCTTCTGCCTTAAAAGTTAAAAAACATAAGAGTTGTTATTTAACTCACTCAAATGGTTTGTGAAGCTGAAATACTTCCATGTAGGGTCTGCCCCATCCTGACATTAGCTTAGTGCATGGACTGAGAGCCACATGTCACCTATTCTGTCCAGTGAGAAAGGGAGCTGTGAGTGAATTATTCCTGCCACTAAGTCCCTTGGACAGCCAGCCGCTAGGCAGCAAGGATGCCAGCCTCAGCTCACAGGTGGGAGAAGTGCTGCCATCTCTCCCAGAACACTTCCAAACTCAGCTGAGAAGGACAGGCCCTACCAGCCAAGACCCAGTCAGGCCACTGCTGGGCTCTAAGTAAAGACAGATGATTGTCTCTACCTCTTATTTCTTCTGAGACCAAACCAACCAACCTCCCACCCACCCAACCAACCGCCCAACCTACCAACCAACCAACCACAATTTAATCATCATCCTTGCACTGCAGCCACTGCTGAATAAACACCAAGTTGTATATGGGCTCACGTGGTGACTACCCTCCAAGACACATATTCCCAGAGCCTGAAATAAGCTCTGCCCCTTCCCATTCCCTTCCCTCAGCTCACCTCTCCACCCTCCCTTGCTCACCCCCCCCCCACACACACAAACACACACACACACATATACACACACAACCTATTTGACCAGGTCGTTAACTTTCTGGGGACTACAGATCTGTCTTGTCCACTGGCTTGAGACACAAGCCCTGGAGAAGCAGGACCCCACACTGCCTAGCTTAATAGACAGGGGGCCCTGCTGGGGTCTGGCTGGAACTCTGTCCCCAGCTGCCTCCTGTCAGCTCAGCAGCCACCACTCCTCCAGGTCAGGGAGCACATGCAATCTGCCCCAGAATGACAGGGGACCAGACCCGCACAGGGAAGGCGCCCACACTGGGGCTCTTGGTCTCTCACTGGGGCTCTTGGTCCCAGGTGGTGACTTGATGGAGCCTCTCCACTCTCCTGCTTTCTCCCAGGACCCTGGGGCTCTCCAACTCCCGTTCTTTGGGAAAGTGACTCCTTGGCTGCCCCCACAGAGCAAGGCCCAGGGAAACCCCAATCCTCCAAGCGTTTTAAATAGGTGACAAGCCCAAGTTCACCCTTGGAATGAGCCCTTCCCGCCCACATCAGCCACTACCAAGTGGGACACTCCAAGTCCCAGCACCTGGGAGGTGCCAGATAGGCTGGAACCCGCACTCAGTTGCAGGGAGGGGGGGCGGGGGGTTGACTAGGCTTTTAGGCGGGAGGCGCTGGGCAGGTGAGCTGGAGGGCACTCACCTTGGTGACACTGAGGAAGGTGGTCTGGCCCAGCGCTGCCCCTCACCAGCTTCCGCTCCAGCTCCTCCCTCAGATGAGCAAGTGCATCTTGCCCACATGCGGGAGAGGAGCGCCTGCAGGATGGTGGCCTGGACTCCAGGCAGATGCACTTGGTCTGGTGGCAGGGGCGGCTCCACACCAGCTGGGCTAGGCCTCCAACAGCTCCTCCTCCTGTGGGACCCTGGTGGACCTGGATGAGGCAGCAGCCCCCCTCATCCATGTGGGAGGCTGTGGCCAGATCTGCCAGGAGATTTGCCGCTGCTCCGCCACCTGGTGGGGCCTCTGCGCAGTACCAGGAGGCCACTCTGGGCTCCTTGCTGCCAACCTGCTGTGCTCAGTAGTGTGGGTTAGTTCATCCACCCAGCATTGCTTCCTGACAGTCTGTCCCTGCAGAATAACTTCAACACAGGACACTTCTGCATTCTGACCAAGTCACTGTCGAGAGCCAGAATTTTTCATTAGGTCACTGGTTTGCTCATCATCATGTAGAATATCTGAGCTTTTAATTTTGACTTATTTTATTAAATGTTTTATATTAAAGAAGGAACTAATTTTTATAGATGTTATAAAAGAGGATATGTCATTATATTATCTGTATACCAGGTGTCAGGAAGTTATAGTCAGTGGGTGATATCTGGACTATTGAAATACAATATTTGGAAGAAGCATATCTAAAGTAATTTCCGCAAGCTCCGAATATTCGTTTTTAACTTTTATCTACAATGAAACAAATCATATATTTTCATTACTCATTTTCAATCTTTCATCAGTTGCCAATTCCAACGATTATCCTTGAAAGTTACCTTTAAAATTAAATCATCTTTTGATGAAAGCAATGAATTCAAGATTCTATACATTGCTAGTGTCACAATCAAACACATTTTATTTTTTTGAACATTTTCTGAACCTTATGGAAAAACCAACAGGGACGATCAACTGGCTAAAAGAGAGCCTCCCTATTCCGTCTCACTCCAGTGCCTCTCCCCTGAAGCTCGCTGGCTTTAGGGTCGCCAAGGTCACAGTTCTCAGGGGACCCAGCGCTGTGTTCCGAGAGTCCACACGAAGGAGGATCAGGGGAGGCGCCCGGAGGAAGCATGTCTGTACCGTGAGACTCCGGAGGCTCGAAGAATCGGTCCCCGCGGGTCAGGGCACACGGGGAGGTCGCACACCGGAGGAATACCGGTGCTCTGCGGCAGAGCGCGGACCGGCAGGACCGCAGTTCTCCTCTGGCTTGTGCACTGGCGGTCCGCAGGGCTGCAGCGTCTTCTCCATCACGTTGAAGCGGACTGGAGCTTTGCTCTCATTCTCCGCAATGGCGAAGTAGTTGAGGAGGTCGAAGTGGCCCAGGTAGGAGCAGTAGGAGTCGCGGTGCTGGTTCACCAGCCATTCCCACTTGGTGGTGTCCGCGTGGCCAGTGCCTATGTACTTGGACTGCAGGTGCTCCAGCTGGCTGTGGATGGTGTAGCGGTCCGTCATCTCGCCGATTTCCTCTTTGCTCGCAGGTCAGAGGCCTCGGAAAATGGGAACTGTCCTAGAAAGCCACACCAGAGAGGGACCGCTCCTCCAAACCTCCGGGCCATACTGTCGCGGGAGAATGACGTCTCCCAATCAAACTACTTTTAAAACATTACAAGGCACAAGGTGTCCTACTGCACATGACCAGAACAGTTCCCACCACATGGGACTCACTATGAACTATGAAGGCAAAAATCGTATCTTACAATGGTGTCTGTATGGTCGGTCCGTGCGAGCCCTCTTCCAATTGCAGACTTCTGACTTCTTGTATTCTCACTTGGGGAATGTGGCAGGCAGCTCGCTCAGGCCCCCTTTATAACGGAACACATCTCATCATGAGGGCTCCACCCCCAGGACCTAACCCCCTCCCAAAGCTCCAGCTCCTAGTCCCATTAGCTGGGGCAATAGGGTTTCAATTTATGAATTTGGGGGATGGGGAGAGGAGTCACAAGCATTCACACCATAGCACTCATCTTCACTTCACTGTGCTTTATTGTCCTAAATGATTTACATTTTTTAGAAAAATTGGCTCTAGCCGGTTTGGTTCAGGGGATAGAGCATCAGGCTTCAGACCAAAGCGTACAGAGCTTGATTCCAGTCAAGGGCGTGTACCTTGGTTGCAGGCCCAGACCTGGTCACCGCCCCTGCAGAAGGCAAACAATAGATGTGTTCTCACACACCGATGTTTCTCTCTGTATTTTCCTCTCTCTTCCACTCTTTCTAAAAGTCAATGGAAAAATATCCTCGGTGAGGATTAACCAAAAAAAAAAAAAAATGGAATAAAGATAGAATTTGAAAATTTTCCTAGAATTAGCCATTTGGAAAAAAAAAATAATTGTGATAAAGCAATTGTTACTTAAGAAATTAAATCCTGTCATATCCCTCTCAAATCCCCTAAAACCTTGCCACATAATAACTTCCCACACCCGAAAGATCAAGGTTTATAGGCATAATTACAATAAATACATTTATTTATTACTCAGAATGAATCCTTCCTATGACCTGCATGTAGCTCTGTGCTATGACTTTAAAACTGTTTCCCGCCATTCCCAAGAATAACCTGAGTTTTCTGGGCTAATGCTCAAGGTGTAAAGGGAAGAGACGTTGGTCCAAGGCACAGAGATGAGTCTTCATCTAAGGAATGGATGTATATGAGTCAGTTCAGTGCACTGGACCTAACCTGTAGAATCTGTAAAATTATGATTCCAAAACTATTAATTATTTTTCTAAATTTAATGATAGAAATTGGGTGTTACAATTTGCATTTTAAGGCTTTGAGACTGCTCCTATATGTAATCCTTAAAAGGCCAGGCCCTACTGAATTTTCAGCATTGTAAGACAGGCTGCCGTGATGAGAAGGCTAAATCATTTTGGGGTTGTTTTTTCTTTGAATGTGTTTTTACTGATTTTTAGAGAGAGAGGGAGGGAGAGGGATAGAGAGATAGAAACATGGGAAAGAGAGGAATATCCTCTCTCGGCTGACCGCCTCTTGCATGTCCCCTACTGGGGATCTTCAGAACCCAGACAGGTGCCCTGACCGGGTTGGCAGTGGAACAGGCAACCTCTTGGTTCCTGGCTTGATGCTCATCCGCTGAGCAACACCAGCCCAACTCGTGAGGCTAAAGAGTTTCAACAAACAGATCCACGAGTCTCCAGCCCTTTCCGTGCCTGTGTCTTTTGCAGTGTGACTTTGCTGTTCCTCCCAACAGGAAGCAGAGTATACCTTCCAACCTCTTGATTCTGAGTGTGGCCATCTGATTTATTTTAGGCGATGGGATGATAATGGATGTGATGCAAAAGGAGGCTTGAAAATCTGGGCTTGCTCTGTTGTGCTTCTGCCATCACAAAGAGGATGGGTCCAGCTAGCCGACTGTCCCGGGAGGAGGAAGAGGAGGAGGAGGACAAGGAGGAGGAGGAGGAGGGTCACCCAGAGCAGAGCCTAGTCAGCCAGCCAGCCCAGCCTAAATCAGGTCCAAGCCTAATCCCCAGGCATATGAGTAAACCCAGTCAAGATCACATGTTGGCCAACCTAGCCGAAGCCTTCAGGCACCTGAGAAATAAATGTGCAGTGTTGTGTGCCACACAGCAATTTTGTGACACTAGCCAACTGCCATAGTTCAGTAAAAATTTTTGAAGAAAAGAGTGAATTTGGCTTCTTGGAAAATGTTTCTCTTTTCTGCTTTTCTGGTGAGACCTCCTTTTCTTTCCTTTGGGGGTTTCTTTGTCTACCCACGTTTGATCTCACCAACATATGTAGATGTTGAGTCGTTCTGGGGCTGCTCCTTTGGTGGCAGTGGCCCATCGGGCTGTAGTTGCTCCTCTTAGTTGCTGGCGGTTGTTGTAGCAGCTGCTCCTCAGTTGGCAGGGGCTCCTGTGGTGGGTGCTGTTCTCACCTCTGTGGTGGCTCCTCTGGCTGGTGGGGGGAGGCTTCACGTACAGCTGCTGTTCCTCAAACAGAGGGTGTGGTGATCAGGAGGCTGCTGTTGCTTGGATTGAGACTCAGAGGAGGTGTGGTGCAGAAGTAAAATACAAAGGTGTGGAGGTGCATGCGGAGAGGGCTGTCGGCTGAGGTCACAATTGTCTTTTTCAATCGGGAGGGAATCTCAGGGTCTGAGCTCCAATTCTGGGCGAGTCTCTGGGGACCCAGACTCATAAGGGAGAAACAGGACTGTCTGGCATCGGTTGGAACTCGAGGGCAGCTTTCTCTCAGAGGCACACGCAGCGATTCTGGCATTTAAATATATAAAATGAATATCAAAAATATAATTTTTTACTATGGTTGCAAATATTAAAAAAAAAGAATATTTCTATATGTGACACGGCACCAGAGTTAAGTTAGGGTTTTTCAAAATTTTGACAATCCGAGCTCAAAAGGTTCGCCATCACTGCCTTATAGGGTACTTGTGGTGAAAAATAGATAAACTATGTGTGATTAATGATTGGGCTGTCTAAGTTCAAGGTCAGACTTAAACTGATTTTTATGAAATTGGGTTAAGGAAAATAAGGTTGAAGCCAGTGGATGGTAGAATGTGCATGGTTACCTTTGATCTAGGGGGTGAGATACATTTCACTGGGCAGTGTTTCTAAGAATGTTTCCTCCAGTGTCTTTTAGAAATGCAATGGTCCCCTTTCTTCAGGTGTGTGACTTGTAAAAGATTTGCTGTAACAGATTTCAAGACAATACCGTGGGACTTACATGCACTATCATTTGAAAAATAAAAAAAGGGGAATTTTCCGGAAGCCGTTCCATCCTTGCTGCTTGACACAGTCGCTGCAGGGAAGAAACATCTGCACGGCATATGTTTCAAGGGACCTGGCATATATGGCATACTGTTCTTAATATGTTTGCTCCCCTTCTTGGCGCTATGTGTTTTCACCAAGGTCACATCTCCAAGAAAGTTTATTTCCCCAGGTAGGGAATTTCCCCTGAAGTTAGGGAGGGAATAAAATCCCTAAACTATGTGCCAGGAGGGTAGTTAATCACTTTAACTAAGAAGGATCGCGCTTAAGCTACATAATCTTTACTCCCTGGAATGGAGATAAGGAACGCCCCAACCTTTGGAATAGAAATTGATAGGATTAAAATCAACTGGTTTAAATACAGATGTTACAAGACAATCAAACACAGAACTTCGCTGGAGATCCAGGCTAGAGAACCTGGCTGGGCTCCTGATCAATTGAACGCTGTCTCAGTGTCATTCCTTCTTCACCGACTCCGTCCACGCCTTTGGGAACCCCTGGGCCTGCTGGGGTTGCACCCCAACAATTGGTACCCGAACAAGTAACTGGCCTTGTTCTCCACCTTTTGCTTTTGGTTCTGCTGACGCTGCCCGGCTCTCGTCAGCCTCAGGCCCGCTTTCTCCTTGAGACCGAGCACCATGCCTCCAATTAAATTGCAGAGTTCTGATGGAGAGATATTTGAAGTTGATGTTGAAATTGCCAAACAATCTGTGACTATCAAGACCATGTTAGAAGATTTGGGAATGGATGATGAAGGCGATGATGACCCAGTTCCTCTACCAAATGTTAATGCAGCAACATTAAAAAAGGTTATTCCGTGGTGCACCCACCACAAGGATGACCCTCCACCGCCTGAGGATGATGAGAACAAAGAGAAGCGAACAGATGATATTCCTGTTTGGGACCAAGAATTCCTCAAAGTTGACCAAGGAACACTCTTTGAACTAATTCTGGCTGCAAACTATTTAGACATCAAAGGTTTGCTTGATGTTACATGCAAGACTGTTGCCAATATGATCAAGGGGAAAACCCCTGGAGAGATTCGCAAGACTTTCCATATAAAAAATGACTTTACTGAAGAAGAGGAATCCCAGGTACGCATAGAGAACCAGTGGTGTGAAGAGAAGTGAAAAGTTGTGCCTGACACTGTAACACTGTAGGGATTGTTCCAAATACTAGTTGCACTGCTCTGTTTATAATTGTTAATATTAGGCAAACAGTAAAAATCAAATAAATAAATAAATAAATAAATAAATAAATAAATAAATAAAAATAAAAATAAAAATTGTCTCCTCAGCCATGTCTAATTTGTTACTTCTGATTTGATGTTTTCTGATTTTGTCCCTTTTTGGGCCTGGCCCCAGGAGGAGGTTTGTGACGTTTCTCCCTATTAGGCCACCATTTTGGGGGAGGGAAAAATCTTTCTCCACTTTCATTTTACCGTTATTAAAATGGTAAACACAACTTCCCACCAGAAATATTGTACAGATAAAGAGAGAAGAATGTTTGTGAACAATGTTGCACACTATTGACACTTCCTAAATGCTTCCCCCCTCCCCCTGGGTTTCAGAGCATGGTTTAATGCATTCATACATCAAAATTATTTTCAGAAACATGGAAAATCCTAAGTCACACTGTGGATTTCCTCGCGATCCTTGCTGAAGGCTGGGGCTTTTCCAGATGCAGCAAGGGCTGAGATGGAACCTGTTGGCAAAGGACCTAAATAGACACCTTTCAAAAGAGGACATTCAAGAAGCCAAGAGACATATGAAAACATGCTCAAAGTCACTAATCATCCGAGAGATGCAAACCAAAACAACAATGAGGTACCATCTCACACCTGTCAGATTGGCTATCATCAACAAATCGACATACGACACATGGAGCGAGTCAACGTCGTCTTCAATTATGACATGCCTGAGGACTCAGACACCTACCTCCACCGGGTGGCCTGTGCCTGTCGCTTTGCCACCAAAGACCTGGCTCTCACTTTTGTGTCTCATGAGAACGATGCCAAAATCCTCAATGATGTTCAGGTTCGGTTTGAACTCAATGTGGCAGAGCTTCCTCAAGAAATGGACATCTCCACATACATGCAGCAGAGCCGCTAACCACACACCTGACATCCCGGAGCCACCCTGCTTCCCACGTGCTGCTTCAAGTCCTTTTTCTAGGCGACTGTGGGGCTTTCTTTTTCTGTTCAAACACTGTACATTTGTGTAACAATAAATTAGTATTATGGAAAAATAAATAAATAAATATAAGGGGTTGTATTTTGCTTCTGACCCCCATTTTTCAAGTCAGTCAGTCATCTACACTAATAAAAGAGATACATGGTAATTGGCGTATGACCGCTACCCTTCCCATTGGCTAATCAGCAAGATATGCAAATTAACTGACAGCCAAGATTGCGGCCGGCAGCCAGGCAGCTTGAAACTAACATGAGGCTTGCTTGCTTCAGTGACGGAGGACTCCAACGTTCCCCGCCTGCCTTGCAGGCCTCTGAGCCTGCAATTTAAGAAACATTGTAACAAATATAGAAGCTAAACAAAAACCCCAGAAACCAGCTTTCAGTGAGCTGGGATCTCAGAGCTGGAGTTATACATTGTTTTGATTACCTACTTTCAGCAGTGGAGGCCTAAGAGCTGAAGCCTCAGAGCTAAAGCTGGCCCAGAATTAAAAAAAAAGAAAAAGAAAAAAAGGAGCGGTTGGGATCTTCCGTCACCCGCCAGCCTGAAAACAGCCCTCAGCCCCTCACCCAGATTGGCCAGGCACCCCAGTGGTGAGCCCCACCCTGAAGGGTGTGTGACCAGCTGCAAACAGCCCTCAGCCCCTCACCCAGATTGGCCAGAGCAATTTATGTCTGAAGAGTCACTTTCCATCTAATTTACTGCAGTCTCTCCCATCCCTATGAATACAGTGTTTCTGCCTCAATAGCAGTTTAACCTCAGAGTCTTACAACAAATGTCACAAGATTATGAAATTTTGTACTTCGTAGCACATGGCTCCTTTGCAATACATGGATAAGAGTTCCCCTAAACATTGCTGAGACTTATGTAACATATACTATGAACAGAGACCATAATTCATATTGTTAACAGAAGGACAGCAAAGGTCTCTTCTGGTTGATCATTGACCTCACCAATAACCAAGGTACTGGGATGCAAATTACAACCACAAAGTCATGCCATCTTTCTTTCTTTTTTTATTGTTTTATTGCTTAAAGTATTACAAAGGGTATTATATATGTGTCCTTACCCCCCCCCCCCCCCCCGCCCTTGACAATCCCCTGGCCGTATACCAGGCCTTGGGCAGCAACGCAAAATAAGCTGGTTTTGGACCAAGAGTGATTTTTTGCCATCATGCTCTGCCTTCTGAAGCACTGAAGTTTTGATGTCCCCACAATATCTGTTCACATCTACATGCTGACAGATCACAACAGTGCTTTCAAATCATGGCAGGCGGTGAATAGAACCAACACAATTAATGGTACAATAAGAAAAAAGTGTTTTTACCAAAATACCATAAACCAGAGCCAGCGGTGTTCTGATTGGTGAAATAGAACCTGAGCCAGTCATCACAGCATAATGTGGAAACCACAAACTCCCTCAAACAGGTACCATTTCCTTGCTGAGGATGGGTGTTCTGGACAAATCCTGGGTCAGTCCCATTCCATAGAGAGAAAGGAATGAAGATCCTGCCAAGAGTTCAGAATATTCAGAATTTATTTAAGCCCAAAAGAGCACGCAGGGTTTGTGACCTGGTTCACACTGTTCAGGTAAGCCAGGTGGTTGAGGAGAAATCACTTCAGCCACAATCACTCACAGTGATGTCAATCAGACAGTAGGCCAGGGCAGGATAGCAGTGCAAGCAGCTCCTTCAAGCCTCTCTTATACCTGAAACTCATGGGGAATCTAGCAAAGTGTCTGTCCTGATAAAAAGGGATTATATTAAGGTAAATGTGTAAGATCGAGTCACCTTAAGTGTTGCTATTCTGAGTAAGAAAAATGAAATATTCCCGACACATTTAAGGCAGCGTCTTCCTTCCCTGTCACCCCTGCTGCCCATCCCCTAATTTTTTTCTTTGTGGAGAAGAAGCTGCAAATGTTTTGTAGCTGCCAGCAGCTGTTTCCTGTGGAAACCTGGGGTGCCATCCTGTATAGATCCTGTTCCTGGGGGCTGCACAGCCCTCTTACTTTGTGTTATGGGGACTTCCCTATTGTGCCCTGCGTGCACCCCTCCCCAGTTTAGGAGTCTCTAGGGGCAGTGGCCATGTTCTCCCCCTGGGAAGGGGGCCCTGTGCCTCCCTGGGGACTCTGTGCCTGGAACCCTGCCTCATCTTTTGTTCCAGCCAGACCCTGTGGGTCACCCCTCTACCCTGGTGTCTGTAAGCTCTGGTTGGGCCAGGCCAGGATGGCGGGGGGAACGGGCCCTTCCTGTTGGGCTGGATTGTACATATGTTAATAGCAAAGACCCAATGCCACATTTTTATAATTGTGATTAAACTTTATTGTACAAAAAGAACTGTTTGAAAGAAACAGAAAAACAGTATTTCATTGCAAACAAAAGCTAGACAGTAACCGCACACTCCCCCAGTGAACACACTGGGAACCCGCGGCCCTGTGGCCGGCCACGGGCTCAGTGGTACGTGATGCGGAAGCTGCGCTCCCGCTCCTTGTGCCGCCCCTCGCACACCTTGGTCACCTCCTCCACCTTCCTCTGTGGCAGAGGGCCGAGTTCTGGTCGATTCACTGCAGGGAGTCCATGTGAGCGTTGAGGATCTTGCAGATCCGCTGCAGCGGGTCGCTGGTGACGGCGGGCCCCCAGACCTGTTCAGGTGCTCGATGATGTCCCTGAGGTCCTGGGCCACGCGCTTCAGCGGAGCGTCGATGTTCTTGGCCAGCTCATAGGTCTTCTCGTGCTCCTCCTCGGCGTGCTGCAGGCAGGTAGTCCCGCTCTGCTCCTTGACGGACTCCTCCAGAGGGCTCAGCGGGTCCTCCAGCTCCTTCCGCCGAGACAGGATGAAGTCCAGTTCTTGGTCCAGCCTCTTCTGGTCCAGCTTCACCTTCTCCACCTCGCGGTAGAGGGCGGTGATCTTCCCCCCCCCCCGTTCTCGATCAGTGGGCGGTCCCAGGCGTTGACCAGGGTGGCCTGCTGCAGGAAGTGCCTCTCCTGGTCCTCCAGGTCCAGGCTCCACTTGTTGATCAGACTCTCTAGCTGGGCATCGGTCATCACAGGACTGGTGGACACACCCAGAGGAACCTGCTCAACAACACTGTGCTGGCTGCCTTCCAGCGCCTTCTCAGTGAGCCCGAGCCCGAGGGCAGAGTGGGAGCCTGAGACTCCGCCCTGGAGCATCAGCTTCCCCATCCCCTCATTGTAGGCGATTTAGTGGGACAAGACTGCTCCTCTGTAGTATCTCCTTCACCAGCCAGGACAGAGGCGCCCCAGCTACGATGGGAGTATGTGAAGTGTGCCCCTTACATCATGAGCAGCCACAGCCAGAGCCTGCCTCCTCGTGCTGCACCTGTGTGGCCACACTGCCTCCTCACAACTCAACTTCAGTTCCCCTTTTCCCTGCGAATGGAGGGAGATCTGTGTGCCTTTCTTGGAAGGATCCGTTCAGCTGTGGAGATTAAGGTCTGATGGTCAGGGTGCCAGGATCTCCAGGGTGGGGTCAGGACCCTAATGTTCAACTTCCACAGTCTGCTGCTGTGATGCCCCACGGCCACCAGGTGGTGCCAGAGGGCACCCCAAATACACATTCTTCACCAACTGATGGATAGAGAGGGTGGTGCTGTAGGGCTCAACCAGTGTCAGACACTTTGGGTGAAGATAACCACATTGTGGGTGGTCCTGATGCGGTCGGGATACGCTTCATAGATCATGCTAATGAGCAAGGTGCCCATCCAAGAGCCCATGCCCCTGCCCAGTGAGTGGGCCAGCTGGGCAGATGCTGAGTGGGAAGCACATATGTCCTATTGATGCCACTGTGACATGGATCCCAAGAAGTGGCACCAATTGACTACTCTGAACCATAGCCACCTCGTTGCCAATGGCCGTCCTTGAATAACTTGTGACAACACTCAGGAAATTGATGGAGACTTGAATTCTCAATCTTGGAAAAGTATAGTTAGTTGTACAAAAACACACCCCCTTTCCCCCTCCACCAGTTTCCAACAATGGCCACTGTTTGTGTTGACTCATTCTGAAACCTGTAGGTATGGTCCTTCAACCAGATGTTTCTCTCAGGGCATAAGTTAGGGCATAGTGATCCCTGAAATCCTAGTCCCTGCCAGAAGGACAAGGGGAAAAGGGGACCCACAGTGTTTGGGACAGCTGGACATGGGAGATTTCTGCCCTGGGGGCTGGCTAGCCTGCAGAGGAACCCCCCTATGCCTTCACTAGAAGAGCCATGAAATAAATGCTAGGCATATACATGCTGGAAAAATGCCACTGTCACCAGCGAGACTCATCTACATGTGCTGGACATGTCACATGTCCACAATATGCCAGTAAGAGAGTCACAAAGACAAAAAAAAATCAACAAAATATGCTGGTAAGTGAAACGGTGAGTTGCCCAAGAGTGGGAGTAGAATGTTCCAAGCATGATGACTCCCGGATTTGCTGAGACCCTGTCCATGCTAGGACGATCTGTATGGCAGCCCTGTGTACTCACTGCTACAGTAGGCCTGTTCCTCTGCCTCGAGTGCTCCCGGGACTTGCTGTTTTTAGGGCAAACAGGCTGGAGTTGTGCACACCACACCTCATTTGCAGTCGCTTCTAGGCACAGCCAGTGCGGCTGGCAGGGGGCACTTACAAGGGGGTGCTCTAGTTTGCTTCTGTGTCAGCTCTGGTCTTACCTTCCGGGGCAACCGTAACCAGGAAACCAAGGGATCTATCATCCGGGCTGCCGGTCACTGCTCCTGCCAATGAAGCAGAGACAGGGTTCAAGCCCATATGAGCTTTTATTCCAATCCTGCCAGCAGCAGGGAGAGCAGCAAGCCACCCACAGGAATCTACACTGAACCCACCCCCACCCCCCTACCCACCCGCCAGTTGACTGGGTAGATGCACAGGAGGGAGAAGAGAGCTGTGGGGCAGCTGCGGGCTGCAACTGTAGCGGGGAAACGGGAGGGTAGGGAGGCCGCAGTCCGGCCTGCAGGAGCTCACAGTCCCATAACCTCCTTGTTCTGATTTACATTTGGGAGGAGGCAAAAGTGAAAGTTCCAGGGTTTCTCCACCTTCTCAAAAACTAGGAGTGTGAGTTTGTGCAGTTTCGTCTTTTGTAAAAAGCTTCTGACTTTAAGAATGTTAGATTTCTGCAGCACAAGTGTCAGGTGGGGTAGCATAGCCAGGACTTGATTCAGGGAGGACCCACCTAAACCTTCCCACCCCTCCATCCCCCGCCTCCCCCACTCTGCCTCCTGCTAGAAGAAAGGACCACAGCAGGAAAGCTAGCATTCAGGGTCCGGGCCTTGGGATTCTGCGGGATGATGGGCATCTAGGGGCGCAGCAGGGGCACTGGGCTGCTGATGGGTGTCTCAAGGCGCAGGCAGGGGCACTCACCCTGTAGCTTGTGCTTGTGTCCTCCA
Organism: Myotis daubentonii; assembly: GCF_963259705.1. NCBI lineage: Eukaryota > Metazoa > Chordata > Mammalia > Chiroptera > Vespertilionidae > Myotis > Myotis daubentonii. The sequence continues at coordinate 15,715,945 of NC_081851.1, read as the reverse complement.
TGAGAGCCGTATAGTGGCCCTTGTGCTGCCCTTGGCGCTTACAGTGCCAGCAGATGAGCTGGCCCTCATCCTCTCAGAAGAGGTGCAGCCCCACCCAATGCTCCTGGCAGGACAGCTCCTGCTCCTGCTCAAGTTCCTGCTGCTGCTCCTGCTCCTGGAGGGTGGCGATGAGGCTGACCAGCGGCTTGTTTGTCCGCAGGCTGCCTCTCTGGCAGGGAGCCGAGCACTGGAAGCAGGAGAGGGTCACCCTGTGTTGCTGTCTCCCTGGGGAGGAGGGCGGGCCCATGAAGCCCAGGAAGCAGGATTGGCAGTAGCTGTGGCCTCCGCTGATGCTCACGGGCTTGGCCATCAGGTGCAGGCAGATGGAGCAGGTGGCCTCCTCCCGCACCTTCTTTCTGGTGGAGGCCAACGCCATGCCTCTGCCGAAAGCTGCAATGCCAGACCCAGAGGCTCCCCATAGCGGTGGAGTTGCCCCCACCCGCACTTCCTGTGGGCGCTCGGCTGCCAGTCCCCACGGGCCTTGAGCTCTTATCTGGAGGGAAGACCCAGTCTGCAATGTAGAAGATGCAGAGAGTGCAGCTGTGCTGTGGACTAAGTAGGGACCCCAATTCCATTTACTAAATGAAATAGAATTTAACATTCAGATGTAGCCTCACCTGAGGATATTTTTCCATTTATTTTTAGAGAGAGCGGTGGGGCAGGGGGGAGGCAGAGAGAGACACTTCCATTGGTTGCCTCCTGTGCTATGGTGAGGGACTGTGACATGGAAAGCTTACAGAATGTGGAAAGGGGAGGGACTGAGATATGGAAAGATTACTAATTGTCTTAGGAAACAAAGTGTTATGATATGCTCCAGCCAGGTGTGACCCTGTTTTCCTACTGAACTTTTACCCTGCCTCTTACTGCTTTGAAGATCTCGCAAAGAAAAAGCCTTGCGGGACCCTTGGTATGCACTACAAGCTGTGAGGCTCCCAGAGGGGGAGGGACGTGTTGTAGTCAGCTGCCCAGCTTAATAAAGGCTCCGAAATTTAAATTCTAAGTCAGTGGTCTATCTCGCTGATTGAATCCATAACATTTGGAGGCCCCAGCGAGATCCCTGGCAGGGGTGAGAGGGACCCCTTATTTAGGGCAGGAGGCTCTCCCCCATTTATCGCTGGGCACGCAGCGAGATACCCCACACCTGTGGGGAACGACTACCAAGGAGGCCTCCAGTCTCCGTCCTGGGTCCCAGGGAGGCGGAGGAGATTCCACCCAAAACTTTTGATTCAGAAACCGAGGCACCCGGACTCTCAAGAGGTAAGGACCGGTCGTTAAACAGGAATTGGGACATCCCACGGAGGGACGTATATGGAGGGCTGGACGCAGCAGTAATCCTGGTCCTGATCCGCGGCCATGACGGTGGCTGGGGTTCTTGGTTTGTGCGGCTTTAGGCTGCACCGGGTTTGTCTGTCTGGTGTTTGTTTGTCTTGGTGCTTGTTGTCAAAAAGTTATCTGCTTCTGTGCGCACCCTGCTGCAATGTTTTCGAAAAATTTTCAGGACTTCAAGGAGTGAGTTGCAGGTTCCAGGCAACCTTAGGTTGCATTTGTCTGGTTTGTTTTGTCTTTGTTCTTTGTTGTCTTTGTCTTTGTCAAAATGGGTTAGGGTCAGTCGTCTTCGTCGACCCCCTATCAGTCTGGCCCACTCCGAGTGAGTGGAAGGGGAGCTTGATCACCTCCTGGGAAGCTATAGAGCTCCCTCAGGAATTGGGAATTAGTTAGGAATTGGGTGGATTGTTTAAACTCTGAGTGAATGTCTGGTGAAAGTGTGAGTGTGGAGGGAGGGGGCCTTCCCTCTCCTCTCCCGTGTGTGGCTCCATGACTTCGGTTATGGAGTCCGAGTGGGCCCCAACCTGAGGTTCCGCGATTCGTCATGTGGCATAATGGTGACTCACCCTCACATGGAGGTGACCAGGCCCGGGGTTTATACGGGTGCACCTTAGCTACGAGGAATCTAAGCTCCCAAGGGACACGGCCAGGCAGGCATCTGAGTGAGGATCTGTGAAAACAGGTCACCCCCTCCCTTGTTTGTCTCTCGCCTCCAATTATCATGGGGTTGGGACAAAGTTTGTTTGTGTGGGACTAGTCAATTTAATACCGAGAAGGGGGACTGGATATAGCTTCAGCCTGGGCTAGTCTACTAAGAGAGTGTAAGTACGGGTGTTTGTCTGCCTTGGCTGCTCATTACTGGTCTGTGTGAAGTGAAAGCTACTTTGATTTATTCTGCTTTTCTGTTGATACGCTTGGCTGAACCTTTGGGCTGGACCCGTAATGGTCTGCAAAAGTCTCTTGCAGCTGTGAGAATTATTTTTCTGAGAATCTTTTGCTCACTATTAAAGGGGAATAAGTTCACTTCGCTAATAAAGATTTCTGTCTATCAGTTGCTCTTACCTAGATTGTAAATTTATTGTATTAAATTAAAGTTCTAGGGTAGATTTAAATGTTATGATGTTAATGCTTTTGATTTGCAGAAATTCTGTGAACGGGAGTGGCCCACTTTCCAGGTGGGATGGCCGGACGCAGGGACTTATGATTTAACCACAGCTTTTCAGGTTCACCATGTTGTCTACGGCCGGCCAGGTCACCCTGCCCAAATTCCCTATATTCAAGTGTGAGTCGATATTTTGACTGAAAAAACAAGGTGGTTAAAGAGTTGTCAGAATAAGGAAATGAAATTGGGACAGAGACAGACAGGCCTCTTGGCTTCGGCCCAGAAGGGCAAAACTCCTCCTGTTCTGCAAGATCCGGGTGAGGAGGCACTCCCCAGGGTCAGGCCTCCCCCGTATGCTCCTCCACCCACCTATCCCACGGTGGTAAATGACCCCTATCCGGAGCCCCTGCCTCCTCCACAGCCAGTTTTCTTTCCTCCAGAAACACCAGTCCAGGACCCAGCTCCATTCTCCCCTCCTCACACTAGGTGAGGGACAGAGTATGGAGACAGAGAGAGGGAGGGGGAGAACCTGCGGGACACTGCGACATCCGCCAGTCCTGCAGTTCCTATGTTGCCACTGCGGCAGGCAGTCTCTATGGGACCAGACGGGCAGCCCTTTGTGGTCTGTGTCCCCTTTTCTACCGTTGGCCTGTACAGTTGGAGGGGCCGGGGTCCTTCTTTCTCCCAGAACCCACAGGGGTTAATCTCTCTTTTGGAGTCCGTTTTTTTATGATTGTCAACAGTTGCTGCAAACCCTTTTCACTTCAGGAGAGAGAGAGAGAGGGTCAGGGAGGAAGGGAGGAAACTTGTTCTGGGTCCGGATAGACAGCCTACATCTGACCAAAACAGATTAGAGGCTGTGTTTCCCTCCAGGTGACCCGACTGGAACCCGTATAGTGATAGGGGAAAGGAGGCTCTCGATCGGTATCACCAGACTCTATTGGGGGGCATCTGAGCTGCTGCTCAGAGACCCACAAACCTCTCTAAAGTGACAGAGAAGTCCAGGGGCCTAAACTTGATGACCCAGAAAATCAGAGGGCTGACATTGTTGCATTTGTTTCCCAGTCGGCCCCAATCATTAGAAAAACAATTGCAGAATTAGAGGGCTTTGAGGGGAAATCAATCTCCAAGTGGGTTGAGGTGGCCCAGAAGGTTTTTAACAATCAGGGAGAACCCAACGTCAGGTTTAAACACCCAGATGGTGAAGGTCCTCCTGGCCATAAGCAAGGGAAAATGTCCAAGGGGCCAGAGAGACAACAAGGGCAAATAAAAGCCTCGCCAGAGAAAAGGAGTCCGACCCCGGCTTGGGAAAAATCAATATGCATTTTGCAGAAAGGAAGAACATTGGAAAAGGGTTTGCCCTGAACGTGGAGGGGGAACTGACTCCCGTGCTAATGGAGGAGGTGGATTAGGGTTTTCAGGGCTCAGCTGGCCCCCAAGAGCCCAGGATAGCCCTGACAGTGGGGGGCCAAACGGTGGACTTCCTTGTGGAACTCATAGCACTCACTCAGGCCCTCTGGTAGGAAAGGGAAAAAAGAGTAAACATTTCAGCTTCCTGAAAACAGCTGCCTTGAACCCTGCCACACTCCTCCCTGACCAGGAGGCAGAGGCCCCTTTGCATGACTGCAAGGAGACACTGATTACCCTTAGTTTCCTCCGTGAGAACCTTGTGGACCAGCCCCTGCAGAATCCGGATGAGACCCTCTACATGGGCGGGAGCAGCACCATAGAAGAAGGTACCTGGTATGCGGGGGCGGCAGTAGTGACATAAGGAGGAGCCAGGGGAAATCTACAATCCACCAGGATTAGAAAGAAGCCCTGGTGAGTGCCCCAGCACTCGCCCTGCCAGATCTACCAGGGAATGCAGGGATATATCTCCCCACACTGCCCTTACAGGAGGACACGGGAGCCACCTTAAAGAAGTCTCCTGACTTCAGGTGGAAAGTAAAAAAGCTCCTGAGATACTAAACCACCTAGCAGCCATATAGGGGCCAAGGATGTGGCTAAAAGACCAGTAGGGCCCCTAGAAGTTCTCGTAGCCCTGCCAGCATGAAGGCTCCCAGAGAAGCCTACTCATCTGCCAGAGGAGCAGATGCTAGCTGAGAAACTAAGGGCCTGGGAAGGAGAGGCTGGATGGCTAATTCTGCCAGATGGGAGGCCTATAGTTCCAGAAGCCCTGGGGTGAACCATCGCTTCCCAGACCCACCACAGCACCCACCTGGGGGGAAGGAGGCTATCAGAAAATATCCCAAGAATTGGCTAGATGGTGCCAAGTGTGTGCCCGGGTGAACCAAGGGCCCACTGTTGTGGCCACGCCGGGGCAGTGATTCCGAGGTCAGAACCCCGGAGGACACTGAGAAGTGGACTTCACTGAGATCCCAGGAGGACAAGGAGGGTCTAAGTACCTGCTGGTTTTCATTGATACCTTCTCTGGCTGGCCTGAGGCTACCCAACCAAGGCAGAGACTGCACAGGTAGTAGTTAGGAAACTCCTCACTGAAATTGTCCCCCGGTTTGGCCTACCACTCTACACGGGGTCCGATAATGGCCCAGCGTTTATCGCCAAAGTTACACAATCCATAGTTAAGGCCCTGAGGGTTACTTGGAAATTGCATTGTGTCTATAGACCACAGAGTTCTGGACAGGTAGAGAGGATGAATCGACCTTAAAGGAAACATTAACAAAGTTAAAATTAGAGACTGGCGAAAACTGGGTAAGTCTCCTTTTTGCCCTCCTCAGAGCTAGCTGCACCCCATACATAAAGGGCTCACCCCTTTTAAAATTATGTTTGGCAGGCCTCCACCTCTTCTTCTCCGCCTAAGGGAGGAAGAAATTGCCTGGCTGTCTACCCGAAATTTGCTTAAGTCCTTACAGGTTTTGCAGAGCAGCGTCACGTTGGCACAATGGGTGGTGAGAGCCGTACGGGAGGAGGACGCACTGAGAACCAGTCCAGCGCAGCCTGCCTTCTCTCCGGGTGATCTCGCCTGGGTGCAACGCCACAACCCTGGCAGCCTGGAACCTAGATGGGATGGACCCTACCAGGTGGTGCTGAGCACTCCAACCGCCATCAAAGTCGCAGGAAAGAGGCACTGGATCCATCGTATGCAGGTTAAGAAGGCAAACGACAGTGTCAAGGGATGGCGGGTCCAGAAGAACAGAGACCCGTTAAAGGCTCTGTTGTTGGAGTAGGGTCGCCCGGCATCCAGACAGATCTCTGCAAACTGTTTGGAGAAAACTGCGGAAATTCCCGTGGCCAAACCACATCAATCGGGTATGTGTATTGTTCAGAAAAAAATTGTGTGTATGTGTATTTGTAGAGTATGGCCCTAGCTGGTTTGGCTCAGTGGATAGAGCTCCAGCTTGCAGACTGAAGGGTCCCGAGTTTGATTCAGGTCAAGGGCACATGCCCAGGATGTGGGCTCGATGCCCAGTAGGGGGTGTGCAGGAGGCAGCCGATCAATGATTCTCTCTCATCTTGATGTTTCTGTTACTCCCTCTCCCTTCTTCTCTGAATAAAATTATATATATATATATATATATATATATATATATATATATATATATATATATAGAGAGAGAGAGAGAGAGAGAGAGAGAGTATGTACACAGCAATAAAGCCACTCATATAAAATATTAATAAAAGGCAAATTTGGAAGAAACTAGGTAAATGGTATTTTTTCTTAAAAATACATTCTTTTTGATATTTTACAGAGAGGAAGGGAGAGGGATAGAGACTTAGAAACATCGATGAGAGAGAAACATCGATCTGCTGCCTCCTGCACACCACCTACTGGGGATGTGCCCGCAATTAAGGTACATGTTCTTGACTGGAATCAAACCTGGGACCTTTCAGTTCACAGGCTACGCTCTATCCACTGAGCCAAACCGGTTTGGGTGGTAAATGGTGTTTTATATGTTCTTATTCTTGCAATTTTTCTGTAACCTTGAAATTATTTCCAAACAAATATAATAAAAACACAATTATGAAAATGTTTCATGAAATCATGTTAAGTGGTAAAAAGTAAAATACACACTGGGACTGTAACTACTGAAAAATATATGTATATAGACAGGAACTTGTGAGACAGTAATATGTAGACATAAAAACAGCTATTTCCAGCAAATGGGATTAACAATGTAGTTTGTCCTTCACAATAAGAGTTGCAGATGTAGTAAAAGTTAACAATTTGTGAATAGACATAAAAAGTAAAAGTGTTGACAATATTATACTTTCAATTTTTCTGTTGGTTTAAATATCTCAAAGAAAAAATATCATAAGAGGAATATACAGCAGCATAAAAATTTGAAACTTCAAAAAATAATTACATAACACCAAAAAAATAATACTACCCAGAGCAGTTATGTTGGCCATATTTTATGTGAATCTTTCCATATTTATGAATAATAATTTTTAAAAATATATACTTAACCAAAAAATAGAATTCTACTAGACGTTTTACAACTGTCATTTTCACTATAGCATAGTAATTGTAATTCTAGTCAATAAATACACTTTTATTATTTGTAATCTGAAAAAAGGTAATTACAATTAAGAACTAGTAAATTTTACATCAGGATCTGGAAGTTTACATTGCACATATTACTTAAAATATTTCCATTTTATAAGCATATTTTACTACTATGCCTTGATTATCTTTCATAGTGTCAATTTCCCCCTGAACAGCAATAAACAAGCACCACTGCAATTACTGAAAGTATTCACTTCAAGAGTAACAAATACCTATCTTATACTTTTTTGGATATAACACTAAAAATCATTAGGACTTAGATTTGCAAAGTTGCTAATTGATTACATTTAAGAGGCTTGAAAGAACACAATAACTAAAAGTTCGCATTTGCTAGGCACTTCCTATTTGCCAGACACTTTATTGTATGAATTCATTTATGTGTGGAGAGAAAAAATTGACAATTGTTATTTTCAATAAGAACAATAAATGGTTTTGTAATTAGATAAATTTAGAAAAACAATTACAATAAGCTCTTACCAGAGAAGACATCAAATAAACTTGTTCCATCACCACTTTCATCATCTGTTGCCATGATCCGATTTCCTTTTGATAGTTGCCATCTAAAGTATTAAACAAAGATTTTGTACTGTTAGAAAAACAACCTCATAATTCAAAGAATAAACCCAGCTTTAAGTTAAAAAGCAACTTTCAAATTTGGAAACACACTGAATGAGTTCACTCTCTGTCATGATTATAAAAAAAAAAAAAAAAAAAAAAAAAAAAAAAAAGGCTAACATTTTCCAAAAGGTAAGATTATAAAGCAAATATATTAAAATTGATGACTTGATGATATGGTTAAGCCATGTCACAATGTGAATGATGCTAATTTAATAAAACAGACCAAAATACAAATTAACGTTTATACTCAAATTAGAGGCCCGGTGCACGAAATTGGTGCACTCCGGGGGGGTGGTGGGGGGAGGGAGCGGGCTTTCTCAGCCCAAATTGTGAGAGAGCGCAGGCCAGGCCAAGGGACCACATGGGTACACGATCGGGGCTGGGGACGGACAGGTTAGGTTGGCCAGCCATGGAGGGACCGCAGGAGGGCTCCAGGGTGTGTCCGGCCCGTTTTGCTCAGTCCCGATTGGCCAGACCCCAGTAGCAAGCTAACCTACTGGTCAGAGCGACTGCCCCCCCGTGGTCAGTGCATGTTATAGTGACTGTTTGACTGTCTGCCCCCTGGTGGTCAGTGCACGTCATAGCAAGGAGTTGAGCAGCCTTAGCATATCATTAGCATATTACACTTTGATTGGTTGAATGGCCGACCAGACAACCGGACACTTAGCATATTAGGCTTTTATTATATAGGATAAGTCAACTATCATATCAAATAAGTACAACTATATGATAACTTCTGTGAGTCCTCAGCAAATCATCTAATTTAGGGACGGTCTTAGGGACACCAAACATACATGTTTTCACCAATAGGATAGTAAGGTAGGCCAACAGCAAAAAATTAGATACTGTACTAGGTTGGTAAAGGTGTGGAAAAACAGGTACTCTCATACATCACTCAAGTGAATACTGGTTCAAGCTCTATGGAAACAATTTCATAATAGCTATCAAGTTTTTAAATGCAAATATTCTTTCACCCAACAATTCCATACCTAGTCATTTGTTTGGAAGATATACATGCATGTTGTTACAAAAATGCTATGTATGGAAATATTTAATGTGGCAAGACTGAAAGCCACAAAAGAATCCAAAATAGCCATGCCAGTGTGGCTCAGAGGTTGAGAGTGGACCTGTGAACCAGGTCATGGCTCAATTACTAGTCAGGGCACATGCCCAGGTTGTGAGCTTGATCCCCCAGTGTGGGGTGTGCAAGAAGCAGCTGATCAATGATTCTCTCTCATCACTGGTGTTATTCTCTCTTTCTCACTCTTCCTTCCTCTCTGTAATCAAAAATATATTTTAAAATAAAAAAATAAAACCAATAAAAATAAATAGCTCCAGGTTATGCTGCTGCTCCATGGACCACACTTTGAGAATTACATTGTTAGACCACTGCTGTCCAAAAGAATTTTCTATAATGATAAAAATGTTCCATATCTGAGTTGTCTAATATGGCAACTACTATCCATCTGTGGCTATTGAGTAGATGAAAATTGCACAGCATGACTGAGTGTATTAGTTTCCTAATGCTTTTAACAAATTAACCACAAACTCAGTGACTTAACACAAATTTATTATTTTACAGTCTTCTTTACAAAGTGAAGTGAAGGCCATAAGAAGAGGTATGGGAGGCCACTTCATAAAACTAAAGGGATCGATACAATAAGAAAATATAACTCTGGTAAACATATATGCACCCAATTCAGGAGCAACCAAATATATTTTTAAAATTCTGGAAGATATCAAGGGAGAAATCAACAGCAACACAATCATAGTAGGGGACATTAATGCCCCACTGATATGACTGAATAAATCGTCTAGACAAAAAAACCAACAAGGGAACAGCAATCCTAAATGACACTCTAGAACCAATGGAACTAATTGACATCTTCAGAACATTTCACCCTAAAGCTATAGAATATACATTCTTCTCAAAAATCACATGTGTCATTTTCAAAGATAGACCAAAAGCTAGGACAGAAGCTAAGTCTCTACAAAGTCAAGAAGATTGAAATCACATCAAGCATCTTCTCAGACCACAATGGAAATTAGAAATCAGCTACAATAAAAACATTTAAACACATGGAGGCTAAACAATGCTATTTAAAGCATGCTATTAAACAATGAAAGGGTTACCAAAGAGATAAAAGGAGATATAAAAAACATCCTGGAAACAAATGAGAATGAATACACAACAACTGAAAATCTATGGGAAACAGTGAATGCAGTCCTGAGGGAAGTTCATAGCATTACAGGCCTACCTCAAAGAAATAAGAAAAACTTTTAATAAGCTCTCTAACCCTACAATTTAAAGAATTATGAAGAGAACAACATAAAAAGGTCAGAGTAAATAGAAGGTAGTAATTAGTAAAGATCAGAGTGAAAATAAATGGCATAGCCACTAAAAAATACAAAAGTCAAGGAAACCAAGGGCTGGTTCTTGAAAGAATAAACAATATTGATGAACCTCTAGCCAGACCCATCAAGAAGCAAAGAGAGATGACTCAAATAAACAAAATCAGAAATGAAAGAGGCGAAGTAACAACTGACCCCACAGAAATACAATGGATAGTAAAAAAAAAAAAAAAAAGAAAAAAAAAAGAAAAAAGAAAAGAAAAGAAAGAAAGAAAATTCTATCAAAGACTTTATTCTAACAAATGAGACAACTTGGACAAAATAGACATATTTCTAGGAAAATGCAACTTTCCAAAACTCAATCAGGAAGAATCAAAAAACCTGAATAGGCCAATAACTATGGAGTAAATTGAAGCTGTAATAAAAAAACTTCCAGCTAACAAAAGCTCTAGACCAGATGGCTTCACAGGGGAAGTTTACCATACATTCAAAGAAGAACTAAAACCTGTTCTCCTCAAACTATTCCAAAAATATTCAAGAGGAAGGCACACTTCCAAGCTCTTCCTCTAAATCCAGCATTACCCTAATCCCAAAATCAGATAAAGACATGACAAAGAAAAAGAACATCAGGCCAATATCCCTGATGAACATAGACACTAAAATCCTCCAGAAAATTTTAGCAAATCGGATCTAGCAATATATTTAAAAAGATCATACACCATGACCAAGTGAGATATTCTCAGGATGCAAGGCTGGTACAATACTCCCAAATCAATAAATGTGACACATCACATACACAGATTGCAAGACAAAATCACCTGATCATATCAATTGAGGCAAAAAAAGCATTCGGCAAAATCCAATACCCTTTCTTGATAAAAACTCTCAGCAAAGAAGATGGCGGCATAAGGTACAAACCTGTACTGCTGCCCCCACAACATTAACACCACAGCTATAAGACAAACAGCTATCACCCAGAACCGCTGGAAAGCTGGCCCAGTGGAAGTACTACCACTAGAAGGAAAGAAAAAAGCACATTGAGACCGAGTCGGAGGGGAGCGGCGCCAAGAACAGAGGCACAGAGGTGCAGGCCCACGCGGGAGGCTGCTGCACCGGGGTGCGCGTTTTTTTTTTTGTTTTTGTTTTTTGTTTTTTTTCAATGGGAAGGGAATACAAGCTCTCCAAAGCACTTAACCAATCAGATGTCTTCTCACTCTGTCCAAGCTGTAGCTATAAAATGGTTTCTTCAGCTTAACATTCTCACATTGCCTTTTTGCAGCAGCTTTTTCTGCAGGTAAAAAGTTTGCCAATCTGTCCGGGCGCGGGAAGCAAGGAGGGAAGGCCTGTGCCAAGGCCAAGACACAGTCCTCCTGTTCTGGGCTGCAGTTCCCTGTGGGCCACTTTCACTGCCTGCTCCACAAGGGCAACTATGCCTAGCGCGAGCGCATGGGGGCGGGCGTGCCAGTGTACCTGGCGGAGGTGCTGGATTACCTGAGGGCCAAAATCCCGGAGTATTAGGACTCTATTTTCCAGGGTTGAATCTCACCAAGGTTTTCTGGTTGGCCCATCACCCTACACCCCAACCTCCCTTTCTTCCCCCCTCGCCATGCAACCACCAGCCACAGAAGTGGCAGGAGCTGTGCTAAAGCCAAACTGGCAGGAAAACAAGTGAGCACCTGGATGGCGCCCCCGTTGAGCACCTGGTGGGGGGCAGGAAGGGGAGTGTGATTCTAATGGGCAACTGGACTGAGCTCATCAACCTGGGCTTTGGCTAAAGGCCCAGGCCCACTGAGGCCAGGTTCTGTCCGACCAGCACTCCTTGTAGGTTGAACTGGGATCCTCGGTTCGGAATTGCCTCACCTGAGCCTCAGGTCCCTTTTCACTCACCGTCCAGGTTGCCTTTGAACCCAGCCCCGACTCTGACCAGGTGTGTGAGCTGGGTCAGGTGCTGGCGCTCTCACCTCCTCTGCATCTTGGCTCACCGGTGGCTGGAAAGGCTCAGCGGTGTGGTGCCGGGAGCCGGTCCATGCTTGCTGTTTCAAGGGACCTGGCATATATGGCATACTTTTCTTAATATGTTTGCTCACCTTCTTGGCGCTGTGTTTTAACCAAAGTCACCTCTCCGAGAAAGGTTGAATCCCCAGGTAGGGATTTTCCCCTGAAGTTAGGGAGGGAATAAAACCCCTCAACTAAGTGCCAGGCGGGTAATTAATCCCTTTAACTACGAACAATCATGCTTAAACTACATAATCTTTTCTCCCTGGAATGGAGATAAGAAACGCCCTAACCTTTGTAATAGAGATTGATAGGATTGAATCAACTGGTATAAATACAGTTGTAACAAGACAGAAACACTCAGAACTCAGGAGACAGAATTCAGAAGACAGAACCTACACGGAGCCTAGAGACAGAAGAACTTCGCTGGCGAGAGCATGCCAGAGGATCCTGGACCGGGACTGGCCTCGGAGCCTAGAGACAGAGCCTAGCGGGAGAACATGGCAAGGGATCCTGGACTGAACCTGACTACAGAGATTGGCAGGAGAACCTGACTGGAACCTGGACACTGAACCTGACTGGAGAGCCTGGACAGAACCTGGCTGGAGAATCTAGCGAGGGAACATGGCTACAGAACCTTGCTGGAGATCCGAAGCAGAACCTCTCTGGGATCCTAACCAGAACTTCGCTAGAGATCCTGACCAGACCCTGACCAGAGAACCCGGCTATGATGATCAACTGAACTCAGTCTTTGTGTCATTCCTTCTTCGCCGACTCCGTCCACACCTTTGGGGACCCCTGGACCTGCTGGGGTTGGACCCCGGCATATGGCGCCCGAACAGGGACCCCCTAGGTAAGCGCCCCACACTCGGGATGGATAGGACTCCACCATAGGAAGAGGGTGGATAGTCTTCACCGACTCCGTCCACACCTTTGGGAACCCCTGGAACAGGATTCCCTTAGGTAAGGCCCCCCCCCCATTGAGAACCCCACACTCGGGACGGATAGGACTCCACCAGGGTGCTACAGACCCCCCTATAGAGGATAAGTAGGGTAAGAAGGTGGATAGTACAGAACTTAGATTGAGAAGATGTGCCATACTGAGTCCAAAGAAAGAAGACTCTGTATTGATTCTTAGATTGAGAAGATGTGCCATACTGAGTCCAAAGAAAAAAGACTCCGTATTGATCTTTTAACATATATGCTCGTTAGCAGAGGAATTAAGGTTACTCCCAGTCAGACAGAACATTTTATACAAGAAATACGTCCATGCTTTTCTGAGGAAGGAAAGGTGCCGGAAAGGTAAATGTAGAGGCATGGGAGAAGGTAGGCCCAAGGAGCCTTATCCTTAGCCCCACTGCAGCCTTTCCACCCCGGGAAAGTGCAGGATTGGCAAGCTCTCCCTCAGGTGATAGATCAGGACTCAGGTAATAGCAGAAAGCGCCAATCCTACCCTTAAAATGGATACAAGAGAGCATTTCAGGTTTTTCTTTTTAATGCCTGCTTTGAAAAAATAAAAAAGGGGGAATTTGCCGGGAGCCGGTCCATGCTTGCTGTTTCAAGGGACCTGGCATATATGGCATACTTTTCTTAATATGTTTGCTCACCTTCTTGGCGCTGTGTTTTAACCAAAGTCACCTCTCCGAGAAAGGTTGAATCCCCAGGTAGGGATTTTCCCCTGAAGTTAGGGAGGGAATAAAACCCCTCAACTAAGTGCCAGGCGGGTAATTAATCCCTTTAACTACGAACAATCATGCTTAAACTACATAATCTTTTCTCCCTGGAATGGAGATAAGAAACGCCCTAACCTTTGTAATAGAGATTGATAGGATTGAATCAACTGGTATAAATACAGTTGTAACAAGACAGAAACACTCAGAACTCAGGAGACAGAATTCAGAAGACAGAACCTACACGGAGCCTAGAGACAGAAGAACTTCGCTGGCGAGAGCATGCCAGAGGATCCTGGACCGGGACTGGCCTCGGAGCCTAGAGACAGAGCCTAGCGGGAGAACATGGCAAGGGATCCTGGACTGAACCTGACTACAGAGATTGGCAGGAGAACCTGACTGGAACCTGGACACTGAACCTGACTGGAGAGTCTGGACAGAACCTGGCTGGAGAATCTAGCGAGGGAACATGGCTACAGAACCTTGCTGGAGATCCGAAGCAGAACCTCTCTGGAGATCCAGACCAGAACTTGGCTGGAGATCCGGGCTAGAGATCCTGGCTAGGCTGCTGATCAACTGAACGCTGTCTCCGTGTCCTTCCTTCTTCGCCGACTCCGTCCACACCTTTGGGGACCCCTGGACCTGCTGGGGTTGGACCCCGGCAGTGTGGGTTCTGAGATCAGGGCAGGGTGCTGGAGAGCCATGGAAGACAGAAGCCCTCCCTGTGTCAGACACATTGGTACCTGCTCCCCGTCTATGAGCTCATTTTCCCAACACCCTTCGAGGTAAATCCTCTCCTCTCCTATCTTGATTTTATTTTATTTCATTTTAAATATTTGTTTTGTATTGATTTCAGAGAGAGAGGAGAAAAAAAACAAAAACATCAATGAGAGAGAAACATTGACCGGCTGCCTCCTGCACACCCACTACCAGGGATCAAGCCCACAACTCGGGACTGTGCCCTGACTGGAAATCAAAAGCAGGACCTCTTGGTCCATGGGGCAATGCTCAATCCACTGAGCCACACCAGCTGGGCCCCCGACCTGATTTTAAAGCTGAGGAAACCAGAAAAGAGCGTGAACAACTTCTGTGTCCCACTGTCAGGAAGCCAATACTTCTAACCCCTGGCTAGACTATAACTCCTGCCCCTAAGAACAAGAAAACTGGTAAAAACTGTACACATAATAAGAGGTCAATTTTGCCAACATACCATAATGTTAGAAATGGCATCCTGAACTCCAGCAAGAAGAGAAGGGAAGGAGGCAAGATGACCCTGGGGTCTCCATAGACGGCTGTGTGCACAGCCAACTCCCAGCAAGAAGCCACACACCTGGATCAGTGCGTGACAAGGGAAGCAGGGGGACTGGTGGGGAAATGGCTTGGGAACCGACTTGGTGAACTACTGTGGTGAGTAGTGAAAGGAGTTAGCTGATACTTGAATTTGAACTGTCTCCTCTAGGCACCAAACACCAAACGTTCTATTTAGTTACTTATTTGGGAATGATACGCTGTGTTCATTTCATTTGTTTATTACGTCTGCAGCAAGACCTTAAAGTCAAGGACCTCATCTTGTTAAAATGTTGATAACTTACCCTAACTGGTTTGGCTCCCTGGCCAGAGCATCAGCCTGTGGACTGAAGGGTCCCAGATTCAACCCCTGGTCAGGGCACATGCCCGGTGATCCCCAGGGTGGGGCGTGCAGGAGGCAGCCGATCAATGATTCTCTCTCATCATGGATGCTTCTATCTCTCTCTCCCTCTCTGAAATCAATAATAATAATAAAAAAGTTGGTTGATAGCATAGAGGCCCTGGCATGAAATCGACACTTGAGAAAGTGCGCTGGTGAGCAATAAACCCAGCGGCTTCCCTTGAACAGGGTTCTACCATGTCCTCAGGGGAATGGATGAGAGTGAAAAGCCCAGGACCTCCAATCCCTGAAGACCCCCAGGTACCAGGGATGAAGTTGACCCAAGGCAAGCATGTCAAACTCACAGCCCACAACGAATATTTCTGCAGCCCAGCCAATATCACAGTGTGCGCAGTTACTTACAATGATGAACGGAAGTAAGTCTCCTGTCAGATCCGGAATCACTAACATTCACCTGGGGTCGGTTTTGAAAGTAATCACTGCGAACAAGATTTCCCCCAAAGTAGGCCAGAGAGTAGCAGAGCAGAGATGCCAAGTGTCAGGAAGAAAACATGATTTTTATCATTGCTCCTGTGCTTTTTTTATACTATACTGTTCTAAATAAACCTACGTTTCTATGAGAATGAAAGCTTTTTTTTTTTTTTTGCGGCCCACATACACTTAAACATTGTTTATTTGGTCTGTGTTAGCCTTTGCGTTTGACATGCCGGGTTTATGTAAGGGGTTTACTGAGAAGCCAGGCCGAGGCAGAATCATCAGTGGGGTGTCTGGGGCGTCCCAGACACAGCACATCTGCTTGACACAGCATCACTGTGTATTATAACTCTTTTTATTATTTCAGAGGAAGGGAGAAGGAGAAAGAGAAATATCAATGATGACAGAGAATCACTAATTAGGCTGCCTCCTGCACACTTCCCTACTGGGCATGGAGCCTGAAACCTGGGCATCGAACTGTGACCTGTTTCATAGATTGATGCTCAAGCACTGAGCTACACCGGTGGGCTAAACCTCTTTTTATATTTTCAACTCCTCTGTGCAGCAATATCCTTTCTTTCATCCACCCCTCGCTCCCTGTTTTGTTTTTTATGTATCGTTTGAACTCGTTTTTGACAAGTATGGTAAGTTTTATTATGAGTTGCAAACAGTCACATGTATTTTAAGGTTAGAATTAGGTTAACATGTGTTTTTCATCTGTTAATCCTAACTTAGAATTGAAAATGCAAATAACTATTCCTGTCAAGTATCATGTATGAGCTCAAATAAATTCAAATGCAAGTAAATATTTCTGTCAAGTATCATGTATGAATATTACTGGAAGATGTTAGGGATTTCATGGAAGATCCCTCATGCAGACAGAAATTGACAACAAGGGGTCATATTTAGCTCAGGAATTCTCCCCTCTGTTTTATTCCAAAACCTTAATATTGTACCAGACAGGTTAGCAGCACCAGGAGATCTACCAAAAGACAGTCATCTCCTGCATTGACACTAGAAACCGGCACCATTAATAAATAGACAAACCAAGAGGGGGGGGGCAGATTGATCATTGTTACTCCAAAAGATATTAGAATATACCATGTAGACTTCAACACAAGGTGACTCCAGGCAGGGAATCAATGTCGCCATATTGACAACATATCAGGACTCCACTGGACTTCTCACTTGACAGTTGCTGGGGTTGGAGTTTGGGAAGAAGAAGAACTTGCACATTTCTTGGGACTGAGGACGGATGCACCTTCCTTAGGGGTGAGGCTGTTTCTGAAAAAAAGTAAGTGTGCTGAGTGAGCTGTAGATTCTGTTACCCGTTTGCTGCAGGTTGGAGCTGCCACCTCACTGTGCTCTTCGCTCAGGAACACCAGGCAGTGACAGAGGGAAAACAAAGCAAAACAAATAACCACTAACCTTCCGAGCGGTTGGGTTATGCACAGAAGGGACACAGTTTCTCACCCCTCACACCGACGAGGACTCAGGACTGCTGGGGAGGAGGCGCTGCCACTGTCCTGTAAACTTGGCAGCAATTGTTCTGGCAATGCTGATTACAGATTATTATTAAACACACAGCCCAGCCAACATAGCTCAGTATCTCTCCCTCTCCCTTTCTCTCTGAAATCAAGAAAAATGTATATTTTAAAAATAGACACTTGGTCTTTTGTCCAACAAGGTAGTGTTAGATAAATAGGTAAATGAAAAGGGTAAAAAATAGATGCTTGGGAAGAGAAGGTGTTTACCATCTAGAACAGCAGTTCTCAACCTGTGGATTGCGACCCTTTTGGGGGTCGAATGACCCTTTCACAGGGGTCGCCTAAAACCATTGGAAAACACATATATAATTACATATTATTTTTGTGATTAATTACTATGCTTTAATTATGTTCAATTTGTAACAATGAAAATATATCCTGCATATCAGATATTTACATTACGATTCATAACAGTAGCAAAATTACAGTTATGAAGTCGCAACAAAAATAATTTTATGGTTGGGGGTCATGACAACATGAGGAACTGTAATAAAGGGTCGCAGCATTAGGAAGGTTAAGAACCACTAATCTAGAAACAAAAGCTCCACTAGCACGGGGTCACACGCTGGTGGGTGTGACTAAATCAACGCTGTGCCACCCATGTTGCCTATTAGCTCTGCCCCTAAGGCACCAGGGACTTGCTCGGGTTGCCTGGTGATGAGCTGGGAAGAAAGCTGCTTCTCTCCCCGCGGGAGGACTAGCCCAGGCTCCCAGCTGCTGGGGGGCAGGCCTCCGAGTGGACACCCACATAGAACATGTTTCTCCTTATTCAAGTCGGCTCCCTGCTTTCTTTCTTTTAAAAATACTTTAAAAATATATATATATTTAAAAATATATATTTTATTGATTTTTCTACAGAGAGGAAGGGAGAGGAATAGAGTTAGAAACATCGATGAGAGAGAAACATCCATCAGCTGCCTACTGCACCCCCCCTGCCCGCAACCAAGGTACATGCTTGTGCTTATTACACAAACCTCACAGGATGCTGTCAGCCAATTCCTGCGCAAAAACGATCCTCTCCTCCCCTCTTGTGGCCATTCTAGGAATAACACCTTGTGCTGCTGTCCGTGGTGCTGAAACCCCAGCTAATGTCCTGTGAACAGGACCAACAATTCTGGAGGCCGAAATTAAGGAGGTAACCAGTAGCCTGGAGGCGGCCATGATCGGGGCAGTCCTACCCTGCAGGCCGCCATTAATGAGGCAGTCATTCAGTACCGAGAGATGCAGCGCCGGTTGGAGACCATTGGAGCCGCTCGATTCTTCACCAGGGCTCTGGCCCAAATTGGAAAATATATTTTTATTGATTTCAGAAAGGAAGGGAGAGGGAAAAAGAGAGAGGAAAATCAATGATGAGAGAGAGTCATGGATTGGCTCCCTCCTGCAGGCCCCACACTGGGGATCCAGCCCACAACGCGGGCCTGTGCCATGACCCGGAATCGAACCATGACCTTCTTGTTCTTTGGTGGATGCTCAACCACAGAGCCACACCAGACGGGCTCTATGCGGTTGCTTTTGTCTGTAGCCATGCAGTGTGCAATCATGACACTGTTTTCCACAGTTACTTGTATTCGTTTTTATCCTCCTCAATCCCTTCAGCAACAGTATGATGTTAACATACTACAGTCCGGTTCACCTGTTAGTGCTTTCATTGCATTTTGGGCTCCACCACTCCCATGGCCATTCATAGTTTGTTTATTTTGCTGGTACATGAAGCGTTACTATAGCTGTGAGAGTGAGAGTATGTCTGTACAGGAAGGCAGACTCAAAAGTGTGCCTCTCTCCTTCTTCCTGCTACTTTGATCCCCTTCCTCCACGTTCCTGCTCCTTTCAAACCCACCCACCCCAACAGGGAACTGGTCTCTGTCATTGCTTGGGTTTCTCGGTTCTGCACGGATGAGCAGGGCACATGTGTTCCTACAGCCTCTTTCCCTGCAAGGGCATCACAGTATGGGTGCGGTTTTGCGCTGGCTTTTTCACTTCATCCTATGCCCTGGAAGTCTCCCCTTCTCAGTCCACAGAGATCTTGTTTATTTCTGTAGCATACATCACCCCATGGTGCAGCTGCACCCGATTATCCAGCCACTCGCACATGCAAATAATAAAGTTCTCTCTGACACTACTCAGCTCCAACCACCGTGCCGTAAGCAACCTTGGTTATGCAGCTCCCAGCTTGTTTGTTGTTTTGTTTTCATATATATTTTTTAATTGTCATTGTTGAAAGTGTCATATGTCCCCTTTTCCCCCACCCAGCCCCTCCAGCCCACTCTGCCGCCTGCCCCAGGCCTTCACCTCCTGCCCCAGGCCCTCACCTCCTGCCCCAGGCCCTCACCATCCCACTGTCTGTGTCCATGGGTGATGCTCTCTGCATACAAGGACTTTGGTTGATCACCTCCCACCCACCCACCCACCCTCCCCCCCTCCCCTCTGAGATTTGCACGCTGTTCCAAGCTTCCGTGTCTCTGGACCCACCCCGTTCATCAGTTCATTAGATTCCATCCATGAATGGCAACTCACAGATATGGTTGTTGAGTTAAATTAAAAGCACGGCAATGTTTCCATGCATAGATATCCTTGCCTTTTAGAAAAGTGTCCCAGGTCCACACCAAAAGCCAGGAGAGCACCTGCCGCCTTAAAAAGTCCCCGAGGAGGCTTCTGTCCACAAGGCTCTTCAGCAGCCCATCCTGTGCTGGTAGGACACACCTCCTAGCAGGGCCCTGGGAGGAGCGCGTTTTTTTAGGAAAAACACCTCGTCCCCAAACTCTGTCCCCCACGAAGCAGCCAGAACACACCCACATATCACCACCCAGAAACAACTAGGATGCGGAGTGAAGGCAACCAAGTACCAGACTCTTTCCTTTGGGTTTTTCTGCAAAGCACATGGTTGATCTCAGCACAGCGTTCCCACCCCCCACCCCCGCTTCCTACCCCCGGGCCCTGGGAGACTAAGGCAGAGTGGCGACCGACCAGAAAGTCCTTTTGATCTTAGCAACAGGGCTCGGAATAGCTCAGGACAACAGTGAACCCCCTGCCCCCTCCCAACCGCGTTGAGCCAGCACAGTGATGGCTGCACTCCACAGGGGCTCCGGCCCCACACTGAACAGCTGCGCAGGTAACTGACATTTCAGTTTATTTTCTAAATACATTTAAGCACCGTATTTCAGTTTATGTTTTAAATATATTTTTATTGATTTCAGAGAGGAAGGGAGAGGGAGAGAGAGAGAGACATCAGTGATGAGAGAGAATCATGGACCTGCTGCCTCCTGCATGCCCCCCACTGGGGATGGAGCCCACAACCCGGGCCTGTGACCTGAGCTGGAATCGCACCATGTCCTCCTGGTGCAAAGGTCAACCCTCAACCATGGAGCCACGCAGGCTGGGCTAGGATCCATATGTTAGACCCTGTTCTAGTTCATTACATCCTGATGCCACTGACCTCCGAACCTGTATGATTGTTCGGATCTCCAATCCGAGAAACACTGTCGTGTCGGCCCGGGCTTCCAGGTCAAACAGATGTGAGCTGGGACCCTGGAGGCAACCTTATCGCAGCCTCAGGAGGTGTTCCTGCACCTGCGTGAGCCACGGGTCCCGAGGAAGGAGGGAAGATGATGCAGAGCAGGGCTTGTTGCATTGACTCAGTAACGAGGCAGGGAGCACACAGGGCAGTTGTGACATCTTGTTGTTGTTGCTAATCCTCACTGGGTGATGTTTTCCCCATTTATTATTTATTTATCCAGTTATTTATTTATTTTAGAGAGAGTGGAGGGGGCAGAGAGAGAGAGAGGCATTGATGCAGGAGAGACACACCCATTGTTTTTCCCTTGGACACGCCCCAACCAGGGCTGGGCATCAAGCCTGCCACTGAGGTATGTGTCCTTGCCCAGAATCACATTCGGTCCATGAGCCAAAGCTATGTCCATGGAGCCACACCAGCTAGAGTGGGAAAGGGTGGTTTTTATGAAGGGTGATCACATGGGGCCAGAAGTGGAGATGCTGTGCTAAGGATTCCAGTTGTCAGCAGGCAGCCAGGGCCCAGTGGTCCACCTGTGGCCACTAGGGTCCTTATCCCTCCATAGCCCACTCTGGAGCCGGGTCAGGCAGGAATCTGTGGATGTGAGGATTCGATGGCTGCTGCCCCATCCCCCCACGGTGCGGTCATATCTGGTGTAAACGTCATTGGGCAGGTCTCACAGGCAAGTCCAGAAATCCACACGCTCACCCCACAGCCTGTCACCACCTCCCGTGAGCGTGGCAGTCATTTCCCAAGGTGGGTGGGCCCTGGCCAGCAGCTCACCTGGTTAGAGCATTATCAATGGCAAGATTTCACAGCACAAGCCCGGGTGATTTTGACAGTCCATTCATTAAAGCTGGGGACTGAAACGAAGGAAGGACTGTAGAAGAAGCAACAGGAGAGAGCCTAGGACCTCAGTGATGGCAAGCCTTTTGAGCTCAGCGTGTCAGCATTTTGAAAAACCCTAACTTAACTCTAGTGCCGGGTCACATATAGAAGTTTTTTTGATATTTGCAACCATAATAAAACAAAGATTTATATTTTGATATTTATTTTATATATTTCAATGCCATTTAACAAAGAGAAATCAATAAAAAAAATGAGTTTGCGAGTCACCTCTGTGGAGGGAGGAGGTAATGGGAAGAGATCAACCAAAGGACTTGTATGCATGCATATAAGCCAAACCAATGGACATGGACAACAGGTGATGAGAGCATGAGTGGACGGGGGGAGGATGGGGTGTAATGGGGAGGAGATGAGGACACATTTGTAGTAACTTAACTAATAAGAATTAAAAAAAAAAGAAAGAAAGAAAAAGAAAAAAGAATACAAAAACATGAAGATAGTGTAAGCAGCCTCTGGGACAACTTCAAGTATACAAACATTCACTTTATGGGGGTGCCAGAAGAAGAGGGAGAGCAAGCTATGGAAACCTATTTGAAGAAATAATGACAGAAAACTTCCCCTACCTGGTGCAAGAAATAGACTTACAAGTCCAGGAAGCACAGAGACTCCCAAACAAGAGGAATCCAAAGAGTGTTGGGATCCAACCCCTGCAGGTCCAGGGGTTCCCAAAGGTGTTGATGGAGTCGGCGAAGAAGGAATGACACGGAGACAGCGTTCAGTTAATCAGCAGCCTAGTCAGGTTCTCCAGCCAGGGTCTCCAGCCAGGGTCTCCAGCCAGGATCTCCAGCCAGGTTCCGTGTTTTATTGTCTTGTTACATCTGTATTTATACCAGCTGATTTTTTTAAAAATATATTTTATTGAATTTTTACAGAGAGGAAAGGAGAGAGATAGAGTTAGAAACATTGATGAGAGAGAAACATCAATCAGATCAGCCGTCTTCTGCACACTCCCCCACTGGGGATGTGCCCGCAACCAAGGTACATGCCCTTGACCAGAATGAAACCTAGGACCCTTGAGTCCACAGGCTGACGCTCTATCCACTGAGTCAAACCAGCCAGGGCTACCAGTTGATTTTAATCCTATCAATTTCTATTCCAAAGGTTAGGGCATTTCTCATCTCCTTTCCAGGGAATAAAGATTATGTAGCTTAAGCATGATTGTTCTTAGATAGAGTCGTTAACTACCCACCTGGCACTTATTTAAAAGGTTTTATTCCCTCCCTTATTTCAGGGCAAAATCCCTATCTGGGGAAACAACCTTTCTCAGAGAGTTGACCTTGGTGAAAACACACAGCCCCAAGAAGGGGAGCAAACATATTAAGAAGAGTATGTCATATACACCAGGTCCCTGCAGCGACTGTGTCAAGCAGCAAGGACGGAGCAGCTTCTGGTAAAAGAGGACCACACCAAGACACATCATAATTAAAATGCCAAGAGCTAAAGACAAAGAGACTTTTTTTCTTTTTTTCTGTTGGATATGACCTTTATTGAGCTTATCCACTGGAGTGGAAATAATGTCTGTACAAAACCAAATGTTTGTTACTATAACTTCTGCATCACAATTAAAATCCAGACAGTTTTTTAAAAGCAGTCAACTCAATCAAAACCACTACTTCAGAATCAAGGTTCTTTGAAGCCAAAGTAACACTTAAATACGGTTACAACTCGAATGCAGAAATGTGGTTGGTTGGAAAGCTAATTAAACTTGCGACTTGCTCAAATAGAATTACACAAAGGCAAACTTGTGTTTTTCACAGAGATACAGTCCGCTGGAATCACCAACACTAGACAGCTGTTAGGGTGTTTAGAGTCCTGAGATAATAAGACATCCAGGCATCCTTCAGACAGTCTTCTTTTGTCCTTTCTTCCCAATCAGAGATTGGCGGATGTGTGGAATAACACCGCCACCAGCAATTGTAGCCTTGATGAGAGAATCCAATTCTTCATCTCCACGAATAGCAAGTTGCAAATGACGAGGGGTAATACGCTTTACCTTTAAGTCTTTTGATGCGTTGCCTGCCAATTCAAGTACCTCTGCCGTGAGGTACTCCAGAATGGCTGCGCTGTACACAGCAGCGGTAGCGCCTACACGTCCATGGCTGGTCGTCCCAGATTTCAGGTGTCGATGGATACTGCCCACCGGAAACAACAAGCCGGCTCTCTGCGAGCGGAAAACCGCCTTTGTCTCGGCCTTTCCGGAGTCTTTCCCAACCTTACCGCCAGCCATGTCGATTTCTGCTGCAGCTCAAGCGAGCAGGGCAGAGAAAGGAAGAGCCAGACACCCAGCAAGATCCCAGCACTGACTCACTGGCACCGCCATTCAAACTGCGCTGTCGCCCCCTTTCCCTGCTCCTTTTATAGGGCAGAATGTTGCCTCATCCAAATACTTGGATTGCTCAGTCCCCCAATGGCTGCCGCCCACCCTTAGGGTGCGCGTCCTTGAGGCTTCAGCCAATGAGCAAGCACAGAGGAGGCTGGAGGGGCGGGCGCTTCACAGCCCAAGCCGCTATTAGGACCTGGGAAAGGAGGGAGGAGAAGGGAGGAGAAGGGAGGGATGGGAACTGGGAGGAGAAGGGCACCAGGGTGGGAGGCAGAAACAGAGCCAAGAGAGACTCTTACAAGCAGCAAGAGAAAAGCAGTCAGTT
Source organism: Myotis daubentonii (assembly GCF_963259705.1). Taxonomy (NCBI): domain Eukaryota; kingdom Metazoa; phylum Chordata; class Mammalia; order Chiroptera; family Vespertilionidae; genus Myotis; species Myotis daubentonii. The sequence goes on along the minus strand of NC_081851.1, from coordinate 15,691,587 downwards.
GCCTACAAGGGAATGCCCACACAACTGTCAGCTGATTTCTCAACTAAAACTTTGCAGGCCAGAAGGGAGTGGCAAGAAATATTCAAAGTGATGAGTAGCAAGAACCTACAACCAAGATTACTCTACCCAGCAAAGCTATCATTTAGAATCAAAGGTTAGATAAAGAGCTTCACAGACAAAAATAAGCTAAGGAGTTCATCACCACCAAACCAGTATTATGTGAAATTTGAAGGGTATTCTTTAAGAAGAGGAGGAAGAAGAAAAAGATAAAAATTATTAACAAAATTTTATCGGAGAGGTGACCTTGGTGAAAACACATAGCGCCAAGAAGGGGAGCAAACATATTAAGAACAGTATGCCATATACGCCAGGTCCCTTGAAACATATGCTGTGCAGATGTTTCTTCCCTGCAGCGACTGTGTCAAGCAGCAAAAATGGACAAGCTTCTGGCAAATTCCCCCTTTTTTATTTTTTAAATGACAGTGTATTTAAGTCCCACAGTATTGCCTTGAAATCTGTTACAGCAAATCTTTTCCAAGAGTGTCTTGGCCTTTTGCTCTTTCATACAGTTGTAGAATTTGGCTTTTCCATGTTCACACACCTGAAGAAAGGGGCCCCTTGTATTTCTAAAAGACACTGGAGGAAACATTCTTAGAAACACTGCCCAGTGAAATGTATCTCACCTCCTAGATCAAAGGTAACCATTCACATTCTACTGTCCACTGCCTTCAACCTTATTTTCCTTAACCCAATCTCATAAAAATCAGTTTAAGTATGACCTTGAACTTAGACAGCCCAATCAGTAATCACACATAGTTTATCCATTTTTCACCACAAGTACCCTATAAGTAAGTGATAGCGAACCTTCTGAGCTCAGCATGTAAACATTTTGAAAAACCCTAACTTAACTCTGGTGCCGGGTCACATATAGAAATATGCAATTTTTAAAATATTTGCAACCATAGTAAAAAAAAGATTTATTTTTTGATATTCATTTTATATATTTAAATGCCATTTAACAAAGGAAAATCAACCAAAAATATGTATAACGTGAACAAAAGCAGAAACAGGTTCATACTTGGTGCACTTCAAGGCCAAGCAAGCACCACTAACTTCATCTGTTAGCCCATTTCTTATGTTCGTTGTAATATTATTTAATGCTGAGAACAAAGTCTCACAAAAATATGTTGATGAAAAAATTCTTAGCAAAGCGATTGCTAGATTTTTTTATTTCGCTAAAAGTGTCAGGCACTCTGTTTGAAGCACTCAAAATTCCTTGTTCATAGTTGCACTCTTCTTCCTTATTCAAACGAATAATGAACCTGCAATCAAAGAATTAGCAGACAAACTTCAGCACCAAAAAAGTCACTAGTTTCTAGTTTTCATACCATTTGATTATCATTGTTTTTATTATTATTTTTTCCTAAATGTACATTGTTTTTCTGTATTTGTTCATTTTATACATATTTTTGGTTGATTTTTCTTTGTTAAATGGCATTTAAATACATAGAATGAATATCAAAAAAATAAATCTTTTTTTTTTACTATGGTTGCAAATATATAAAAATGAATATTTCTATATGTGACATGGCACCAGAGTTAAGGTTTTTCAAAATTTTGAAAAGCTGAGCTCAAAAGGTTCACCATCACTGCCTTATAGGGTACTTGTGGTGAAAAAATGGATAAACTATGTGTGATTACTGATTGGGCTGTCTAAGTTCAAGGTCATACTTAAACTGATTTTTTATGAGATTGGGTTAAGGAAAATAAGGTTGAAGGCAGTGGACTGTAGAATGTGAATGGTTACCTTTGATCTAGGGGGTGAGATACATTTCACTGGGCAGTGTTTCTAAGAATGTTTCCTCCAGTGTCTTTTAGAAATAACAATGGTCCCCTTTCTTCAAGTGTGTGAACATGAAAAGCCAAATTCTACAATTGTATGAAAGAGCAAAAGGCCAAGTCACTCTTGCAAAAGATTTGCTGTAACAGATTTCAAGGCAATACTGTGGGACTTAAATACACTGTCATTTAAAAAATAAAAAAAGGGAGAATTTGCCAGAAGCTTGTCCATTTTTGCTGCTTGACACAGTCGCTGCAGGGAAGAAACATCTGCACAGTATATGTTTCAAGGGACCTGGAGTATATGGCATACTGTTCTTAATATGTTTGCTCCCCTTCTTGGTGCTATCTGTTTTCACCAAGGTCACCTCTCCAAGAAAGGTTGTTTCCCCAGATAGGGATTTTCCCCTGAAGTTAGGGAGGGAAATAGGCAGGTAGTTAATCACTTTAACTAAACAATCACGCTTAAGCTACATAATCTTTACTCCCTGGAATGGAGATAAGAAACCGCCTAACCATTGGAAGAGAAATTGATAGGACTAAAATCAACTGGTATAAATACAGATGTTACAAGACAATCAAACACAGAACTTCGCTGGAGATCCAGGCTAGAGAACCTGGCTGGGCTGCTGATCAACTGAACGCTGTCTCCGTGTCATTCCTTCTTCGCCAACTGCATCCGCACCTTTGGGAACCCCTGGACCTGCTGGGGTTGGACCCCAACAATTGGCGCCCGAACAAGTAACTGGCCTTGTTCTCCACCTTTTGCTTTTGGTTCTTCTGACGCTGCCCGGCTCTCGTCAGCCTCCGGCCCGCTTTCTCCTTGAGACCGAGCACCATGCCTCCAATTAAATTGCAGAGTTCTGATGGAGAGATATTTGAAGTTGATGTTGAAATTGCCAAACAATCTGTGACTATCAAGACCATGTTAGAAGATTTGGGAATGGATGATGAAGGCGATGATGACCCAGTTCCTCTACCAAATGTTAATGCAGCAACATTAAAAAAGGTCATTCTGTGGTGCACCCACCACAAGGATGACCCTCCACCGCCTGAGGATGATGAGAACAAAGAGAAGCGAACAGATGATATTCCTGTTTGGGACCAAGAATTCCTCAAAGTTGACCAAGGGACACTCTTTGAACTAATTCTGGCTGCAAACTATTTAGACATCAAGGGTTTGCTTGACGTGACATGCAAGACTGTTGCCAATATGATCAAGGGGAAAACCCCCGAAGAGATTCGCAAGACCTTCCATATAAAAAATGACTTTACTGAAGAAGAGGAATCCCAGGTACGCATAGAGAACCAGTGGTGTGAAGAGAAGTGAAAAGCTGTGTCCGACACTGTAACCCTGTAGGGATTGTTCCAAATACTAGTTGCACGGCTCTGTTTATAATTGTTAATATTAGGCAAACAGTAAAAAACAAACAAATAAAAATTAAAATAAAAATTGTCTCCTCAGCCATGTCTACTCTGGTGCTTCTGGGTGGATGTTGTCTGATTTCGTCCCTTTTCGGGCCTGGCCCCAGGAGGAGGTGTGTGACCTTTCTCCCTATTAGGCCACCATTAGGCGGGTTGGGGGGGACTTTCTCCACTTTCATTTTTCCGTTATTAAAATGGTAAACACAACTTCCCACCAGAAATATTGTACAGATAAAGAGAGAAGAATGTTTGTGAACAATGTTGCACACTATTGACACTTACTAACTCCCCCCCCCCCCCCGCCCCGGGTTTCAGAGCATGGTTTACTGCATTCATACATCAAAATTATTTTCAGAAACATGGAAAATCCTAAGTCACACTATGGATTTCCTCACGATCCTTGCTGAAGGCTGGGGCTGTTCCAGATGCAGCAAAGGCTGAGATGGAACCTGTTGGCACCACCAGGCACCAGAGGGGTCTCAGGAGGGTCAATTTAATTAGTCATTCTTAAACTTGCCATTGATGTAGGCTACCCAGTCTAGAATCAGCCTCCACTCAGTGGCCCACACTAGCCCCATGGTGCCCATGGTGCCCCATATGCCCAGCATGGGAATCCAGTTCTTGGCCAGTTGGACATAGCAGGGGCCCAGGAACTTGCTCATTGTCTCATCGAGGTCTGATGTTCAGGGTGACCCAGGTGGACGCACAGCCTAGGCCCACAGAGATGCCACAGCCTGGGTCAACAGGGCACGCGATATCTGGATTCCTGGGCTGCTGCGCACACAGATCCACTTAGTAAAACTTTTAAGAGCTTCACTTTCCTTCTCTTGCTGTGCTAGCTGGATGCTCATGTCCTTAACTGCTGAAGGGAAGGCCTGGACTGCCAGCAGCAAGGCGGGAGTCTGCCCTGAAGTCAAGTGGCCTTTTTCAAAATGTTTAAACTCCACTACCTCTTGCCTGGCATTTCTAGAAAGTGCACTGCACCCCACCTTCCAAAGAACTTAGACCAGAAGCAAAAGAAACAGCACAGGCAAGGGAGGCAGGGACACTGAGACAGTCACAAGGTTGAGAAGCTGTTATTACTGCCTCTCCATCACCTTGCTTTCATTGTGAATTACGTATACTCATGCTTGGTTTAAAGTAGCATCTCTGTTACATTTGAATGGGTCTCCATAGCTTTAAAGTGTAAACGTGCTTATATATATATAAGTCCCTGGGACACAGTGATTCTTGGTTCTTAAAACGTATAAGACCATAGTAGTTTATCTTGCTAGAAAAGACCAAGGGTGCTACGGAGGTCAAAGTAAGTATTCACTTTTACAATACAGCTCATAGAAGATGAGGTTAAAATACGGTTGGACTTACGGGTATGATAGAACATCCTGCTATCATAAATTGATGTCAAGTTAGAAGTCTGATTGGTCTGGATGAGCCTTAATTAAAAAGAATTGTCACCATAGCTGGTTTGGCTCATTGGATAGAACGTCGGCCTGCAGAATGAAGGGTCCCAGGTTCAATTCCAGTCAAGGACACATGCCTGGGTTGTGGACTTGGTCCCCAGCAGGGACATGCAGGAAGCAGCCAATCAATGATTCTCTCTCATCGTTGATGTTTTTATCTCTCTCCCTCTCCCTTCCTCTCTGAAATATATATATATATATATATATATATATATATATATATATATATATATATATATATTAATAATTGTCTCAATGATCATTCAAGGCTTCAAGGCTCAGGAAGAATTTGGAAGTACACAGAGCTAACAGGAGTTTTGAGGAGAATAGAATGCTCTAGACAGGAAGGGAATGATCAGACTCGAGTCCTGGCTTGGTCACTAACTTGCTATGTAACCTGGATATGGCCCTCAGCTCCTCATAGACTCAGAGATCTGCAAGCTATAGGTAGGGGATTCTGAGGTTCACTCCTTTCTCACGCACTTTTCGTGAAAGTTACATTCCTTTGAGTCTATTAAGACCCCTTGAGAAGAGGAGAATCCTATACTGAACATAGACTACTGGGTAAAAATGAGGTGTGGAAGACAGAGAATGGAAAACAAAATTAGCAAATGCAAAAAAAACCCCATAAAATATAAATAATTTTTTAAAATTTTTATTTATTTTTTAAAGTATTAGCGATGTCCCCTTCCCCTGCCCCACCCTGCCCCTCACCCCTATCTAGCCCTCACCATTGCCCCACCCAAGGCCTTCACCACACTATTGTCTGTGTCCATAGGCTATGTATATATGCATAGAAGCTCCTGGTTCATCTCTCCCCACCCCACACCACCCTTCCCTCTATAATTCACCAGTCTGTTCTATGGTTCTATGTCTCTGGATCTATTTTGCTCATTAGATTCCACATATGAGTGAGATCATGTGATACTGGTCTTTCTCTGACTGGCTTATTTCGCTCAGCATAACACTCTCCAGGTCCCTCCATGTAGAAATACATTTTTTAAAATATATTTTATTGATTTTTTACAGAGAGGAAGGGAGAGAGATAGAGAGTTAGAAACATCGATGAGAGAGAAACATCGATCAGCTGCCTTCTGCACATCTCCTATTGGGGATGTGCCCGCAACCCAGGTACATGCCCTTGACCGGAATCGAACCTGGGACCTTTCAGTCCCCAAGCCGACGCTCTATCCACTGAGCCAAACCGGTTTCGGCTTTATGTTCTTCTTTCAACATGCCTTTATTTTTTATCTTTTTCCAGTATCGGAGGGAAAAAAAAAATCAACGAAGGAAGAAACTATATAAAGAATGTAGAATTTTTTGAACTTTTGCAAAAGCCAAAATAAGTTTCAGAAGATTCAGTAATTCACTTAAAAAAAAAAACACAACTAAATATTTTTTTCTAAAGAATTTTTTTAAATAAGTTTTATTGATTTTCTACAGAGAGGAAAGGAGTGGGATAGAGAGTTAGAAACATCCATGAGAGAGAAACATTGATCAGCTACCTCCTGCACGCCCCCCACTGGTGATGTGCCCACAACCATGGTACATGCCCTTGACAGGAATCAAACCTGGGACCTTGAGTTTGCAGGCAGACGCTCTAACCACTGAGCCAAACTGGTACTGGCTAAAGCTTTTTTTTTTGATTTATATAAAGTTTTGTATATCCGCTGACGCCATCTGCATAATTCTTGTCAACAAGACAGGTGTCAAGGCAAGTGTCATTCATAGGATGCTCCCATGTCTACAGAGCAGCTAAGTGGTCTCTGGATTCTCTCTGCAGCTGCACCTGTCTAAACGTTGAGCCCAGTGTGACATTCATTCATTTATTCGGAAGCAGATCTGTAAACATTTTCTATGCTCCAATTGTTCCGAATGAGAGTCTCTTCTGTGTCCCTATTGCTGTCCTTAACCGTAAAAATTCTTTTCCCACTGGTGCTTTTGGAACTTGGTTGAAATTCATGAAGACGCCAGCATGTGTCTTAGGAACGGAAGGTCAGACTTTCCATCAGGGAGGACAAGGAAACCCTGGACACAGGAGGCAGCTTGCTCTGGGGGAGCCAACTTGGCTGGATTTGGAGCCCCACCAATTCTGGCCTCCTGTCTTCAGTTCTCTGACTTCGGTTCTCTGCTTTCTAAAATGGGAGGCACATGGGGACCATTGTGGGATTAGAACAATACATGTAAAGTGCCTGAATTATGGAAGACAACTAGTTTTTTTTTTTCGTTCTTATTCAGATGTTTATTTAACAAAAACTTATCCATTTTTCCCTTTTATCAACCATTTTGAGCACTGTGAGATTTTACACTGTCTGGCCAGGTGTCAGGCTGTGTTTAACATTTGTGTAGCTGGAGGTGACAAAGGCTCCAAATACCTCTGAGGTCTCTGCTTTTGTTTTTCCTGCTGCCTTCAGATTACCCTAAGAATTCCTTCTCAGAAAGAGTTTGCTTCATGCAGTGCCATTAGTTGGCATGCATTCATAGTTCAGAGGGCTAGAGAGTGTCACACCCAGGGACAATGGTAAGATTTCTTTGAGGAGGTGGGGAAGGCCTAGTTTTCTTTACTAAAATGAGAGGAGAAACTGTGAAAGGTGAGATGGAAAAAAAATAATCACAGATGACTCCTCAGGCAGATCAAATTTGAAAAGAGTACCTAGAAGGAACAGAATTTAGAAATTAATTTTCTCAAATACTTTGTAAACACTTACATACTCTTGAAAAGTCTTCATGTGCCCTGTTTTCCAGTGTTCTCAAATTTTCCATCAGGGAAGGTCTGTATGGATAGGAAGGAGAAGCAAAGCCTTCTGAGCTCTGGTAACTGTGGGAACAAATGAAGAGATTGAGGACAGGGAACTGCAGATGCCTCCTGTCCCCTCCTCTGCAGCCAGGACTCTCAGAGGGGAGAGGGGGACACACAGACACTGGGGTTAGAATTGGAGGGCTGAGGACTGCTCCCCTGGGATTATCTGGGCAGCCTGGGAGCCCCCAGCAGGGATGCTGCATGTCCTCGCTCTCTGGGTGAGAACTCCAGAGGGAAACTTGGAGTAGGACCCCACACATGGACCCAGACTAGCTACTCCCTGAGCGACAATAGGAGATACAAAGACTCTGCCCCTGTTGCCAGAAAAACAAAATAGCTCCACCTCCCATCCCATATAACACCAATGGGAAAGGCACTGTGTTCATTTAAAGACAGGATTCAGTTCATGAGGCTGAACTCAGATATTAAATTGAGCTAAATATTTTCTTTTGCTCTTGTCCCCTCTATCCCCTGGTGGGGGACTCAAGATAAAATCCACTTAGAAATAAATAAATAAGCTATATTTTTTCTGCACATTAAACATACTGAATATATTTGCAACTTTGGTCCGTACTTATCTTTATTCATACAAAACTGTAACTCTATCTGACATTTCTTCTTAAAGGTTTTTCTTCCTCGGTACAATGTGCAAAGGAAATTTCTTATTATAAAAATCGTGCTGTGGTTTCAGCTGTTGTGTTTCTGTAAAGTAAGCTGAGCTTCTTTCACTAGATACTGAGCAGGGGTCTTGTGAAAATAGCATAAAGGCTCTTGTGAGGGGAGAACCCTTCCTAGTATCTAGTGATAAAAGTAATTCAGAATTTGTATATATTTCTTAAACATAAACCTTCAAAAGTCATTGCTGAATTCCCACTCAGCACTGGGGACTCTTTGGTCCTAGCACAGGCCTAGGCACCTTCTGAGAGGGAGAGCCAGTACTGAAAAGGTCAGTTCTAGAAATGTCTGTAAAACATACATTTGGCAAATGAATGAACAAAGAAGCAAAGAAACACTCATAGAGAAGATGTTCCACTCTGCTGACTTAAAGTTCGCTTTCCAAAGGAGGTTTGAAGCTTCCTACTGTTTTTTCAGCTCCTTGAATTTTTAAAAGGCAGGACCTTTGAAGTCTAATGGGAGAAAGACAAGAAAGTGCTGGGCATTCAGAATCATGGGCAGTGGGAATATTGGGGAACCTCAGACCAGTCACTTCATCTCCCTGAACCAGTTTCAATCTGCAAAATAACTAATGTGTGTTTTTTAAAAAAATGTTTTTATTTATTAAATCCATTGGGGTGACATTGGTCAACAAAAACATATAGGTTTCAGGTGTGGGTTCTATGTTACAGGATCTGTATATTGCACCTTGTGACCAACGCAGGAAGCAACACCAGGCTGGTGAACAGGAGATGAGGTGTAAGGGCGCATCATGGGTCAACTGGCCACCAGAGGCCAAAGGACTGGCCTGTGAAGGACCAGGAACAGGAGCAACATCCTGGTGTGAACCTGGTCTGCAGTCAGAACCCTCTCCTCCCTGAGGCAGGTCACAAAGCAGCTACTGAATTTCTGAAGAAGAAATTGAGACACGGGTTTTGACCAAAAAATTAAGATATTTTAAAAATTCATGAATCTATGTGGGATGTCCTAAAGAGGATGAAGGTATCATATGTATGTACATGTTAATGAATCAGGTTTATTACAAATTTACAAATAAAAAATATATGAAATCCGAAAAGAGCTCTTTGCTCAGGAAATCATTCAGCAAGTGTGTGCTGTCTACCTGGGTGTTGGGGGCATGGCCTTCACAGGTCACCTTTCAGGTGCTGAGAGGGCCTGAGAGACAGACAGGTGAACAAGAACCAAGGCCACACTTTATTTCAGAAGATAGGAAGAGCCATGAAGAAAACAGACTTAGCTTATATGATTAGGGAGCCACAGGGACACAAAAGATTTCTATTGGTGCCCTGACCTATGACCTTAAACGCAGTGGTTCACAGGACAAAGTGTGGGATCCCAGGTGCTGTGGGTCAGAAACCTGAGGTGGTTCATTGGGTTGCCCTCCTCCCAGGAGGCCTCAGGGTCCTGCACATGGGGAGGTGCAGAATCCATTCCTTATGGCACAGTTCCCTTCTGTGTCCCTGCCAAAGCCACTCCCAGCTTCCTGGGGCTCCCCAAAATCTTGGCCTTTGATCCCTTCCTCCAGCCTCAAAGACAGCAACTCAAGTGGAGTCCCTCCCTTGCTTCTCTGACCCACCCTCCCACCCAGTTTTTACTTTGAAGAACACCTAGTTACTGAGGGCCAGGACCCAGGAGAGCCACACCTCCTGTGGTTTCTGTAAAGGGCCTTTGGTATGTTGGGGTCAATAAATGTTTATTCAATGATTTTTAACAACAACACCACCAGAAAACTTGAGAGGTTGGCCCACATGGCTGCCCTGGCATGGTGGCTAGGTTACCTCTATGACCTGTCTTACCATTCTGACCTCTGTTAGTATTGTGACCTACTGCCAGGTGATATACCATAGGGCTACATGGGGGCTTCAGAGCAGAATGACTCCCTAGCAGGCTCAGGAAAGGGCTCCCCAACATGTTTAAACTGAGACGTGGCTGTGGAGACAGAGCTGGCGCCATGGAGACCTGGGGAAGCCACCCCAAAAGGAGAGGCAGTGCCCCAGGGCAAGGACAGCCAGGCTGGATGGGAACAGCAGAGAGCGGGGGTCGGGGGGGGGGACATAGAGGGCCCTAGTGCGGGTTGAAATTGCTGTCACAGCAGGAAGGCTTTTAGGCATAAGAATAGGGGGATCTGATTTATATTTTTTAAAGATCACTCGGTGATTTGACATTTGAAATGATATTTGACATGTGTCCTGAGAGCCCGGGAGGATTTGGGCAGATGAAGACGGTGAGATGTGCTTCATGTGCAGACAGTGGACACGGCCTGGAGGCAGGACAGATGAACACTGGGGACCAGAGCACATGCCTCGCAGAGCCTGTGAGTGATGGGACCAGGCAGGGAAACAGAAGACCCTTCATGGATGGGGCAGGGCAGGGGGAAGGGGTCCTTCCATGGAAGGGGCACGGTAGGAGAGGCAGTGAAACCTCCATGGAGAGGGCAGGGCAGGGAGGAGAGAGGACCCTCCATGGAGGGGAAAGGAAGGGAGGAGAAGGGACCCTCCATGGAGGGGAGAGGGCATGGAGGAAAGGGGACCCTCCATGTAGGGGTCAGGTCGGGAGGAGAGGAGACCCTCAATGGAGGGGACAGGGCAGGGAGGAGAGGGGACCCTCCATGGAGGGGACAGGAAGGAGGGAGAGAGAACCCTCCATTGAGGGGAAAGGAAGGGAGGAGAGGGGACCCTCCATGGAGGGGACAGGCAGGGAGGAGATAAGACCCTCCATGGAAGGGAGAGGGCAGGGAGGAGAGGGGCCCTCCATGGAGGGGACAGGGTAGGGAGAAGAAAGGGCCTTCCATGGAGGATGCAGGGCAGTGGGGACTGGGAACCCTCCATGGAGGGACTGGCAGGGAGGAGAGGGGACCCTCCATGGAGGGGACAGGGCCAGGAGCAAAGGGAATCCTCCATGGAGGGTAAAGGGCAGGGACGAAATGGGACCCTCCATGGAGGGGAGAGGGCAGGGAGGAGATGGGACCCTCCATGGAGGCGGCAAGGGTAGGGAGAAGAAGGGACCTCCCATGGAGGGTGCAGGGCAGTGGGGACAGGGAACCTTCCATGGAGGGGACAGGCATGGGTGTGAGGGGAAACTCCATGGAGGTGATGGGCCAGGAGAAGAGGGGACCCTCCTTTCAGGGACACGTAGGCAGTAGAGGGGTCCCTCCATGGAGGGAACAGGCAAGGAGGAGCGTGGACCCTCAATAGAGAAGATGGGTCAGGGAGTAGAATGATACCTCCATGGAGGGGAAGGGCAGGGAGGAGAGGGGACCCTCCATGATGGAGAAGGGCAGGGAGGAGTTGGGACCCTCCATGCGGGGGGACTGGAGATGGGAACTCTCCATGGAGGGGAAAGGCAGGGAGGAGAAAGGACCCTCCATGGAGGGGACAAGACAGGGAGGAGAAGGTACTCTCCATGCAGGGGGACAGTAGGGTTATGGGAACCCTCCATGGAGGGGACAGGTAGGGAGGAGTAGGGACCCTCTACAGAGGGCATGGGTCAGGGAGGAGAAGGATCCCTCCATGGAGGGTACAGGGCAGGGAGGAGAGGGCAGAGACGGGGAAAGGGAAACCTACAGTGATGGACCAGACAGGGAGGAGAGGGGACCCCTCCATGGAGGGGACAGGGCAGGGAGGAGAGGGGACATTCCATGGAGGGGACATGCCATGGAGGAGAAGGGACCCTCAATAAAGGGGACAGATCAGGGAGGAGAAGGATCATTAAAGGGAGAGGAAGGGCAGGGAGAAGATGGGAACCTCCATGGAGGAGATGGGTCAAAGAGGAGAAGGTACCCTCCAGGGAGCGGGGAGCGTAGGGGACAGGGAAGGGAGAATAGGGGACCCTCCATGGAGGGGGCAGGGCTATGGGGAAGGGATACAGGGAACCCTCTAAGGATGGGCTGGGCAGGGAGGAGAGGGGACACTGCATGAAGAAGGGAGGGTAGGGGAAGTGGGGACCCTTCATGCAGGAGACAGGGCAGTAGAGCAGGGAACCCACCATGGAGGGAAGAGGACAGAGAGTGAAGAGACCCTCCATGGAGGTTATAGCTAAAGAGGAGATGGGACCCTCCATGGAGGTAACAGGGCAGGGAGGAGAAAGGACCCTCCAAGGAAGGGAAGGATAGTGGGCATGGGTGCTCTATATGGAGGGGGAAGGGCAGGGAGTTTGGGGAACAGGGAACCCTCCATTGATGGGGCAGGGCAGTGGGGACTGGCAACATGGGACCCTCCAAGGATTGGCTTGTCAGGGAGGAGAGGGGACTCTCCATGGAGGAGGGAGGGCAGGGAAAGTGGGGACCTTCATGGAGTGGACTGGGCAGAGAGGAGAGGGGACTCTCCTTGGAGAGGACAAGGCAGGGAGGAGAAGGCACCCTCCATGGAGAGGGCAGAGCAGAGGAAAATGGAACCCTCCGTGGATGGGACAGGGCCGGGGGGAGAGGGCATACTCCTTGGAGTGGACTGGGCACGGAGGAGAGGGGACCCTCCAGGGAGGGGGCAGGGCAGTGGTGACAGGGAAACCTCCATGGAGGCTACAGAACAGGTGGGGCAGGGAACCCTCCATGGAGGGGGCAGGGCTCGAGGCGGGGGGCCTGGCCAGGGAACCCAACAGGGATGGGTCAGACAGGGAGTAGAGTGGACCCTCCTTGGAGGCGGCAGAGCAGGGGAACAGGAAACCCTCCATGGATGGGACAGGGCAGGGGGGAGAGGGCACACTCCATGGAGGGGACAGGGCAGGGAGGAGAGGGGACTCTTCATAGAGGGTAGAGGGCAGGAGAGAGGGAAACCTTCATGGAGGGGGCAGGGCAGGGGGACAGGGAAACCTTCAGAAAGGAGTTAGAGCTGGGGGACAGGAACTGCACTTGCAGGGATGGAATAGTGGGTACAGGAAACCCTCCATGCAGTGGGGAGGACAGGAAGGAAGGGAACCCCAATTATAGGGGGCAGGGCAGGAAGGAGAGGGGAGACCAGGAACCCTCTATGGGGAGGGGGCAGGGCAGTTGGACAGGTAATCCCCATGCAGAGGGTAGGGCAGGAGGAAAGGTAACCTCACTTTGAGAGAGCAGGGCACAGAGGAGACAGAACTATCCATTGAGGGAGCTGGGCAGGGGGACAGGGATCCCAACTTAGGGGGAGAGGCAGGGAGGAGAAGGTACCCTCCATGGATGGGGCATGGCAGGGGTGTAGAGAACCCCACTTTGAGGGGGACGGTCAGGGAGGAAGATTTCCTTCGTGGAGGGGGCACGGCAGGGGGACAGAGAACCTCACTTTGAGGGGGCAAGCAGTGGAGAAAGGGAGCCCCGGTTCGAGGGAGAAGGGCATGGAGGAGACAGAATCCTTCATGGAGGGACAGGGCATGCATGAGAGGGAACAGGGAACCCTCCATGGAGAGGAGAGGCTGGGGGGATAGGGAAGCCTACTTTGAGACAGCAAGGATTTCAGCACAGGTCCTGAAATAGATGGCAGGGCAGGGGGGAGAGGGCATCATCCAGGGAGGTAGCAGGGCAGGGAGGACAAAGGACCCCACATAGTCTGAGCAAGATAGGGGGGTTAGGGCACCATCCATGGAGGGGCCAGGGAAGGGGGGACATGGGAGTAGAGATAGGTAACAGGAGAAACAGACCCCTCCATGGAGAGTTCCCTGTTCCCCATGGTGGAGCCCTTGCCCCCAGCCCTGCCCCTTGGCAGCATTCCCTCTCATACCTGTCCATCGGCCCCTCCCCTGGTCCCCTGACCCTGCTGCCCTGCCTTCCCATGGAGGGGCTGCTGTCTCTCCTGCTCTGACCACTCTGTGGTTGGTCCCCTTATCCCTCTGCCCTTTCCCTCCATGCAGGGTCTTCTGTTTCCCTGCCCTGACCCCTCACTCACAGGCATCTGAAGGGCATATGCTCTGGTCTGTCCAGTGTTCATCTCTCCTGCCTCCAGGCCGAATGTCCACTCTCTGTACCTGAAGCATATTCTCACCTTCTTCATCTGTCTAAATCCTACCCGTGCTCTCAAGACACATCTCAAATATCATTTCAAATGTCAAATCACAAGCAGGGGAAGGGGGGTGGAGGGTGGGGGCTGGGAAGTTGGGGGTGGAGGATGGGAGGTGTGGGGTGTGGGGTGCGTGATGGGGGGGCGGTGGGGGGTTGGGTTGGGGTAAGAGTGGGAGGTGGGGGTGAGGGGTAGTGTTGGGGGATGAGAGCTGGCGGGAGGGGAGTTGGGGTGGCAGATGGGGGCTGTGTATTGGGGATGTGGTGAGGCAGATGGGGGCTGGGTGTGTGGGGTGTGGGGTGGCAGGTGGGTGGCGTGTGGGGAGTAGGGGGTAAGGTTGGTGGTGACAGGTAGGGGAGGGAGAAGAGGGCATAGGGGGGATAAATGGTGATAGAAGGAGACTTGACCTGAAGCCAGTGAGCACACAATGCGATATACATATGATGCATTATAGAATTGCACACCTGACCTATGCAATTTTATTAATGAATGTCACCCAAATAAGGTTGATTAAAAATAAATAAAAGGTGGGTCTTTTGAGGTTGATTAGGTTATGAGGGTGGAGCCCTCGTGAATAGGATTAATACCCTTTTCAAAGATATCCCATGCTAGACTTATCAGGAGATGCTTTTATATGTTATATAAATGTCTAACCACTATTTTGTACACTTGAAACTAATATTGAATGTCATCCCTAATTGAAAAAAATTAAAGAAGCAATTTTTAATAAAAATGAAAATGCAAATCAGAGTGATCTTTAAAAAATATAAATCAGATCATTACACTCTGTGCCTAAAAGCCTTAAGTGCTCCAGCAGGGGTCAGCTCTCCAGACAGAATCATGCCTGTGAGGGTGTTACACTGCTGGGAGAGGAATGCCCTGTCTTCTTCCTCCAGTAGCTCCCTTCACTGCTCTGGTGATGTGTGGCACTGGTGCAGGGCAGAACTGTGCTTCCTTGAGAGTGAGCTAAGCATCACTTTGGCTGCTTAGTTATAGTGTGGGAGCAGACACACAGAAAATAAATTTAAGCCTTAAAAGTTCTCACAGCATTTCAACCCTCCAAACGGACCTCTATCCTCCCTTCCCTACACTCCAGCCAGCCTGGCTCACCCAGCCTTGAGGAAAGAAGTCAGGGACAGTGCTGCCCGGGAAGCCAGTGAGCATGCATCTGGTCGGAAGTCTGGAGAGAGCTCCAGTTCTCTTAGGACAGAAATGGAGGGATGAATCTGCTGAAATCAGCCACCCATGAGGGGATTCTACTTTTCACTACGTGATGGCTGGATTGCACCTGCATGATGCCACCATGCTCTCGCTCCCCTGTGGGGATCCATAAGTCATCTACAACAGGAAGCAGCTCTCTGGCCTTTGAGAATCCACAGACCTTCTGCAAAGCCCTTAAGCTCACACAGCTGATCTCAGACTACAGATTCCAGACACCTTCAATCCTGGGAAGCAGCCTCTTTTGACTTTTTCATTCTCCTCCTACAAACAATGCCAGGTCTGCGTCTTCTGTACACTGCTCAAGGATGTGTGAGGACCCAGGGGGTGGCAGCTGGACCTGATATCCCCTGGGACATTTGCTGAGTGGCCTCAGACCCAACACTGACACTGAGCTTGAACCTGCATCCATCTGGTGAGCACCACTCACCTCTACCTGGGGACTCCCTGAGAACCTCCCTCATGCAACTTGAGTGCTTCCAGAGACTCTTTCATTAACTGAGACAAACAGGCACCCGGCAGATGGAGGCAGACATGGAGGCAGAACATGGTGTGCTCTGGGGCTTTTGCTGACCTGCCCCCAGGCTCAATGCTAGTCAAAGCCAGCTTTGGTGCCCTGCTTGGACCTTCCTGTGCTCACTGGGCCTCAGCAGAGGCAGTCACAAATTGTGAATTGCTTTGTAGATGCAAAGAGATTGCCCTGGGAGAGTCACATCAAGCATCTGACATTGTTCAGCACCAGAGTCCCTCCCAGGAAGCCCCAGGAACAACAAGCCGATAGCCAGCTTCAGAGCACATCAGAGAAGGATACAATTAGCCTCAGAAGTGGCAGATCCAAAGAGAGATCTAGGAAGGCACCAGACCCCGCTGAGATGAATTGCGCTCCATGTGGTCAACACCTGTCAGCAGCTCATACACTACACTGTAGGCAGGGTACACTGTGGTCACAGCCAACTAGCCTGAGCATCGAATCACTACATGAATGGGCCAACAGCCATCAAGAATCAACTGCCACAGGAAGGTTCACATAACACACACGGGACATCCCTGGAGCACTCAACTCAGATGAACAAGAAGAAATTGCCACTGGGTTCCACAGGACTCCTACTACACGAAGCCACACTACCAAGACCTGGATTTTAATACAAAGAAACAAACACACAGAGGCAGCCAAAATGCAAAGAAACATGCCCCAAATTTAAGAACAGGGGACACATCCAGAAAAAAATGCTAAACAAAGTGAGGCAAGCAATATTTCAGATAGTTAATTTAAGTTAGGTGAAGAATGGATGAAATCATTGGGAACTTGAAAACTGATAGTAGGCATGAAAAAGAACATTTAAGCCATATAAAAGATCCAGTCAGAAATAAAGAGTAAAATCTTTGAAATGAAGAATACACTAGAGAAAATAAATAATTTGATAAGGAGAGAATCAAATTAGTGATTTGGAAGACAAGGTCACAGAAGACAAAAGCAGCAAAAAGAAAAAAGAACTTTTAAAAATGAGGAATGTTTAGGGGACTTTTGGGACAACATGACACATTAACAACAACCACATTATAGGAGTACAAGGACAAAAGAAAGGTTAAGGGACTACACCATATTAAAAGAAATAATGACCGAACACTTCCCTAACCTGGTGAAGGAAGAGACACACGTCCAGGAAGCACAGAGTCCCAAACAAGATGAACCCAAAAAGGCTTGACACCAGGACACATCATCATGACAATGACAAAGATTAAAGACAGGACATCTTAAAAGCAACAAAAGAAAGACGGTCAGTTACCTACAAGGGAGCTCCCATAAGACTGTCAGCTTATTTCTCTACAAAAACATACCAGGCCAGTAGGGATTGGCACAAAATATTCAAAATAATGACAAGCTAGGACCTTCAACCAAGACTACTTTACCCCGTAAGGCTGTCATTTAAAATTGATGGAGAAATAAAGAGCTTCCCAGACAAGAAACAGCAAAAGAAGTGTGTTACCACCAAACCATTAGTATAAGAACTATCGAGAAGGAATAAAAGGGAAACAGAGTTAAAAGAATAAAACATATCTACAAATAATCACTTTAAATGTAAGTGGCTTGACTGCTGCAATTAAAAGACATGGTAGCTGAATCGATAAGAAATCAAGAACCATATATATGCAGTCAACAAGAGACCTATCTCAGAATGAAAGACATACAGACAAAAAGCAAGGGGATGGCAAAAGGTATTTCCTGCAAAAGAAATGAGAAATATGCCGGGGAGGTAAACCTAGAGCTGACAAAATAGACTTTAAAACAAAGGCTATATTGAGCGATAAGAATGGACACCACAGAATGATAAAGAGAGCAATCCAACAAGAGGATATAACCCTTGCAAACATGTATTTCTTCAACATAAGAGCAAGTAAATGTGTAAATCAAATCCTGATGTACATAAATGGAGAGTTCAACAATAATACAGACGTAGTAGGGGATTTGAACAATCCCACTGGCATCAATGGCTGGATCTTCCGCACAGAAAATCAAGAAGCAAAGAGTGGCCTGGTGCTGGACTCAGCAGCAGCAGCAGCAGCAGCAGCAGCAGCAGCAGCAGCACATATAGTAAACCTGGAATGATGCAGAGGAGATTAGGGTGGCCCCTGCGCAAGGGTGACACTCAAATCAGTGAAGCGTTCCCTTCCCCCTAGCGTGTGACATGCTTCCCTGGCTCCCCTAGGCTCCCCTGGCTCCCCTGGGCTGGGGCCCCTGCGGGTGGGGGTGGAGGGAGATGGGCGGGGGCTGGGGGGGGAGGGAGACGGGCGGGGGCTGGGGGGGGAGGGAGAAGGCGGGGGGGGGGAAGACTTGGGCCTGACCTCCTCCTGGGCTGGGGTCCCTGTGGGTGGGGGCGGAGGGAGATGGGCAGGGGCTGGGGGGGGAGGGAGATGGGCGGGGGCTGGGGGGGGAGGGAGAAGGTGGGGGGGAAGACTTGGGCGCTGCCTCACCCTTGCACAGGGCGGCCTCACACCTAGTCTTTAAAAAAAAAAGAGTGGACTGAAATAACACAATAGATCAAATGGATTTAATTGGTATCTTCAGAGCATTTTCACCCTGAAGCAGTAGAATATACATTCTTTTTAAGTGGACGTGCAACATTATCTAGATAGACCACATGTTAGGGCACAAAAACAGTCTCAGTAAATTTAAGAAGATTGAAATCATATCAAGAATCTTTTCTGATCATAACTGTATAAAACTAGAAGTCAATTAGAAAAAACTGACCTACAAGTGATCTATTACTGAATTGTACACACCTAAAACCACCCATGCCCCAATAAATTTATTAACAGAGATAAAAGCAATGAAAAGCAAAAATGAATAAATAAATAAAAATTTGGGGATACATGGTGGTGAGAATTGCATGTCAATATACTTGATGTATACTTAAATGTGGTTAAAACTCTAAATCTTATATTTATTTGACCACAATAAAAATTAGTAATTATAAGATTAAAAGAAAAAAGAAAAAGAAAAAAAACTATAAAACACAGAAAATCTTGGAGGCTAATTAACATGTTACTAAACAATGAATAGATAACAATGAGATCAAGGAAATAATGAAATAATACCTTGAAACACATGGAAATGAGAACACAACAATCCTAACGCTATGGAGCACAGGATAAGCAGTCCTAAGAGGAAAATTCCTAACATTACAGGCCTACCTCAAGAAACAAGAAAAATCTGAAATACATCATCTAACTTGACACTTAGAGGAACTAGTGCAAAAGAAAAACAAAGACACCATAAAGTGAGAAGAATAAAGAAAATAATAAAGATCAGAGCAGAAATAAACAAAGCAGTAAAAAACAAACATGAGATCAATGAAGCTAAGGCCATTGTGTGTCAGTGGTTAGAGATGTGGTCCACGGAACAAAGGATCATGCGTTCGATTCCCAGTCAAAGGCATGTACCTGGGTTGCAGGTTCACCCCTGCCACCTGTTGAGGTGTACATGTGTGTGAGACAACCATTTGATGTGTGTGTCTCACACTGATCTCTCTCTCTCTCTCTCTCTCTCTCTCTCTCTCTCTCTCTTTCCCCTCTCTTTCTCCCTTCTTACCTCCCTCCCTCCCTCCCTCCCACATCTCTAAAAAAAAAAATTCATTGGACAATATATACTAGGTGAGAATTAAAAGAAAAAATAACTTCTCAACAAACGCATGTGCTGGACTGGATGGCTTCACAGTGCATTTCATCAAACAGTCAGAGAAGAACTAGCACCTGTTCTCCTCAAACTCATCCGAAACAATCAAGACAGGGGAAGCCTCCCAAGCTCATTTTATGCGTCCAGCATTCTCCTAATCCCAAACCAGAATAAGACTTTATAAAGAAAAAAAATTATAGGCTAATATCCCTGATGAATGTAGATGCTAAAATCCTCAACCAAATAATGGCAAACTGGATCCAGTAATACATTTAAAAGATTACACATCAGGATGAAGTGGGATTTATTCCAGGGATGCAAGCTTGGTACAGTATCTACACATAAAAAACACGATACATCGTAAACAAAATAAAGAATCAAATTCACATGATTACAACAATAGACGCAGAAAGCATTCACCAAAACACAACACCTATTCATTATAACAACTCTCAGTGAAAATGTGAATAAAGGGAATTCACCTGAACATAATAAAGATCATGAAGAAAGAAGAAAGAAGAAAGAAAGAAAGAAAGAAAGAAAGAAAGAAAGAAAGAAAGAAAGAAAGAAAGAGAAAGAAAGAAAGAAAGAAAGAATGAAGTGGAAGAAAGAAAGAAAGAAAGAAAGAAAGAAAGAAAGAAAGAAAGAAAGAAAGAAAGAAGTGGAAGAAAGAAGAAAGTGAAAGAAAGG
The DNA here is from genome assembly GCF_963259705.1 of Myotis daubentonii. NCBI lineage: Eukaryota > Metazoa > Chordata > Mammalia > Chiroptera > Vespertilionidae > Myotis > Myotis daubentonii. The sequence continues at coordinate 15,671,343 of NC_081851.1, read as the reverse complement.
AAGGAAAGACAGGAAGAAGTTGAAGAAGATACAAATTAATAAAAGCACATACGGTGTTCAAAGATAGGAAGAATTAACAACGTTCAAATGTCCAATGACGTAATTCAGAGAGCTACAACAAATATCACAAAAATTTATATGGAAGTACAAAAAACACACAAAAAACACCAAAAAACCCAACACACACACACACACACACAAACAAAACAAACAAAATAAAACCAAACCAATAGAGTAATCTTGAGAAAGAAGAACAAAGTGGGAGGAATCATGCTACCTGATAACAAACTATACTACGAGGCCATAGTAATAAATATAGTATGGTACTGGCCTAAAACAGACATAAAGATTTGTGGAACAGAACAAAAAGTCCAGAAATAAACCCATACATTTATGGTCAATTAATATTTGACAAAGGACACAAGAATATACAATGTGGTAAAGATAGTCCACTCAAAAAATGCTATTGGGAAAATTGGGCACGTAAGTGGAAAAATAAATGAATGCAGACTACCTTCTTACACCATATTGAAGAATAAACGCAGAATGGATTAAAAACTTGAAAGTGACATTTGAAACCGTAAAACTTCTAGATGAAAATAAAGGCAATAAATTTTCATAGTAATATTTGTTATTCTGATATATCTATTTGGGCAACAGAAACAAAAGAAAAACTAAACAAATGGGACTACATCAATCTAAAAAGTTGTTGGACAGCAAAGGAAACCACCAAGAAAATGAAAAGACAACCCACTGAAGGGGAGAACATATTTGCCAATGATACATCTGATAAGGGTTTAATATCCAAAATTTATGAAGAACTTAAAAAACTCAACATCATAACAAAATTAAACAATCCAATTTAAAAATGAGCAAAGAACCTAAACAGACACCTCTCCAGCGAGGACCTGCAGATGATTATTACAGAAAATGATGCTGAGCATCACTAGTTATTACAGAAATGGAAATTAAAGTAACAGTGAGGTATCACCTCACATCTGTCAGAATGGCTATCAGCAATAAATCAATAAACATCAAGTGCTGGTGAATATGTGGAGAAAAGAGAACTCTCGTGTACTCTTGGTGGGAATGCAGATTGGTGCAACCACTGTGGTAAGCAGTATGAAGTTACCTCAAAAATTAAAAATAGAACTGCTTTATGACCTAACATTTCCACTTCTGAGAATATCTCTGCAGAAACCTGAAACACTGATCGGAAAGGATATATGCAATGCTATGTTCACTGCAGCATTACTTACAATAGCAAAGATTTCACAGCAGCCCAAGTGCCCAGCAGCAGATAAGTGGAGAAAAGGCTGTGGTACATTAACACAACGGAATACAACTCACCCACACACACAAAAAGGAAATGAAGGAAATCTTACCTTTGACAACAGCATGGATGGAGCCGGTGAGTATTATGCTAAGTGAAGTGAAGTAAGCCAGTCAGAGAAATACAAGTTCCTTATGGTTTCACTTATATGTGGAATCTAATGAACAAAATAAACTACAATCAAAATAGAAACAGACTCATAGGTGCAGAAAACTGACTGAATACTGTCAGAGGGGAGGAGGTTGGGGGACTAGGGGGAAAAGGTGAAGGGATTAAGCAAAGAAAAGACTTATAGACACAGACAGCAGTTTGGTGATTATCACAGAGAGAGGGGTGTGTGTAGAAGAGGGCTTAGAAAGGATAAATTGTGATGGAAGGAGACCTGACTTGGGGTAAGAGGGGAGGGAGGTGAGATACATAATTCAACATACAGGTGATGTATTACAGAACTGTATACCTGAAAGCTACATGATTTCATTACCAATCTCACCCCAATATATTCAATTTAGAAAAATAGGCCATTGTGGCACATGCTACAACCTGGATGGACCCTGAAGACATGATGCTCAATGAAATAAGCCAGTCACAAAAGGACAAACAGTGTGTGATCCCACTCACATGAGGTCCCTAGAGCCATCAGAGTCATAGAGGTAAGATGGAGGGTACCAGTAATGGGGGAGTGGATGCAGAGTTGTTGTTTAGTGGGGACAGAGCTTCAGTTGGAGAAGATGAGAACAGTGATGGAGCCGATGGTGGTAACGGCAGCACAACAAAATGATTGTTAAGTTGAGTTAAGGACCACTTAACAGCACTGGACTGTGCTCTGAAAAATAGTTAAAATGGTAAATTTCATTGTGTATATATTACTGTGATAATAATATACCAAAAAAAAAAATAGAAGGCTCTGTCCTGCGTGTGGGAGAATCAGGTAGAGCTGTTTTCTATCGGCCCTACATGGGCAGTTGGGTCACTGTCAATATCCTGCTGTGAGATTTTTGTAAGATATTATTGAGAGAAACCAGGTCAGATTCCATGGGCTACCTCTGTGTTCTCTCTTATAAATAATGGAATCTACAATTATATTTTTAAAAGGTTAAAAACTAAAAGCGGTGACAACCAGATTTGGTTGTCTTGCCCCAGGGAATCTGGTCCAGCAGGTCCACTTGGGGTCAGGGCTGAGTATAAGGAATTGCCCACAGGAACTGGTGGTCAGTGGGATTGAGGGCCACCATCCAGACCAGTGACCTACACAGCTAAGTTCTCATCCCATCATGAAGCTTCCACAGCTTTTAATACAGCTGCTGTGTCTCAGCCACCTCTAATGCGATCACTCGGGGGAACAGCTCCTTCACTGTGCCACCTGGTTTCTTAAGGGAGCTTCAAACCTTTTAACCATCTCACAAAACACAACACAGGTAGTGCAATCCTCCCACAGTGACCCTCTGCTTCATTAAACCACATCCACCAAGTGACAAGGATGGGCCTTTTGTGCCATTCCAGAAACGCTGGGCCAGGGTCTCGTCGACAGAGCAGATTCACTTCTCCGTGCCTTGGTTGGGACCTGGGTACAGGGCCCAGGAGTGACGCAACCCAAGGACAAGGATGAAGGAAGGCAGCATTGTCCTTGGAAGCAGGTGCCTTTTAATCATCTACAGATCTCAACTGTAGAAAAGATACCTATGCCCTGTTAAAGGTCAGGAAAGATAAATAGTTTTTCTCTTTGTACTCGACAGAGTGGTGCTCAAAATGAACTAAAAATAATACCCTGTCTTCATATGCTCTCTCCTTCCTTAGATGGCTCCAATTTTCCTGTCAACTTGAATGCGAGATGGAAGAAGTAATGCTGGTGGATGAAATCAACACATCCCTATTTTAAGGGGTGAAATGTAGATGAGAGACGGAGTGTCACTCATTAAAGGTTTGGTACTTACTCTGTGGTCAAGTAGGGAGTTTGTAATTGTCCATCCAAACCTGTACCATTAGGGTAGCAATGTAGGGCTGTCATGAAGGCCTTTTCAGTGTCTGTACCCCATAAAATCTTGCTCTTTTTGGTCCATGATGTGGGCCAGGGAGCCACCAAAGCTCATCCTCTGCACGCAGTAACTCAGGGCTCCAGGGCTCCCCTGGCTTGTGGATTTAGCTGGCAATGAGCACAGCTCAATGGTGTAGAGGTCGGACAGACGAGTGGTGTCAGGATGGCCTGGGAGCAGCCACTCATGGCTATCCTTGCCTCTGGCCAGAGCTCATTCACATGGTGAGAGAGGCTCAGAAATGCAGAACAGCACAAACTCCTTGCTACTTGGCACACAGGGCAGCACACTCACCCTCTTGTTCCTTTACCTGTGCAGCCAGCCAACTCAGTCACCTTCAGGAAGAATATCCAGAAAGAATAATAAAATGAAAGTACCTCATGCCAATCCACATAGCACTTCCAAGTACTAAGAGTAAAAACTCACTGTCCATGCATTTCTACAGAAAGGCTACTTGCTGTCCAGACCCATATTCTTGCTCTTTTTTCTTCTTCTCAAAAGAAGAAAACACATAATTCTGGAGCCATCGAGATGGAGCAGATCAATGGCCAGCTGTCCACCCAGTGATGTCAACCATGGTCTCAGAGAGAATAGTATCTGTGGACTCCAGAGAGAGCAGCAGTGGGCTGAGTGGGGAGAGAATTGAGAACTTGACCAGTGACCAGCACGGTGGTGAGCTGATTTGTCTTGAAGGCAGTGAGTCTTAGCACTGCTCTGTGCGCAGGACGGGAATGACTCAGAGAGGACTGGACCAGGGGCCTGTTGGAGCCAGAGTGGCGGCTGCCCTAGACCCTTCCCCCTTCTCCCCTGTCCGGGCCCTGGACTCCAAAGTATTGTGGTGACTCCTGATTATTTTTCTTCTTTTTCTCTTGCCAGTTTTCCTTGAAAACCATCCTGTTATATGAAGCTTCTACACAGCTCATGAGTGGAGAGGAGTGTAAGGTTCTGAGAGAACCAGAGCTTCTAGCAGAAGAACCAGTAAGGTGGCTGAAATCCAGGGAGAGAGGAGCTGTGGGTGAGCTGGACCCTCACAGAGCACACCCTGGAGGCCAGCATAGGCTCTGCGCATGCTGATGCTGAGGTCACCCCCAGAGCTGCTGAGACACAAGTGACTCTGAACTTCATATGCTCCACAGCCTTACACAGGGGGCTCTCACCTCTGCCACTCCGTGGTGGGAAGACAGACTGTGGAGCCCCGTCCAGCAGGGGCAGCACATCCATCACCAGCCTCATGTGAAGTCTGGAAGGAGAAAGGATCTGCATGTGAACAGGCACAGGGCTCAAGTGCAAGGGGCCAGGGCAGTAGAGCCCCAGCCTGCAGACCCACCACACCCTGCACTTTAGTTCCAAGTACAAGCTCTTTTTTGCAATGGTAACAATTGTAGATTTGACTTTGAAGAAAAAATAACCCAAATTACATTAGAGATTTCAATTTTGGTTTGTCACATCTTCAGTACATGTTAGCTGAACCCATTGTGGTAGTCATTTCACAATGTAGGTGAATCAAACCATCCTTTTGTCTGCCTTAAACTTATACAGTGGTGTATATTGATTATTTCTCAATAAAGCTGGGAAAAATAAACAGTGCCTTAATAAACAGGAAAAAGTGGTTATAGATGCAGTAGAATGAAAACACCATAACTAAGAGAAAACAAATCAGGATACACACATTAGAAATAGTATCATCTTGCCCTGGAGGCGTGCTCACTGGTTGAGCCTTGAACTATGAACCAGGAGGTCATACATGGAGTCCCTGTCAGAGTGCATGGGTCTCCATCCTTAGTAGGGGGCATGTAGGATGCAGGTGATGAATGATTCGTTCTCATCATTCATATTACTACCTCTCTCTCTCCCTCTCCTTTCCTCTCTGAAGTCAATACAACATATATTAATATAAATGAATTAATAGTATCACCTCAAAAAGGTATCTAGATATATAAATGTACGAAAGACAAAAGGAAATACTTTGAAATGTTGACAGTGGTTAACCTTGGATAGTGGAAAGAAGTGATTTCCTTTACTTTATACTATTCTTTTTAAAATTCTGATGATCCTATATTATTTTGATAATGAAAAAAATCTTCTAAAAAACATTTAAGTAACTTTTTTTGGTGTAAAATGCAGTTTGCATCCATGTTCAGTGACCATCCACTTATCTTTGAGAAGCTTAAAAAGTGCTTTGGGTTGTGAAATATCCTTTAAAATGCATTCTTGCACTCCAACAGCTCCTGAATGAGAACACTGGGCTTTGGAGATGCTGGGTCTGCTTGGAAAGAATAATGAGCAGGGGTTGGAGGCGCGGTAGGGGATGGGGCGGGTCAGCAACCCTGAAGAGAGGCTCTTAGGCAGGATGCTTCAGGGTCCACAGCTCAGGCTGTAGTTGAAGAATTCCTCATTGGAAGGCTGATATCTAGAGTAAAGTTTCAGATTTGATAAACTTAGGACATGAGCCACAGTAACTTTTTTTAAAACGGTTTTTGCCGTTCTTATTGCAAAATCTATATATATAAAAGGCTAATGTGCTAAGGATTCCACCACCTGACCACTCGCTATGAAGAGCACTGACCACCAGGGGCAGACGTTCAATACTGGAGCTGCTGTGACCTGAACTGGCCATTTACAGAGGAAGGGCACTGCGCACCCAGAGTCCACAAGCAACACTCCGCTTTTCCCAAGTGGGACACAGGCCCCGCCACGAACGCATGGCACAAAGCCCACAGGCCAGCCCAGCACAGAAATGGTGGCTGTGGGCACCAGGTAATGATGTCACATAGTAATGCCAGGCTTCCTCTCCCTAGCGACTAGCCTCCTTGGAGTTTCTTCACCCATTTGCTTTATAGCCAGGTGCAAACATTTTACACTTTCACCAAATGTCTTTGAAGTGTTTTCATGTGCCTCATCTCATTTGATCCTCACTGAAGTCCCGGAATAGGTAGAGAGGAGGAGACTTGGTAGAATCCTGTTTTTATTTTATTAGCCAGAAAATGGAGGTTTAGAATGTTTTAAAAATTGACCCAACTGAAAAGAAGCAAGAAATGGTAGAACCTGAACATGACTTCAGGTTTTCTCACTGCACGGAATATAGTCAAACAGGGCTATAGTTAAATATTTCTCCCTTTGTTATCTCTGCATGATCCACAATAATAATCTACTTTCATATTGGTATTTATGCTGTTTTGCTGGCAATATCCTAAAAAAGAAATTGGGGCACTTCACTAGGCTGGAAAAAGTTTACCTAATCAGAAAGCAGGTCTAAGTAAGCGAATATATATATATATATATATATATATATATATATATATATATATATATATAAAATCACTGCCGCCAGTTGCATGTGTTTCCATCTGTCATTGTTGATCGTGAATTTGGTATACACTTCTATTATTGAGAAAGGGCAAATAGTGATCTTACAATATTTCTTCTAATTAATTTCCTTTCAATGTGCACGAATTCATGCACTGGGAATCTAGTAATTAAATAATACTATCAAGACTCCTAAGAGAAACATATATATACAGAAAAGATTTTTAAAGGATTCAGATCTCCGAAGTCACAGCTCTATGGTTCTAACCTCAACTGGGTCTATAGAGGCTGACAGGAAAAATAGAATGAGCACTTGCCCTGGGTTCTCATTTGATCTCTGCTATTAATAGCTTGTGGTCTTGGGGATTTCACTTACCCTTTCTGGGTCTCCTAGCTGCATCTATAGGATGAGGGTAAAATTAGACCTCTTAAATAAGGTTTCTACAAACGCTTCAAAAAATAATTGTAGGTTCAGATTTCTACAATGTTCCTAAATATCTCAGCAATAATAAACTTTTCCTTGTTTTAAACTTTGTGGTACAAAACTTCACAAAAATGTAAACACAGTTTTATAATACTACTCATTTCAAAAATATACAATCTCTATAAAACATCCTATAACATTTTGGTAGATACTATTAAACATTTCTTAGTAAATGTACTATAACCCAAATTCGTAAATTTAGCATTAGCTTTTTAAAACATCAATTGCATATTCTTTGTATTGGTGTGAAAAGGCTCAGAAAATACAGATGTGTTGAGCACTATATGTCACTTGTATTAAAATTCAACAAGTAACTTTCCAGGTATGGAAAACTTCAGCTGAAGCCAATTTTTGGGGTGTAAAAATCAACTCTTGTAAACATCAAATTAAAATGTGGCTGTATTTTCTGCCTTAAAAGTTAAAAAACATAAGAGTTGTTATTTAACTCACTGAAATGGTTTGTGAAGCTGAAATACTTCCATGTAAGGTCTGCCCCATCCTGACATTAGTTTAGTGCAAGGACTGAGAGCCACATGTCACCTATTCTCTCCAGTGAGAAAGGGAGCTGTGTGTGAATCATTCCTGCCACTAAGCCCCTCGGACAGCCAGCCGCTAGGCAGCAAGGATGCCAGCCTCAGCTCACAGGTGGGAGAAGTGCTGCCATCTCTCTCAGAACACTTCCAATTTCCGCCCGAGAAGGACAGGCCCTACCAGCCAAGACCAAGTCAGGCCACTGCTGGGCTCTAAGTAAAGACTGACGATTGTCTCTACCTCTTATTTCTTCTGAGACCAAACCAACCAACCTCCCATGCAACCAACCAACCTCCCACCCAACCAACCAACCACCCACAACCAACCACAATTTAATCATCATCCTTGCACTGAAGCCACTGCTGAATAAACACCAAGTTGTATATGGGCTCACGTGGTGACTACCCTCCAAGACACATATTCCCAGGCCTGGAATAAGCTCTGCCCCTGCCCATTTTTTTTCCCTCAGCTCAACTCTCCACCCTCCCCCGCTCACCCCCCCACCCACACACACCCTATTTGACCAGGTCATTAACTTTCTAGGGACTACAGATCTGTCTTGTCTCCTGGCTTGAGACACAAGCCCCAGAGAAGCAGGACACCTCACTGCCTGGCTTAATAGACAGGGGGCCCTGCTGGGGTCTGGCTGGAACTCTGTCCCCAGCTGCCACCTGTCAGCTCAGCAGCCACAACTCCTCCAGGTTCAGGGAGCACATGTAACCTGCCCCACAATGACAGGAGACCAGACCACACTGGGGCTATTGGTCTCTCACTGGGGCTCTTGGTCCCAGGTTGCAACTTGATGGAACCACTCCACTCTCCTGCTTTCTCCCAGGAGCCAGGGGCTGGCCAAGTCCCACCCTTCGGGAAAGTGACTCCTTGGCTGCCCCCACAGAGCAAGGCCCAGGGGAACCCCAATCCTCCAAGCGTTTTAAATACCTGACAAGCCCAAGTTCACCCTTGGAATGAGCCCTTCCCGCCCACAACAGCCACTACCCCGTGGGACACTCCAAGTCCCAGCACCTGGGACAGCCATGGGCAAACTATGGCCCGCAGGCCGGATTTGGCCAGTGTGAAATAATAAAACTAAAAAAAAAAAAAAAGACCACACCATTTCATGTAATGATGTTTACTTTGAATTTATATTAGTTCACACAAACACTCCATCCATGCTTTTCTTCTGGCCCGCCAAGAACCCATTGTGGCCCTCAAATCAAAAAGTTTGCCCACCCCTGTTCTAGAGACAACTGCCTTTCCAGCTCACTTGAGTGGAGAAGGTCAGGAGGCCAGGATGTCTCTCTGTTGCTTCCCATTCTTCCAAAGCTCTGGGCAGAAGAACGCCCAGGGCAAGAGATGTTTCTGTTGCTGGGGAAACAGGTGCAAGCACCACCACCAATACCCCTCGCCCTCTGGCACGAGGCACACACAGGTAACCAAGGGCAGGCCCTTTCAGCTCACACTTGGGCGCCAACTGGGGGTCACACCTGGGGAGCCCACACCTCTTGCCCCTCATCCCGGCTGTGTGCATGTGTGTGTGTGTGTGTGTGTGTATGTGTGTGTGTGTGTGTGTCCGGGATGGTGAGGGGAAGAAAGCGGGGGATGAGGGATGCTCATCCTGGGCTCAGGAGCAGGTTGGTAAGTGTCAGAGGTCTGGAGGGTGTTGGAGGGTGTGTCATGTTCACTGCCCAGGTCATGGCTCACAGGAAGGGAAGCTGAGTGCTGGGGTCGGAGCTCTGCTACCCACTTGTTAAATCACAGGGGTGCTCAAGGGGTCATCAACTTCACTCCCTGCCTGGAGGTCTTTGCAGATGCCCCTGTCTGCCTGATCTGGGGAGCAGAATGGGTGGTGGGCATCTTCCCCACTGGTAATGCCCGGTGGGCCCTGATGCCTCCTGGCCCAGTAGCAGGCTGTGTCTATGCAGAGCTCCAACAAGGGCAGCGTTGAGGAGCTGGCTGACAAGTTCACTTAGGCCCTCAACGGGTACAAAGTACAAGTGCGTCAGGACAGGAAAACCGTCCAGTGCCAAACTGAGATGAGAGCTGGCCCACACCCAGGACCCTGAGGTGACTGGGGTGGGACCAGAAGTCAGACTCAAATCTGGGGCCTCAAAGTTCTCACAAGCCCACTCCCAAAGTGATCTTTACCTTCAATCCTCCCGACCAGCTCCCTGGTAGGGGAGAAAAGCAGTCTCTCTTCCTGTGCTTCTTGGGATCAGAGAAAAGGCATCTGTTGCTGTCTTTGCCTCATGCTCCTTTCAACTGATGAACTCCCTGCCCCAAGTATCCTGTGGACCAGCCCCAGCCCGACTGTCCTTGTAGGCCTTCTCCAAGCCTTACACATCATCCCACTTGATAGTGCTGTGTATTTAAAAAAGAAAAAAAAAGAGGGGGGAAGAAGGGGTAGGGGGGTTAGGGGCATAGGAAGGGATTAAGTTCTTGAATACTTTTCTCTGCAACCTATCACCTCACAGAGGACGACAAACCATTGCAGCGTGGCCAGCTCAGGAGCTGTGGCCTGACCCAACTCCATATCATCCCAACAAGGACAGAGTTTTCCTCAGTGATTCAGGCTTTCACTGTGGCTCCACCTTGACACAAATCAATTGTTGCTAGCTCAGCAGGGCTGCCAGGAACATCCTCACTGTGTCCTCACAGACTAGGTCTGCCATGACACAGGACCACAGATTGGGTGGAAGGTTCCTGATGCCTCCTGGCTCAGTACCCACTCTGTCTTTGAGGAGCTCCAAGGAGGACATCATTGAGGTGCTGGCCCATGGACCCGACTACACCACCTACGGGGTCAGGGTGCAGGTGCACCAGGCTGACGACACAGACCAGTGCCTGTCTGAGGTGAGAGCTGGCCTCGAGGGTCTCTACACCCACAACCTCAACACAACCTGGCAGTGCCCAGAACCCACACTCAAATCTGGGGACTCCCTGGGCACCCTCCCAGGACTCTCCCTAGTGTCCCACAGCCCCAAGACAAAAAAATGCGGACCCCCACGCCCCCCTCCAGCTACATGGGACGGTAGAGAGACGCTCCTCACATATTTGTAGCAATATCAGAGAGAGAAATGTCCTGTGATTTCACAGTGGACCATGAGCACTTGGGCATTTTGCTGTTTGTGTTGGTTAAACTACACTTGCCACGTATCCTCTGGAGCACTCAGCTCCACTGTCCTTGCAGACGTGGTCCAGTCGGGGAGGTCGTTTGCCCAGCGATGTGGCCTTTCAGTGTTGATGGACATGGGCCTAATGCAGTTCAGCTGCCATGTCAGCAGTGCTGCCTGGAACACTGATGTGTGTCGGAACGGACTGTGTTAGGTTGCTTGCTTGCGCTGCCATAACATAGGGCCACACTGGGTGGTGTTAACAGCAGACATTCATTTCCTCACCATTCAGGAGGCTAGAAGTGAGAGATGGTGCTGTCAGCGGGGTTGGTATCTCCTGAGGGGGTCGCTCCTCAGCTTGTAGATGGCTGTCTTCTCTCTGTGTGTCACATGGACTCCCCTCTGCACTGCCACGTGTCCTCCCCTCCTCTTCTAAGGACTCTGGTCAGATTCGATGAAGACCCACACCACTGAATTCACGTCACCTGAATGACCTGCTTGAAGACTAAAACTCAAATGCAGACACATAATCAAGTTCGAGGGGTTGCAAAGTCATGGGATTAGGGGTACACAATTCAGACCACAGGACATGTAATGTCCCCAGCTGGAGATGGATGCCCACTGCTGGGGGAAGGACGAGCATGTGTAAAATTTGAATGGCTGCAGGCAGATTCCAAACCCAAAGGGCTGTGGCAGGGACATTGCCAACAGCAGTTTCTGATGATGGCTGCTGCCTTGCTCCCAGCCTGGCCCGGGAAATCTCACTCATTGAAAGTTTCACCTGGCCGACATCAAGGTGTCCAACTCAAACACAGTGTTCTGTCCCTGGAAATTGCCTCATGGGGACACTGAGGCACCTGTCACTTTACACCTACCACATGGATTACCTCCTCGACAAGTCCTCGGGTCAGATTCCTGCCCCGTGATCGCCTTTCTCCCATCTGCAGTCTCCAGGCATTTGCCACCTTGCGGAATCTGCCATCTCCATAATGAGGGTCTTAAAATGCCTTTTAATGTAAAAGGATAAAACATAACTTGCTCTTTTGAAGTCAAAGGCTTTCACAGGCCATATCTACCGTGTACACTGTTCCCACGCTGGGGAGGGACAACGTTCCCACACCCTTTCCACCCATGTCAGTAGCAGGGAAGTCCCCGGTACCTGAGAAGGAATGTCATGCAGGACAGTACCCAGTTCTGACCTGCATGCCCTTGAGCAGGCATCTGATATTTCCTAAGCCTCTGTGTTCTCATCTCTATAACAAGGACCTTTCTTTGGGACTCACAGGGCCCGGGCTCTTCATATACACTATCACGAAAAGGAGGTTGGTTGATCCTCAGCTAAAGGGAAGGGGGCGGGGGCGGGGGGTAAGATGCCGAGAAGGTGGCAATTGTATGAACATGTACGGAACTTCAGTGGCACTTTGAAGACCTAGAACCTTGTCCTGCCAGGACACTCCTGTCCCTCCTCTTGCACTCGTCCAAGTGGGGCTGGGACCTCCCGACTGAGCTCCAAATCTCCATCCTTGTGGGATTCACGGTCATGCCGCTGACATGGATATCCTTCCTTCTCCCACCCAGTGTGCAGCTGAGGGAACTGGTAACCTGCATGAGTCCTGCAGGATGCAGGCCCTCCAGGAAGGCACCTCGGAGAAGGTGGCCAAGGCCATGGTACCAGCTTTCCCGGGGGGAATCGTCCCCCACGTCTCTACGCTGGCCTGCTACAGAGCCCAAGGGTTCCTGGACGAGCTTCTAACTAGGTGAGCACACACTTGTGATTCTGCCCACTGCTAGCTGTGAGGCATGAAAACGTCACCACATCTTCCCGAGTCTCAGGATGCTCCTCTGAAAAGTGGGCTGCTGGGGGGGGGGGACTTCATAGCACTGCTGTGGGGACAAGCCATGGCAGGTCTCACCTGCTCCCTGGCTCTGCAGACAGGGTAGGTGGATGTGCGGCGGTCGTTGGTGGCAATTCTTTCACTCTGTCCCATGGAAAGAACTCTGACACACCCATCAGCGGCCTGTGGCATCGGAGGTTGGAAAAGCACATGCAAAGCAACCTGTTAAGCAGTGTGAGGTTTCACCTAGCCGGTCCTGGTCCTTGGTGGACCACACTGGGGATTTCTGGGGAGAGCAGGGGCCCAGGCCCACTCAGATGTATGGCATGCTTCTGGTTGGAGTTTCTTTACTCAAAAATGTGCACGCACTTTTGGAGACACTTAGCCTGACTCCAGGAATGAAACAGACACAATCCCTGGGCCTCAGTTCTGGGCAATGGGTCCAGCAGTCACGCTGTCCATCATTCGCAGGTCGTGTCCACCATCCATCAGGGCTGATGCGATCAGAGTGATTTTTCCATCTGGAGGCACACCTGCTTACAATGCCCGGGCTGACACACCGCAGGACCAAGTCATAAAGTGAGTGGTCTCCGGGTCCAGAGGGAGGGCCCCCAGAGTCAGCATTGTGGGGACTGTGGTGGGTGGAGGGTGGAGAGTGCCTGGCAGAACCCTAATCTTATACATCATCTGATTCCCAAGAAAGGCCTGGGCTCTGGAGTCTTCTATTCCAGGAGGATAGGAGTCAAAGATGACAGTGGGTGGGGTCCCGGGCCTTGTAGACCCAGAGGTGACGCTGTGCTGAGTTGTCCCTCACAGTCCCCTCCCACCCCCCACAGACCCACCCCGCTCTGCCTGCCCCCTCCATATCCATCTCCCCTGACCGCGGTGGCCAGGCTCAGAACAGGACTGTGGTGAGCAGGCTGCTCACAAGTCTGTCTCAGTCCTCAGCCCAGATGCCCAGGGCCTGGAGGGTGGGGGTGGGCAGCGCACTGGACCTTCAGGAGAGCTGCCAGTGGGAAGAAGAGTCTGACACAGACTCTGTGTTGAACCTGCTGGATCCCACAACTGCTACAACCAGGACAGCCACACAGGGGCCGGGGGTGGCATGGGGCTGTCCCCTGGGTGGGCAAGGGGGGCCTGCACAGAGGCTCAGATCTAAACAAGTGTGCCATGGGAGGTCAGAGTGGAAGGAAACACCAGGACTCAGACTTTGCTGCCCTCCTGCCTCTCCCCAGGGCCTTTGCTGCGATGGTGGGGACCTGGCTGGACCATGTCCAGGGTTTGGGGCAGCCCCTTCCTTTCGCCTGCTTCGAGGTAGAGCAGGCCTTGGTGCCCGTCAACTCCCCCGCCTCACACCTGGTGGGCCACGCCCAAAATCTATGGTTGGCGCTGCAGCACCTTGAGCCCACCGAGGATACTCAACAAGGTGAGGCGGAATGATCATCTGGGCAGATCATCGGGGGAGGGCAGGCTCATGGGCTGGAGTTCCCTTAAAGGCGGTGGCATCTTTCCTGCCTGCAATAAGTCACAGGAAAGCCAGGAGTGTGAGTCAATCTGTCTCTTTCTCCTGCTCCAGTTCCACGCTCAGAGCTCCAGAGTTCTCCGGAGGCAGAGGAAGGGTCTGCTCAGGGGCCAGAGCCTGGTCCAACCAGAGGCCCTGCCCTGGCCAGGCCTGGCCCGAGGCAGTACCTGAAGCCATTATGGAGCCAGGTACTGGCTGCGCTGGAAGCCTTCTCTCGTGCTGTCAGAAGAGTTCTAGGCGATTATCCTAAATAATTCAGAGGAATACATCCCAACTGTACATTTATAATAGTAAATAAGGATAATTTCTATAAGTACCCACCTATTTATGTAGACTATGTCCCATTAAGTTAAATACTCCTTTTGATTAAATAAGGATGTTTATTAAAAACACGTGTAGACTATGTCTTCTCATGTACATATACATAATTCCATACACACACACACACACACACACACATGTACACATATATGCTGGCATGGAAGGTGCTCACTGTATAATACAGTTTTAAAATAAGTTTTGAAACATTTAATTTCTTCTGATATCTACGTATACACTGATAAAATGGGGAAATAAAATCTGGAAATATATACACCAAAATGTGCACACTAGTGAACTGTCAGAAGTGAAACTACTAGAAGTGACAGTTTCTTCTCATTTTGCTTTATGTATAGGTTCTGGTTGACACAAGGATCATACCTCCAATATATAGATAGACAGTGGAGAGAGGAAGGGAGAGGCAGAGAACATAGATGAGAGGTGCACCAGCCGCCTCCTACCCACTCCCGCCAAGGAATTGACCGCAAAACCCTGCCACGTGCCCTCCCTGGGAACTGATCCGGAAACCTTTCAGTGCAAGGGGAGATGCCCATCCAATGAGCCCCATCAGCCGGGGCTAGACTCAGAATATATTTTAAAAAATACACTTTGATTGATTTCAGGGAGGGAGAAAGGGCGAGACAGAAACCTAAACCATGAGAGAGAAGCATTGATCGGTTTCCTCCTTCATGACCCCTATTGGTGATCCAGTCTGCATCCCGGGCATGTGCCCTGACCCGGAATCAAACCAACTGTGCACTCCTGCCTGCTTCACAGGCAGAAGCTCGACCACCGTGCAACACTGGCCAGACTCAATCATATCTTTCTAAACTTTCCCAAGAGCCAATTTGTATCTTGAAATGGTCTCAGGAAAGGAAAAATTACTTAATGGGGGGCATTCCACTTCCCTCTCCGTTTAGCTGGATTTGCCTTTTGGCCAGAAACAGCCAGTAGACTAGCTCTCAACCATACTTAAAATCACTAGGGATAGCAAGAGCATTGCTTGGTTGCAACAGGAGTAACTCAAAACAACTCCCCCCACTAAACACTTCCTGAATCTTTTCCCTTCCTCCATGAGCCCAGAATTTAACTCACCAGTCAAACTCAGCTTAGGGAGAGGCAATGGTTCCACTGGAACAGGACGGTACTGAAACAAGGTACGCAGCCCTGGTTCTACCGGAGGGGCCATAGTTCACTGACACCACCACTGGAACAATCTATAATTGAAACGAAAACCACCATGTCAGAAAATTCTAAGCAGAAAGGACAAAGGAATGCCATTGGTGAGTATTTCAAAAGGAGGCACGCTGTGCAAGAGGGATCCGTTCAGTGCTGTGGCCCAATCATCCAAAGCTCATCGTTCTCATGTGAGCAGCACTCTTGCTCTGAGGGGAGACACATTTCCTTTCTTTCATTTCATATTTGCTTTCAAGGCAAACCAGCTAGCTGGTCAATACACCAAGCCAATAGCCCTCAGGTATCCAACAAGAGAAACCCAAATGCCTCAGTGAATTTTAAGTTTTACTAAATTAGAATTTAAAAAAATTTCATTTTAAACTGATATGTGGCTGCCCAGCTGGGATGGCTCAGTGCTTGAGCGTGGACCCCAGAACCAAGAGATCCCCTTTTCATTCCCAGTCAGGGCCCGTACCGGGGTTGCGCGCTAGGGGCTATGGGACCATTGATGCTCACTCATCATTGATATTTTCTCTCCCCTTCCCAGCCTCCTCACCGCCCCCACCACCATCCCCCGCTCTATCTGTTCCCTTTCCCTTCCTCCCTCTGAGATCAGTAGAAACATATATGTTTAACCAGTTCTATGTGGATAATATGGACCCTATGAGACAGGGTACTTCAAAACACTAGGCAACCGTTGTGAAACAGTCATCCCTGTATCTCGGGACACCTTTCCTCCACAAGTCCACACAGAAGAAATGTACGGGGCCCTTAGTGATCACAGTAGAAACAGCAAGCTCACTATCCCACATGTCCCCACTGCCCTTCCCCTCACCACCTCCTCCTGGGCTGAGGCACCTCCTTCAGGAGCAGTTTGACACTAAACTGCCCCATGTCCCTTGCAATTCGGACCGTTCTGCCCAAGGGTTCACGAAAGACTCTCATAGTTGATTTCTGAAACACAAAGTTCCTCCCTGATATAAAGCACAATAGCGAGGAGAGGATTTTTTTCCTCTCATTGATGCTGGGAGCTTACCCTGACATCACTGAGCAGCTGAATTCAATATTGGATCCACCTACCTGTGGACTTGTTCTTTTGTGAGAAAGACAAGTCCCTACTCTTAGCTTCATCACTATTCTGCTGCTTATAATTCTCAGCTTCCACACTGAATGAGATCGTTAAAACCCCTGCGGGTGGACAGGGTTGTAGCATTTCATGGTATTGCAAAAAAAAATCAACAAAAATGAAAACAAAAACAAAAAACGATGGGAGCAGAGAGCAGGACAGGGGAAAGATGGGAGATGCCGGAAAGAACACCAGCCTTCCACCGACTCTAGAGGGAGACGTCTGGACACAGGGCATGGCACAGCTCTAAGCTGGGCTGGCAGAGTGTGATGCCAATGAGGATCTCAAAGTGTGACCACAGAAAAGGTGTGAGGGAGAGACAAGACTGCAAAAGAAGCTAAGGTCCGACCATGGAGGGCCTGGACGGACACGCTAAGGATTTGGGACTCATTTCTGAAGGCCATAGGAGAGCACTGTCAGTCTTCAGAAGAGACATGATGATATACTGACATTTTCAAAAGATCCTTCGGGCTGCCGGTAGAGAATGCTTAGGGACCTGGTGATACTAGAGGTTGATAGGTCACAGAGAATGCATGGGATCAGGAGGCCCTGAAGTCAATGTGGCTTAGTACTCTTGCTGCTCACCTTGATGGCTTCACACTAGAATCGTCGTATCAGGAATGTCAAGGTGGAAATCCATCCCACTCATGGGACTTGACAGCTTATGTCTAGAAGTTACAATAAAGTAGCACGATATGCTGTATCTTTTCTCAGACCAAGACACTCTCAGAACAAAGTGAAGAACATACCAAAACCAAGATTTGCTAAAGTGGTAAGGAAAAGGGTGTGGACTCAGCTTTCAGACAGAATAACAGGTCAGTGGCACAGACAGAGAAAGGAAGAGAGAGGCTGAGAGGAAGGAAGGGACCTCAAGAACTAGAGTACCAGAGAAGTGACAGGACCTGACACCCCATCAGCTGGGCTGTACTCTATGTTGTTTAGAAGCGAATTTATGACATAGAGTCCAAACAAAACCGAAATACAAGCAAATGTCACCATACTGTTCACAAAACTTTTAATGAAACAGATGCTTACCTTGATGAAGTGTGCATACTTCTTCAGTTGTTCTGAAAAGCATTGTGTAATCCTTGCAGTAATGATCTAAGTAAAACTCCAATTTTAAGTCCCTACAACAACAAGAACATATAAAATACAAATAACTAGGAAGGTATTACAATATTCACCCCCAACAGTTAGCATTCATCAGTAGAACTTTCCCATTTAAAAACATACTCATGAGAAAAAAGGTAATCAAATCCAGAGCCCCTTTATTCTATTTCTGGACTTTCCTGTGCCCAGTATTGTAAGTGCAACCTCAACTACTTTTGCTAGACAAATTTTATGTAGGTGAAACTACTGTAAAAACACTGTGATCTCGGTTCTCTTCCATTACCTATTAGTTGTTGATTTTCAACAAACCATCTCTAGAGCCTCAATATTTTCTTCCAGAAAATGGGGAAATACCAGTTAATTCACTGTGAAGTTTTAAAACTAAATAAAATATGTGAAAAATACCAGAGCCCGTTATTAGGGTTGGAAATCATTTCATTATAAAACAGTTTTCATCATAGTAATGATTTGTCCTAAGAGAAATAAATAAATTAAAATGCCATGTATCAGAATGCAACTTCTTTATCTCAAGGAAGATCACAAAAATTAGAAAATGTTCTGTAATATTAACTCAGACGTTGATATTTTAATTCCATTCAATTTTATTATCAAGGGTCACAATACCCAAGTGTGTGACCTTTAGAATTCGGTGTTTAAACAGAGTGCTGGCAAGGCTGTGAAAGTGCAGTGTTAGCACCATTTAAATGTAGATCCACTAGGAACCTGAAAGACACAGAAGGCGACAGCACAAGTGCAGCAGAGAGCCCACAGCTAACCAAGCGTCATGGTCTTGGAAACACACTCTGACAGGTTTTCTCATCACTAATGGGGATCATGATTCCCTGGCCTTGTTGACAATTTATGTAGCTAAACTGCAATTCTCTGAACTGTAAGCACTACTAGAATGTAGGTATTGTTACAGCATAGCAGGTATTGTTATAGACCTTCCACCACAGTGCAGGCAGTCAGCCTGTCAACATGAAATGCTCTTTGGGTCACCCCGAGTGTTTACCATGTTTCCTGACTTCCTGCTGATCTTGCGACGAAGATGACTCACAAGCCCTTACATAGACAGTATCTTCAAACAAGTCTGTGTTTTGCAAAAAATGCTCTGGGTTCTTAAGGCCAATTTCTGAGTCACCTGAGCACTCCTGGAAGTTTTCACTCTACACACAGTATTTACCTTGCCAGCTGAACAAGGGGGTTCAACAAGTGAATGAATTCCTTCTCCCATCAGAGTATTCCATTTAGGCTCCTCAGAGACCCAGTGAAGTAGGAAAAAGATTGCAGGTATGTGAGAGAAGTGTAGAAGAATCCAGACTGAGATTCTGTGACAAGTCTTCATCCTTCATCTGAGAAACTTTCCAAAGGATTCAGACAAAGATCTGTTCAAAAGGTGAGACTCAACCTTCTGGTGGTGGTCTGACTTCAGTAACTACTCCCATTCCCGAGAAGAAGAAACAGATGTTGATTTTTTAAATCATGCCTCCTTGTAATTAGGGGGGTGGGAGTGATCAAGGAGGGGTCGATGGGGGGAAAAGGAGACATATGTAATACTTTAAACCAGTGTTAAACTCAAACTTCCTAATGCTGCGACCCTTTAATATAGTTCCTTATGTTATGTTGACCCCCAATTTCACTGTTACAAATTAAACATAATTAAAGCATAGTGACTAATCACAAAAACAATATGTAATTATATATGTGTTTTCCCATGGTATTAGGCGACCCCTGTGAAAGGATCATTCGACCACTAAAGGGCTCACAACCTACAGGTTGAGAACTGCTGCTTTAAACAATAAGAAAAATTCATTTAAAGCAATTCAAGGGAGCAAATGGAGTGAGCAGCTGAAACTAATAAAACCCACCCCGAATTGGCGAAATTTCTCAGCTGGTGAGACCGTTTGCAGCCGGGAAGGGCAGAACTCGCCTGGAAAGATAAAAAAAAAAAAAAAAAAAACACAGGGATTTGGGCAGGAAAGTTTGCCAGACCTCTGAGCCCAGAGGGTCGGAGGGAGATAGTGTGGAAGACAGCCGCGTCCCTTGGGACAGGCACAGCCCCTGACTGGGGAAAGGAGATCCGCGGGATTCCTGGCGCAGCCGGGGGATTTGAGAGCTGGGTTCTGTGATCACGGAGGAC
Organism: Myotis daubentonii; assembly: GCF_963259705.1. Lineage (NCBI taxonomy): Eukaryota > Metazoa > Chordata > Mammalia > Chiroptera > Vespertilionidae > Myotis > Myotis daubentonii. The sequence goes on along the minus strand of NC_081851.1, from coordinate 15,651,322 downwards.
TGAGCCTAAAGGGGGCAGCCTGAAGAGCTGACCAGACCATGCCGTGCCGGTAAGAAAAGAACTTACAGAAACCAAGCCTTCCCCGTTTCCACAGCCAGCGTTTGTTTGTTTGTTTTCACTGAATCCTGTTCATAAGATATTTCGGATACAGACACTCACCTGTGCTGAAGAGAGGGAGAGGGTGCGGAGGAGTGGAATCTGGGGAGAGACTGAGGAGAGAAGGGGAGCCGGGAGAGGTGGCAGCGAATTGAGTGCTGGGATACCCCTGAGCCCAGGACTGGGGCAGCCATTCTCTCTGAAGAGTGAGACTCCTCCCCCCAGCCCCAATTTAAGGAGCACAGCCACACCCAGATTCCACCCTGAATGAGAATAAGGATTAAAATAATCTGATCAGTCCCTGGGAGTTAACAGCGTCTGACCTATAGAGGGATTTTCAATCCCAGCAACAACACAGAGCGGATAACTATTAAGGAACCAGCTCTGGATAGTTGACCTATCCAAATCAGTTTTAAATGCGATAGAGAAGCCTTATAGCCTCAGAGGCCAACCCCAGAACACTGCCACCCAGAGGCTGAGCCACAAACTGAGTCTTTGCTAAACACAAAATAAGGCAGTCTGGGAAACAAATACGGCCTGCTTTAAAATAAGGACTGTAGTTTACAACACAGAGGAACAGTGTATCGCAGGGAAACTCAACACACTCCTGAATACCTGGCAGGACTAAAGGCGAGCCAGACTGAAGAACAGAAGAACCGAAGGACTTTCACTACTGCAAATTTTTTTTTTCTTTTTTCACCTTTTAACTAAGAAACCATTTTTTTCTTTTTTTTCTTCTTTTTCCATCACCTGATTTTACCCTTTTAATTACTACCTTCTTATTTTTAACCAGTATTATTACTGCTACTATTTTACCATTTTTTAAAGTGCCATTTTATTTTTTCTTTATTTTATTTTGGGATTAGTGTCCTCCATTCTATTTTCATCGTTATATTATCAGTTGTTTCTAGTTTGCATCCATCTCCAGGGAGCTGTTGCTGGAATTTGTTGGGATTAGTGGTGGTTCTATAGGAGTATTTTCCTCATATAAAAATTCTCTTCCCCTCTTCCACTTCATTCTCTCTTTTCGCTTTTTTTTTTTCTTTTCTTTTCTCACTTTTATTTTCCCCCCTCCTTTTTCCCAATTTCATTTTTGAACTCCTTTTTTTGGTCCCTACTTTTCTTTTCTTTTTTCTCTTTTATCTTTTTCTCTTCCTTCTTCCTTATCCCCTAATTCTCTTAATTCGGGTGGTCACCTTTATTTGGGGTTATTAATATCGTGAATATATTTGTGTTTAGTGCCTGGTACGTGGTGCCTTGTTGTGTTGTATTTTGTGCCTTTAAATCAACGCAGCAGATCCAAGCAACAGCAGCCTCCTGAGCACCACACAATCTTCTGAGGAACAGCAGCTGTATGTGAAGCCTCCCCCCACCATCCAGAAGAGCCACCACAGCTGTAAACAGCACCCACCAGAGGAGCTGCTGCCAACTGAGGAGCAGCTGCTACCGCAACCGCCCAAAGAGCAACCACAGACCAAGGAGTCACTGCCACCCAGGGAGCAGCCACTGAACGACTCAACGTCTAGATATGTCAGTGAGATAAAACATGGGTAGACAAAGAAACCCCCAAAGGAAAGAGAAGGACTCGCCTGAAAAGCAGCTAAGTAATACAGAGGCATGCAACATGACAGAAAAAGAATTCAGAATAAGGGTCCTTGAGTGCATAAACTGGATAGCGGAAAAAATCAACAACTTCTACAAGAAGCAAGAAGAAACAGATGAAAAAGTCAACTACCTATGCAAGAAGCAAGAAGAAACAGATGAAAAAATCAATAACATATGGAAGAAGCTAGAAGAAACAGATGAAAAAATCAACAACTTAAGTAAGACCCAAGAAGAAATGAAGAGTGACATAGCGGCAATAAAAAACACCATTGAAAGTATCAACAGTAGACTAGGAGAAGCGGAGGACCGACTTAGTGAATTAGAAGACAAGGAAGAAAAGCACACCCAAAATGTTTTGCAATTGGAGAAAAAAATTAAAAGACAGGAGGTGAGCCTAAGGGAGCTTTGGGACAACATGAAACGATATGACATACGAATAATAGGAGTACCAGAACAACAGAAAGATGAACAAGGATTAGAAAACCTATTTGAAGAAATAATATCAGAAAACTTCCCTGAGCTGGGGAAGAAAAAAGTCACACAAGCCCATAGAGTCCCAAACAAGGTGAACCCGAAGAGACCCACACCAAGACACATCATAATTACCATGGCAAATGTTCAGGACAAAGAGAGAATCTTACAGGCTGCAAGAGGGAGAGACAGAAAGTCACATACAAGGGATCTCCCATTAGATTGTCAAATGATTTCTCAACAGAAACACATCAGGCCAAAAAGAATGGACAGAAATTTACAAAGTGATGCAAAGCAAAGGACTGAATCCAAGAATACTCTATCCAGCAAGGCTATCATTCAAACTTGAAGGGGAAATAAGAAGCTTCACAGACAAAATAAGGCTAAGGGAGTTTCTCACCACCAAGCCAGCAATGCAAGGAATGCTAAAGGGACTGGTATAAAAAGAAGAACTAAAAAGCTCAGAAAGAAAACAGCCACCCAAAAAAAGAAATGGCCACAAACAAGTACCTTTCAATAATAAATTTAAATGTAAACGGACTAAATGCTCCAACCAAAAGACATCAAGTGGCTGAATGGATAAAAAAACATGACCCATACATCTGCTGTCTACAAGAAACCCACCTCATTAGAAGAGACTCACACAGACTGAAAGTGAAAGGATGGAAAAATATCTTTCAGGCAAATGGAAAGGAAAAGAAAGCTGGGATAGCAATACTTATATCAGAAAAAAGAGACCTCAAAGTGAAGGCCATAACAAGAGATAAGGAAGGCCACTTCATAATACTAAAGGGATCAATACAACAAGAAGATATTACCCTGCTAAACATATATGCACCCAATGCAGGAGCACCCAAATTCATAAAAAAACTCCTGGAAGATATCAAAGGAGAGATCAACAACAATACAATCATAGTAGGGGACTTTAATACACCACTGACAGCACTGGATAAGTCCTCTAGACAAACAATCAGCAAAGATACAGCAATCCTAAATGACTCACTAGATCAGATGGACTTAATAGACATCTTCAGAACACTTCACCCCAAAGCCTGGGAATATACATTCTACTCATGTGCTCATAAGACATATTCAAAAATAGACCATATATTGGGTCCCAAGCAAAGTATCCCCAAATTCAAGAAGATTGAAATCATAAAAAGCATCTTCGCAGACCACGAAGGCATAATATTAGAAATAAACTACAATAAAAACAACCCAAAATACTCAAACACCTGGAAGCTGAATAGCATGCTATTAAATATTGATTGGGTTACCAATGAGATCAAAGAAGAAATTAAAAACATCCTGGAAACTAATGAGAATGAAAACACAACAATCCAAAACCTATGGGACACAATGAAAGCAGTCCTGAGAGGGAACTTTATAGCTCTACAGGCCTATCTCAAAAAAACAAGAAAAAATGGTAGTAAGTCATCTAACTCTACAACTCAAAGAATTAGAAAGAGAGCAACAAGAAAACCCCAGAGTGAGCAGAAGGAAGGAGATAATAAAGATTAGAGCAGAAATAAATGACATAGAGACCAAAAAATCAATACAGAACATCAATGAAACCAAGAGCTGGTTCTTTGAAAGGATCAACAAGATTGACAAACCTCTAGCCAGACTCACCAAGAAGCAAAGAGAGAGGACCCAAATAAACAAAATCAGAAACGATAGAGGCGAAATAACAACAGACCCCACAGAAATTCAAATGATTGTTAAAAAATACTATGGACAGCTCTACTCCAACAAACTAGACAACCTGGAGGAAATGGACAAATTCCCAGAAAAATACAACATTCCAAAACTCAATCAGGAGAATCTAAAAATCTCAATAGGCCAATAACTATGGAAGAAATTGAAGCAGTCATCAAAAAGCTTCCATCAAACAAAAGCCCAGGACCAGACGGCTTCACAGGGGAGTTTTACCAAACATTCAAGGAAGAACTAAAATCTATCCTCCTCAGACTACTACAGAAAAATCAAGAGGAAGGAACACTTCCAAGCTCATTCTATGAAGCCAGCATCACCCTAATACCAAAACCAGGTAAAGGCAACACGATGAAAGAGAATTACAGGCCAATATCCCTCATGAACATAGATGCCAAAATCTTAGCGCATCGGATCCAGCAGTACATCAGAAAGATCATACACCAGGACCAAGTAGGATTTATCCCAGGAAAGCAAGGATGGTACAATATCCTCAAATTAATAAACACATAAACAAATTGAAAGAAAAAAAACCACATGGTCATATCAATTGATGCAGAAAAAACATTTGACAAAATTCAACACCCATTTTTGATAAAAACTCTCAGTAAAGGCGGGAGTAGAAGGATCATACCTCAACATAATAAAAGCCATATATGACAGGCCCACAGCCAACATCATACTCAATGGACAAAAACTAACACCATTTCCCCTAAGAACAGGAACAAGACAGGGATGCCCCCTCTCTCCACTCCTGCTCAACATAGTACTGGAAGTGTTAGCCATTGTAATTAGGCAAGAAGAAATAAAAGGCATCAAAATTGGTAAAGAGGAAGTAAAACTGTCCTTATTTGCAGACGACATGATATTATACATACAAAACCCTAGAGACTCCATCAAAAAGCTACTAGACTTAATACACGAATTTGGCAATGTAGCAGGATACAAAATTAAACCCAAGAAATCTGAGGCATTTCTATACACCAATAGTGAACTTTCAGAAAGAGAGATTATAAAAACAATCCCGTTTACAATCGCACCAAAAAAATTAAGCTACCTAGGAATAAACTTAACTAAAGAGGTAAAAGACCTCTACTCAGAAAACTACAGGACGTTGAAAAAAGATATAGAGGAAGCCATAAACAGATGGAAGAACATACCGTGTTCATGGATTGGTAGAATCAACATCATTAAAATGTCCATACTACCCAAAGCAATCTATAAATTCAACGCACTTCCCATTAAAATACCAACGGCATACTTCATAGATCTAGATCGAACTCTCCAAAAATTCACCTGGAACAAAGAAAGACCCTGAATAGCTGCAGCAATCCTGAAAAAGAACAAGTAGGTGGGATCTCAATACCAGACATCAAGATGTATTACAAAGCCACTGTTCTCAAAACTGCCTGGTACTGGCACAAGAATAGGCATATAGATCAATGGAATAGAATAGAGAGCCCAGAAATTGGCCCGTACCAATATGCTCAATTAATATTTGACAAAGGAGGCAAGAACATACAATGGAGTCAAGATAGTCTCTTCAATAAATGGTGTTGGGAAAATTGGACAGATATATGCAAGAAAATGAAACTAGACCACCAACTTACACTATACACAAAAATAAACTCAAAATGGATAAAGGACTTAAATGTACGACAGGAAACCATAAAAATTCTAGAAGAATCCAAAGGCCACAAAATCTCAGACATATGCCGAAGCAATTTCTCCTCTGATACAGCTATTAAGGCGCTTGAAACTAAAGAGAAAATGAACAAATGTGACTACATCAAAATAAAAAGCTTCTGCACAGAAAAAGAAACCATCAACAAAACAATGAGAAAACCCACTGTGTGGGAAAACATATTTGCCAATGTCATATCTGATAAGGGCCTAATCTCCAAAATTTATAGGGAACTCATACAACTTAACAAAAGGAAGATAAACAATCCAATCAAAAAATGGGCAAAGGACCTAAATAGACACCTTTCAAAAGAGGACATTCAGAAAGCCAAGAGACATATGAAAACATGCTCAAGGTCACTAATCATCCGAGAGATGCAAATCAAAACAACAATGAGGTACCATCTCACACCTGTCAGACTGGCTATCATCAACAAATCAACAAACGACAAGTGCTGGAGACAATGTGGAGAAAAAGGAACACTTGTGCACTGCTGGTGGGAATGCAGACTGGTGCAGCCACTATGGAAGACAGTATGGAGTTTCCTCAAAACACTGAAAATGGAACTCCCATTTGACCCTGTGATCCCACTTCTAGGAATATATCCCAAGAAACCAGAAACACCAATCAGAAAGGATATATGCACCGCTCTGTTCATAGCAGCACAATTCACCATAGCTAAGATCTGGAAACAGCCTAAGTGCCCATCAGTAGATGAATGGATTAGAAAACAGTGGTACATCTACACGATGGAATACTATGCTGCTGTAAAAAGGAAGTTACTCTTACCATTTGCAACGGCATGGATGGAACTGGAGAGCATTATGCTAAGTGAAATAAGCCAGTCAATGAAGGAAAAATACCACATGATCTCACTCATTCATGGATAATAGAGACCATTATAAACTTTTGAACAATAATAGATACAGAGGCAGAGCTGCCTCAAACAGATTGTCAAACTGCAGCGTGAAGGCCGGGGAGGGTTGGGGGACAGGAGGTAGGGGGGTAAGAGATCAACCAAAGGACTTGTATGCATGCATATAAGCATAATCAATGGACATAAGACACTGGGGGATAGGGGAGGCTAGGGGACTGTCTAGGGCGGGGGGCAAAAAATGGACACATATGTAATACCCTTTGTATTAATTTAAGCAATAAAAAAAGAATCAGATATTATGAATGAGAGAGGAAACTTTAAGAACCTCCAGTCCAGAGTCCTCATTTTAACCTGTTATCTTCTCTGAGTCCATGTATAATGCCCTTTTATTAAAAATACTGCTAAATACTACAAAATAAAAATCATGTCCTACACTGTGGGCTCCTTGAAGTCAAGGGCAGTATATAAAAAAAATAAAAAATAAAGCAATTCAAGTTCCATTTTCACATTAAGTTGATCTAAGAATATGAAAAAAAAAATCCCAATGCTGGCCCAGCAGGTGTGGATCAGTGGTTGAGCATCAATCCATGAACCAAGAGGTCATGGTTCAATTCCTGACCAGGGCACATGCCCAGGTTTCTGGTTTTATTCCCAGGAGGGAGTGTGCAGGAGGCAGCCAACTGATGATTCTCTCTCATCAAGGATATTTCTATCTCTCTCCCTCCCCCTTCCTGTCCCTAAAATCAATTAAAACATTTTAAAAATTAAGTAATCACAATGCTGGAAAATGAAAGGAATATCAAAACACCTAAATGACTTTAGTGATCTTCTAAATCCTCTGTTGTCATTTCCAGTCTCCAAAGCACTTTCTCCACGAGATTTGAGGCTCTTTGTTGTCATTTCCACAGTCTCCACAGCACCTTCTCCAGAAAGAGATGTGGGACTCTTCCTTTAATGAATAATATAAAAATGCTTAGACAAAACCACAATTATTCATTTTGTTTTGAACAAGAAAAAAAGAGGTATACATTTGGAATCAAAAAGTTCAATAAAATTCCAAAAAGAAACTTATTGTAGGCTTTTTCAGACTTACCCTGTGATATGATAAATGCCTAAAATTAAAACAAAATGCTTATCTAAGAATTGCATCTAAATAATAGCCTATTAACAAATAATATCTAAATAAGAATTGTGGTGAGCTAGAAGGGGACAATAAAAAAGGGGGGACATCTATAATACTTTCGAAAGGAAAGATTTTAAAAATAAATAAATAATTATGACATATAGCTATATACTATCTTCTCACCAGCTCAACACATGCACCATGGGAACTAAAAAAGGTAAAATAAAATTAAACAAATTAATGATAAATATTATAAGAAAAGATAAACTATGTGTGTAAATAAATTTTAAGAAAAGAGTAGACAAAAATTTAAAAATCTACTAGATAAAAGCCTTGCCACAAAAGTGACCTCAAACCGTGGCTCAACCTGTATTGACCTTATGTCCTTTATAAAACCAAAGATTACCAGAAGAGCTATTCATAACCTACAGTTTTCTTAATGATCTTATCATTCTTAGACAGTCAGGAAAAAATCTTTAGAAAAACTAAACTTTCCCTTTCATCTTGCAAAACATAAATTAGGAAATGCCATTCAACTTTCACTAGCATGCCTAACAATCACTTGAAATTATTTAATGGTATTTTATGGGTTTTTTAATTGTGCTTAAATATACATAATGTAAAATTTACCATTTTAACCATTTTGTGGTGTACAAATTCAGTACCATTAAATACATTCATTCGTAAAGTTGTGTAACCTCAATGCTATGCATTTTCAGAACTTTTCCATTATCCCAAACAGAAACTGCCAATTCAACAACTCCCCCTTTCTCCCTCCCTCAGCTTCTATTATATTTTCTGTCCTTATGAATTTACCTAATCAAAGAAAAGTACCCCATGAAGGTGGAATTATACAGTATTTATGTTATGTTGGGTATAACATCCTCAAGGTTCATCCATGTTGTAGCACATCTCAGAATTTCCTTCATTTTAAAGGCTAAATATTTCACTGTAGGCATATACCACATATTGTATATCCAGTCATCTCTCCATACACACTGGGGTTGTTTCCAATTTCAACTATTGTGAATAATGCTGCTATGAACACTGGTGTTCGACTGAGTCCCTGCTTTCAAATCTTTTCATTTCAACATTTTTTATTAAACTCTTACATATGTCGTTATCCCCCCATTGCCCCCCACCCCACTCCCGTTCATGAACTCACTCCCCTGGGTCTGTGTCCATTGGTTATGCTTATATGCATGTATACAAGTCCTTTGGTTGACCTCTATCCCTTACCCCCACCCTCCCCTATGTTCCCTCTGAGGGTTGAGCATCTGATCGATGGTTCTGTCTTTTGTGTATATATACTCAAAAGGGAAATTGTTGGATCATATGGTAATTCTAGGTTTAACTCCCCCCCCCCGCTAATTTATCTTGAAATTTATTGTTGAAATTATTATAGATGTCCCTTTCTATCCCCCATTGATCCCCTCCACCGTGCCTAGGTTTAATATTTTGAGAAACAGCAAATTGTTTCCCGTAGTGGCATTTTTTTTTTACTTTTCCACCAGTAATCACAGGGTTCCAGTTTCAACATCCTCACTTATTTTTTTCATTGTTTAATATATCAGTCATCTCAGTAGGTATGACATGGTATCTCACTGTGGTTTTGATTTGCATCTGCCTAATGATTAAACATGCTGAGCACTGTTTCATGTGCTCATTGGCCATTTAGAGAAATGTCCGTTCAAGCCCTCTGTCCAGTTTTAAATTGAATTGTCTGATCTGTGGTTGTTGAATTTAGGAAAAACCGGCATTAGAGCTGCACTCCCACCTGAAATGTCCCAAATCTACGCTGTACCTATTATTGACTCAGCTTCCTTTTATGAAATCCCATCCTCCTAGTCTCTAAAAGCAGATAGTATTTTATTTTTATTTTTTAAATCTATATTGTTGAAAGTATTACATAGGTCCTCCTTTCCCAGCATTAATCTCTTCCGGACCACTCCCATCCCCACCCCAATAGTATTTTCATACTCTCCCTTACTCCTGATGTCTCAGGACTTGCACATTCCCTCAGCTCTGTCTCTCATCTCTGTCTTCTCTCTTCAGAGCCAATCTTTTTCCCCTGAACTATCATAGAACAGTATCCTTGACAACATTCTCTCTACTCTCCAGCCAATCCTACACATCCTATACATTGCCACCAAAGTCATATCTTCTCAAAATACAGAACTGAAGATGTACTTTCCATTTTAACATCCTTGACAGGCTCCTTCTGTATACAGTTTAAATTTCAAGTTCTCAGGTACAAACAAGGCCCTTCAGTTTGGATCCACTCAGCACCTGCAAGCATCTCTCCACACCCAAACCCTGTGTACATCCATTCTGAACTTAGAAAACATCATGTTTTTCCATAAATCATTTGGCTGATTTGCTCTGCCTAGAATGCCCTTCTTTTCCCAACTTCCAGTTCAAACAGCAACTTCTTTGAGAAATCCTTCCTTCAGAGCCAGTCCCCTGACTCTCACCACACTGTGGACACACAGGTATTATATGGCATTTTAATTTATCTGCATACAGCATTGTAGTTATCTGTTTATTTGTTCAACTAAATCTGAGTCACATACACCTGGTATTGATTCCTAACCAAAATATAAAATATCTTCCCCCATATAGTAAGAAGATTAAAGAACAATATGTTTTCCAGACCAAAAGACTGAAATTAAAAATCTTATCATTCTATTTACAAGCCATCTTAAGATAACGGAGACAAAAGAGACAATTCATCTAATTGCACATCCATGGAATCTAGTAAACATGCAATCATCCTTTGGAGAACTTAAGATGGAAACATAGAAGCAAAGAATTAGTTTGAGCCCGGCCAGCATGGCTCTGTGGTTAAGCATCGACCAATGAACCAGGAGGTCACAGTTTGATTCCAGGTCAGGGCATATGTTTGAGTTGCAGCCTCGATCCCCAGGAGGCAGCCAATCAATGATTCTCTCTCATCATTGATGTTTCTATCTCTCTCTCCCTCTCCCTTCCTCTCTGAAATATAAAAATACATATTTTAAAAAAAACAAACACTTGTTGGATATTGTCATGCCACTTTCACAACTACACTAACCATATGGTTACATGGGGTGGGGGTGGGGGGTGGAAATATCATCAAAATGGTCACTGGTGTCCTAGCTGGTTTGGCTCAGTGGATAGAGCCTGAGCTTGTAGACTGAAGGGTCCCAGGTTCGATTCCAGTCCAGGGCACATGCCCGGGTTGCGGGCTCAATCCCCAGTAGGGGGCGTGCAGGAGGCAGCCGAACAATGATTCTCTCTCATCATTGATGTTTCTATCTTTCTATCCCTCTCCCTTCCTCTCTGAAATCAATAAAAATATATTTAAAAAAATTGGTCACTGGCTTCAACACTCCTGGACAGAAATACTTTTACACATGCCCTCAAGTTTAGGAATAATTCAGTTTATCGATCCCAGTATATTGTCAGAAGGGTACAATGTTCATCAGGAAACAGTTAATGGGGGAACACACAAAAAAGCAATATCCAGGTACCAAGATTGCAGTGCTTACCACTAAGGAATTTAACATTAGTCAAAAAGTCTTGAAATCTCTTGTCAATAGCCCAACAATTAATTCAACTGCTATAAATATATTCTCCCCTGCCCCAAAACTTTTTATTCTGAAAATATTCAGTAAGAAAAGTTGAAATAATACAGTGAACACCTGTTTCATCTAAATCTAACAGTTGTTAAGGCCTAGCCAGTTTGGCTCAGTGGATAGAGCATCGGCCTGCGGACTGGTCCTGGGTTTGATTCCAGTCAAGGGTACATACCCAGGTTGCGGGCTCAATCCCCAGTAGTGGGCATGCAGGAGGCAGCCGATCAATGCTTCTCTTCTTACCAGTGATGTTACTGATGTCTCTCTCTCTCTCTCTCTCCCTCTCCCTTCCTCACTAAAAGCAATAAAAAATGTTTTAAAAATAAACAAATAAATCTAACAGTGGTTACCATTCTGCCAAATCTGCTTATGTGCATGTGAGGGATTTGAGTGGGGGGTGCTGACTACCTGAAAATCCCCCACATCATGACTTCCTCATGCATTTCCCCATAATAAATATTCTCTCCTATACACCACAAAACCATCATCTTGCCTAAGAAAAAAATTTTCTAACATCACCTAATATTCAGTCCATTTGCAACTTTTTCAAATTTTCCCCAAAATGTTTTTCTAAGACAATTTTCTAGAACCAGGACTCAATCAAACTTCATTCAAAATGGTGCAAAAAACATTGCATTTGGTGATGTCCTTTAGTCTCTTTTAACCTAGAATAGGCCCCACCTTTTTTCCCCCTCCATGACTTTTTTTTTTTTTGCTTTTAACTACTGTTCTTTTTTTTCTTTTTTTATTAATTAAATCATTATGTTCAGATTATTACATTTGTTCCTCTTTTTACCCCCCATAACTCCCCTCCACCCAGTTCCCACCCCACCCTCCTCCCTCACTCCCCATCCACTGTCCTCATCCATACGTGCACGATTTTTGTCCAGTCTCTTCCTGCATTCCCCTCACCCCTTTGCCTCCCAAGAATAAATAGCTAGTCCACTCCCTTTCAATGCCCCCTGATTCTATTACAATCACCAGTTCATACTGTTCATCAGATTGTTTACTTGATTTTCAGATTCACTTGTTGATAGATGTGTATTTGGTGTTCATAATTTGTATCTTTACCTTTTTCTTCTTCTTCCTCTTCTTAAAGGATACCTTTCAGCATTTCATATAATATTGGTTTGGTGGTGAACTCCTTTAGCTTTTCCTTATCTGTGAAGCTCTTTATCTGACCTTCAATTCTGAATGATAGCTTTGCTGCATAAAGTAATGATGGTTGTAGGTTCTTGGCATTCATCACTTTGAATATTTCTTGCCACTCCCTTCTGGCCTGCAAAGTTTCTGTTGAGAAATCAGCTGACAGTCGTATGGGTACTCCCTTGTAGGTAACTGACTTTCTTTCTCTTGACGCTTTCAAGATTCTCTCTTTGTCTTTTGCTCTTGGCATTTTAATTATGATGTGTCTTGGTGTGGTCCTCTTTGGATTCCTTTTGTTTGGGATTCTCTGCGCTTCCTGGACTGGTAAGTCTATTTCTTTCACCAGGTAGAGGAAGTTTTCTGTCATTATTTATTCAAATAGGTTTTCAATATCTTGCTCTCTCTCTTCTTCTGGCACCCCTATAATTAAGATGTTGGTATGCTTGAAGCTGTTCTAGAGGCTCCTTACAATATCTTCGTATTTTTGGATTCTTTTTACATTTTGCTTTTCTGGTTGGGTGTTTATTGCTTCTTCGTATTTCAAATCATTGACTTGATTATTGCAATCCTCTAGTATGCTGTTGGGAGTCTGTATACTATTCTTTATTTCACTCAGTGTATGCTTAATTTCTAGTTGGCCCTTTATCACAACCTCGAGGGTCTCATTATATTTCTTGTAGATCTCATTAAGTTTATTGGCAGTTTCTGGAAAATTCCTGAAAAACCTTAAAAGTGTGGTTTTGAACTCTATATCCAGTAGTTTGCTTTCCTCCATTTCTGTCATTTGTGTCCTTTTTCTTTGTCTCTGCATTTTTTATGCTTCCCTGTGTTGATAAAGTGGTTTTCTGTGCTGAGTGTCCACTAGGGCCCACTGGTTCAGCCTCCTCAATTACCTGAGGAGGACACTCTTGGTGCACCCCCTTGTGGTCTTTGTGCACAGTCTTGTAGTTAAGCCTTGATTGTTGTAGTTATCACTGGGAGGAATTGACCTCCAGGCCAAATGGCTGTGAGAATCAGCTGTGTCTGCAGAGGGAGAACTTCTGTGCTGGACACACCCCTCTGGGGCAAGACTTGCTTCAATGGGGCTTTGATGCTCACTGAGTCTGCCCCCTGAGTGTGTCCTTTATGGTTCCATGGAGCTGCAAACTAGATGGTCCCACTCTGACCTCTGGGTTTCCTGGCTCCTGGATCTCTAGGGAGGTGCTAATCTAGCCTTTGCCTGAGGCTATCCAGCAAAAGCCTCCCTGCAGGACTTGGGCAGGGTGGGTCCCACAGGATCAACAGGGCGGAGCTAGCAGTTATGGCTACTCTCAGTCCAGCCCTCAGAGGCTCTGCTTCTCAATGTCCCGGTAATCACTGCAAGCCCCTCAGAGAGAAAGCTACCCTCTAGTTCTGACCTATGCCAGACAGTCCCACTTCTCCTGTATGAGTCTGGGTCCCTAGAGACTCGCCTGGAACTGGAGCTCAGAGCCTGAGACTCCCCCCTGATTGAAAACGACAACCGCACCCTCAGCTGCTAGTCCGCTCTGCATGCACCTCCGCACCATAGTATTTTACTGCCATACTGCGTCTCCTCTGAGTCTCGGTATGCTTTTCTCTTTCCTTCTCCCTTCTAGTTGTAGAATTTCCACTCAGCCAACCTTCCTGTGGTTCTGGATGATGTCTGTTCCGTCTTTTAGTTGTATTTTTGAAGTGGTTGTTCGAGGCAGCAAACTCCAGTATTTACCTATGCCGCCATCTTGGTTTCTCTCCATGACTAACTCTTTAAGGAGACCAGAATGTAGACTATCCCATATTCTGGATTTGTCTAATTGTATCTCATAGTGTTTTTTTTCTTTAAGTCTTTATGATAGAAAATTTCAAATATATACAAAGTAAACAGAGTAACACAATAAATCTCCAACAGCCAGCTTCAATCATTCTCAATTTCTGGTGGTTCTTGTTTCATCTATACCTCCACCCATTCCTCATCTCATTTTACAAACTGATCCTCTAGCCCCCAAACTTCCTATAACTGGAAGTTAGGTCTCCTTTCATGTCAAATATTTTGGGGAAGAAAACTGAGTAGATGACATCATGTCTCCATGCCCCATTACAGCTGTAGGTATAAAAGAGTCCTCTGTCCCCTATCAGTGATGGTAAACCCACCAGGTTGTGGAGGTGGAGAACAACATGCAGCTTCAAAGTAGAGATGCATTTGTTTCTTCACTTTGGGTGACACCTTGGTGCCATGCTAACACCTTTCATGCAATGGCATTACTATCCCATTTACAATCCTTGTCTGAATCAGAGGTTACACTGGAGTAAGAGTTTACACAGAATAGCGATTTTCAAATTCTACCATTCCTTCTATAATTATTAGCTGGTATTCTTATTTAAATAAGGGTTTTCCTTTATTAACTGGAGATGAACTGCAAGGCTTCCTAAAAAGGCAGGGCAAATGCTTAATTCTGTCCCTTTAATTACTAATTTCTATTTGTTTCTATTCTTTTTTTATAATCAGTTACAAATATATGTAGTTTACATATAAATAAATATACTTATAAATTGATATATAAATTTATTAAATATAAATACATATATAAATGTATTTTCATTGACTTCGGAAAGGAAGAGATAGATAGAAACATCAATGATGAGAAACGCTGATTGGCTGCCTCCTGCATGCCCCCTACTGGGGATCAAGCCAGCAACCCAACCATGTGCAATTACAGCAAATTAGATTTTTTTTTCCTTTCCCTTACTCTCTATTTTTACTATGAACCTGATTTTTATTTATTCAACACTTTGCAACCAAATATAATCATGTGCTAATATATTCTTATACCCTTAAATTTAAGTCTTATAAAATTTTTTGGCAATAACTAATTGAATTACTCAAGTGTTTAAACATTACCATGAAATTGACAAAGAACAGTGCAAAAAAATGATGATACAGAAAATAAATGAAATGTTTATTTCCCTACCATTATCTTCAATACATGTTAAAACATATATCTAGCTACTGGGATCATTATATATTTTTTTATTATTTCTGTTACATTTTAGGATAAAAGCTTTGTTTTTTTAAAAAATTACTCAATAATCAATCAAATACTAAAATTCAAATCAACTCACCTGTTGAACAGGACTATCAACTGTAAAGGCCTTGTAAAGAGCCAATGCCTGGCTTTTACTTCCTTTGCTCAAGATCACCATATTTCCAGCCACACAGAGTTCCTCGTCATAATCCTCATCATTCTCCAATTTCACTTCCGCCTCTCCTTAACTGCCAGCTTTCCTTAAAAATTTACATACGTAAGACATGTTTAAGCGGTTTTTATTTCTTTTGCAACATTATGGAGCAAGATTTATTAATTAAAATTGAACAGCAATCCAGATACAAGTCTCCTGCTCTGTCTGTGGAGTAAGACTCAGTCCAAGCCCAACTCTTAGGTTTGGTGCCACTGATTAACAGAGGAGGGGGTGTGGGTGTATGTATCATACTGTATCTTACAGGATTTCAAAAATGGGAATTTACCTCAAGAATTCTCTATATTAAGTATCTTATTATTACATTACCATTGTATGCTGCCAAAAACATAAATAAAAATTAGACCTTATCTATATATCCAAAAATTAAACCAACATTCTTGGGAGACTAAAGACATATTAAGCATATGGGGGGTGAAGCAGAGGGGGCAGTGAAGTGCACATGGGACACTGGGGGAGCTTACCCACCATGCAGACTTCCCTGCTTCACAACTGCATATACATTCACCTTCCTGCCCTTGTGCCAACCATCAAAATGAACAGGACAGAGAAAGGTTTGGATTCCTAACTACAGACCTCCGCTCCTGGAAATTTTGGTATCCCAAAAGGGATACAGAAATGGAATTAAGATGAGAAAGACTGACTGTTTAACATGCACTTACTTCTCATTCCCCTATTTGAAAACTAGTACTGTATCTACTTATGTGGCATTTCTTTTCTCCTCTAAAAACGTGTAAGTTTTTGGCAGCAGGGACCATTGCTAACTCTACTATCTAACCATCAAATAACATGAAATCTGGTCCCACATACTAAGTGAGAAAAAGAGATTTAAATGGACATTATCATAGTGACTCTCATTATAAATGCTGAGTTATATGTCTAAACAGCCATGACACTATAATACAATTAAGGTCATTATTTTTAGCTTGATAAAAATTACCAAATCTTAACCTATACCCTAGAAGTAGCATCATACTCATTTCTCAGTTGCTTCTGGGTAGCCTTAAATTACAAGTAGATCGAATCTCTCTACATTTCAAAAGCAAACTGACAATCTTGATAAAACCTTCTGTTTTTCGTGGATTGTAACCTCCTGCAGGGATCCCACCAAGCCAGCAGCACCATTAGACGACCACAACTCAGAGGCTGGCTGCAGCTGCCGAAGCTGAAGGTTCAAAGCATTAGGGTGGTGTCTGCAGTGGTCTCGACCAAAAGGAACAATTTCCTGCAAATCCCCAGCTGCAATCAGTGTTGCCCTTTCTTCAGAGAAGTTCAACATGGCTTTCAGATATCAATATTATTTCTGTATGAATTCAAACACATTCTGGCCAGCTGTTGGAATCAAAATGAGAAGACAATTATCAGAAGTTTTCAGAAGAGCCATTAATCCTTAGATGAGTGTCATACAATCCTATCATATTGTAGGTATGCCAGTAATCATAACATAAAGGGCATTCCAGATCTGATTCTTTCAGGTAATTAGTTACCCTTTCATAGTTACGTTACACTATCAGTACATAATTAACATTACAGCTACATGCTAGTTGCTGACAAAATCAACTGTAGGAAATCACTGGGCTGAGAGATAAGCACTTATGTCTGACAATATTGATCCTACATTTCCTACTACTACTCACTAATTTCTCCACATTTCACATTTAAGGATTTAGACAAGTTTTACTTTATAGTAAATGGCTCTCAACATTTAAGGGCATTTCTGTTCAAATGCTGGAACAACATTTAAAAAGCACACCTAACAGATCACTGGCATATTGAAATGAAACAAACAAAAACAACATATCATTTCTAATTCATCAAAAGTTGAACCACTTGGTGCTTTAAGAAACTATTAAATGTCATCATTAATTTTGAGCCTCAATCCACCTAAACATATAATTGCAAGCAATTCCAATTTCTGGTGCAAACCCAAAAGCCCAAGGCATGAACAAAATTACTGGCAATGGAACAGTCATGCTTGTTTGCAAACTTAACAGTTCTAGCTTTGAAAGAACATAATCTACTACAGTTCAGCTTATTACTACAAAGAAGTGGATGAGCTGTGGGTGGAAAGAGCCCTCACCCCTTACTTCCAGAACATTTCTACGAACAGTAACTGACAGCCAGTCAAATGTGGCCACTGTATAAGGTGGATGACAGTTCTGTCTCAGACAACTCTTATATGAAAAACGGTTTTGTGGCATAGCGGTTATGCTGCAATCCTCAAATTCAGGAATCAAAACAAACATTCATGTCAGCACTAGACGACCTTTAAAAACCGTGTTTGAAATGGCTTTCACATCACAAACAGTTTAATTTGACTTTGTTTCTCCTCTGAGGTCTTCTTGGCACCAGCAGCTTTCTTGGCTGAAATATCTGAGCCTGTGGTTCCCATGCAGCTCCTCTAGGGTTGCAGTTATGTTTTCTGTGAATTAAGTGTTATTCCTGAGATAACGGTTATGTCACATTCATGACACTTTTTCCTCCTTCTGATAAGTCAGATTTGGGAACACTTAAACTTGGGCCATGACTGAGATAGTGCCTGTGGGAGCCTAATCAGAGTACGCCGGATGTTCAAGGCCAATCTGAGCAGAAGAATCCTAATCAGGATGTTCAAGGCCAATCTAAGCAAGGACACAGAGATTGTACTGTACACACTGGGCAGGGGTACCTTACTATAACCCAAATACTGATGTCACTATTGGCCAGGAAGCCTTTGTGTCCAAGTTAGTATAAACGTGTTACTAACCAGCCGGTGGGTGGCTGCTTGGTATGGCTCCTGTTTGCTACTGTATTAGCAAGGGCTGCTTGGCGCAGCCACTGTGTGAAGCTACTTTGAAGCACCGTTTTGTCTGATGGCTCCTTGTTAGCAATGGCTACATGGCCGGCAAAAGAGACTCTCCTGCCCTAACCGGTTTGGCTCAATGGATAGAGAACAGCCTGCGGACTGAAGGGTCCCAGTCCAGGGGCATGTACCTTGGTTGCAAGCACATCCCCAGTACGGGGTGTGCAGGAGGCAGCTGATCGATGTTTCTCTCTCATGATGTTTCTAACTATCCCTCTCCCTTCCTCTACGTAAAAAAATGAAAATATTTTTTTAAAAAGACTCTCCTATATGCCTCTGTCTTCTCATGTCCTCTTTGTCTACTACCCGGCGTCCACGGGGGGTACAGCCCCTGGCAGAGAAGGACTGTGCACCCCACAGTGCCTTATAAAACTTACACCAAACACCCATAAAATCCAGCCGGCCTTCCTATGTTCTAGTCAAGGGTCAACCAACTTATTAACTCTGAGAGGAAGCCACAGAATCGGTAATTAAAGAATCACCTGCACAGAACAATGACCACTTTGTGCTGATTCCTATTGTTATGCCCAGATTTCAAGATCCCCAAAAAACCACGCCAGGGAGCCAGTCCGATGCAAAAGCGGAGGGTCTCCTATACAAGCTCGCTTGGTCCCCCCCTTGCCTCCATTACTGGGTGCAAGAGAGAGCCCGGAATCCCAAGAGAACAAAGAATTTATAGGGCTTGGGGTCAGGGGGTGGGCACTGATTTGGCCGATTCTGGTTGGTTGAGTGAGGGGGGGGGGGCTAGTGAAGCAAGGGCAGGGTGCAGCTAGTGTCTGGTTACACAAAGACGGGGGGGGGGTGGCCAGCATACTTTTGACCTTGGGCTAGTTTCCCCCACTTTCCCATTGGTCGAGATAAGGGCAGGCCGAGTAACTGATACACCCTGCGGCTTTTTCCTGGAAGAGGGGTTAAGGACACAGCCATCAGTCCTGCTCTGTCCTTTCAGTATATTTAGTTCTTTGCAGCCCCAGCTGTGTGCGCGCTTCCCAGGGCCCTATAACAGCACCGCATTGAACTGATGCGCTGGCAGGGAGACCGCGGCCTCGCTTCCTGGGAACACGGACCTGCGGACCTGCCAAGAGCACGCGAGGCGGCTGGCGGGGACCCGAAGGCACAGGAGGCACCAGCACCGGGTCTGGGCGGAAGGGCCGTGTCCAGGACATCAGGGTCTGCGAGACCCGCAGGCTGAGATGGGCCTCAGCAGTGCTGGCCTCTGGGCGGGCCCGCCCTGAGCTGAGGCCGCAGGGACACTGCGCTCAGCTGGGAAGGAGGCCGGGGGGGGGGGGGGGGGGGGGGGAGGGGCAGCGGGGAGCCCAGGCCACGCCGCCCAGGGCGGTCGGGTGCGGCCTCAGGGACACGCGGCGACCAGCAGCGCCGCTGGCCAGGCCTCGCCTGCGTCACTCGGGACGCGTGAGGCGCGGGAGCCCGGCTGCGCCCCTGGGGCCACAGCAGAGTCGGTCACGGGGACTCCGCCGCCGCTGCAGCATTTCCTCCCCCTCCGCCCCCCGCTCCCGAGAACCGGTGAGCGGCAGCAGAGGACCAAGGGCTTTAGCTCCCGATCCAAAACCAAAGGATGGGACCCAGCTGAATTTCCCATCCTGCTTCGCGCGGGGCCCGGGGGCGGGGCCTTGAAGCACCCGGTCTCCTGGGAGGCGCTGCAGTCCGCGGTTCTGCTCAGCTCGCCTCGGGAGGATGCTGGGTCCGCCCACTGGTACCGCCTCCATCCCCGGCGCTGCGTGGAGCCAGGAAGCAGGACCCGGTCAGCTGGAGTCTGAGCTGTGACCGGACCATCCCCGCCTCTCCATCTGCGCCGGGTCCTGTCACTATGAGCCTGAGCTGCCTCCACCTGGAGCTGCCGCACTTCCAGGCCAGTTCTGCTCGCTCCCCCGTGGGACTGGGGCGGTGAGGGGCGCGCTGATTTCCTCTCTGCCTGTGCTCCTTCACCCTGTAGGGCCAGACCCTGTGAAAAGTGCAGGAAAGACACAGAGGTCCTCACAGAAACATGGCGTGCAATTTCTGAGCTTCACAGACACACCCCCAGGTGACCCCTAGACCTGGATGAAGCACCCCAACTTTACCGGCCTTCGCTCTCCTTGGACTTAGCTGTACAATCTCACACTGATGGAAACTAGAAAACTTTCCTGAGTTCTGCTCTCCCACTGCATAGGATGTCTAGGTTAAAAATGTCAATGGAGCCCTAGCCTGCTTGGCTCAGTGTATACAGAGTCAGCCTGTGGACTGAGGGTTCCCAGGTTCGACCCAGGCCAAGGGCATATGCCTGGGTTGCAGGCTCCATCCCCAGTAGGGGGTGTGCAGAAGGCAGGTGATCTATGATTCTCTCACATCATTGATGTTTCTATCTCTCCTCCCTTCCTCTCTGAAATCAATAAAGAAATATATATTTTTAAAAAATATCAATGGAGCTCTGACCCAGTTGTTCAATTGGTTGAGTGTCCTCTTGTAACCAAAAAAGGTTGAGCGTTTGATTTCCAATCAGGGCACATACCTAGGTTGCAGTTTGATCCCGGGTGAGGGGCATGCAGGAGGCAATTGATTGAAGTTTCTCTCTCACATAGATGTCTCTCTCTTTCTCTCTCTAAATAAATAAATAAATAAATAAATAAATAAATAAATATATCCTCAGGTGAAAACTGTGTGTGTGTGTGTGTGTGTGTGTGTGTGTGTGTATATATATATATATATATATATATATATATATATATATATATATATATATATATATATATTTCAATAGACAACTTATGGCCTAAGAAATCAAGTTCAAATTCTTTATCCAGAAATATAAAATTGGCTGAAACCTATGTCTGCACTAAGATCATCTCCTGAGCATCCCCAAACACACCTTGCACTTTGTGGTCTTGGGATCTGGGTACATCCTCATTTCTTTATTTGGAATGCCAGCCCTCAGGGTTTAGCTCAAATGCCTCTTCTCAGAAGACTTCAATACAAGAAGGAATGTGCTGAGAGGACTGAATACTTGTCCCCCCCCCCCCCGCCCCAAAATTCCCATGTGGAAACCATATGCTATATGTGATGGTGTGTGGAGGAAGTGCTTAGGTCATGAGAGTGGAGCATTCCTGACTGGCATTCGTGCCCCTTCCACAAAGTGAGGACCCAGTGAAGGGAAGGTTGGCAATGAGCCAGAAAGCAGGCCCTCAGCAGACACTGAAACTACCAGCACCGTGATCTTGGACTTCCCAGCCTGCAGAACCATGAGAAATAAATTGTTGCTTATAAGCCATGCGGTTTATGGTATTTTTGTCATAGCAGCCCAAACACTAAGACAGAGTCACTCTTAGAATTTAGAGTGGCCTGCCGTTCTCTACGGTCATTTCCCTAAAAGCAAACTATCCCCGTATTTCCCTGGCCTGAGGATACAGGGGGCAAAGTTTGATCTGTAGGAATAAGGCAGGAAGGAGCCAGTGAAGTCTCATTTCTTCTCTCTCGGGTGCAAGGAGATTGTCCTGTGTGACTGAGTGGGCACACCTGCCACACAGGTTCTCACCCACTGCCCGCAAAGGG
The DNA here is from genome assembly GCF_963259705.1 of Myotis daubentonii. Taxonomy (NCBI): domain Eukaryota; kingdom Metazoa; phylum Chordata; class Mammalia; order Chiroptera; family Vespertilionidae; genus Myotis; species Myotis daubentonii. The sequence goes on along the minus strand of NC_081851.1, from coordinate 15,629,350 downwards.
CACGGGAACTTCCCTGCGGTGGCCCGCAGGGCCCTGGGCTGAGCTGCATGAACCTGGGCCTGCACCTGTGCACAGGGCAGAGGGTGGAAGTCCCTGAAGGGCCTGGTCAGGGACGGCTAGTTTGGGTGCTAGAGTGGGAGCTGGAGGAAATGCAAACCCGGCACCCACAGCTACAGGACTCCTGCCCCCAAGAATCACAAATGCAGCCCCAGCTCTCAGGAGAACACGCCTCCTCCCTGGTGGTTCCATGGGCGGTGACGCTGGGCTTCCAGCCGAGGCCTTTGGGGAAAAGCCCAGTTAATGCTTCCTGTCCTGGGACCCTGCTCCACTTGCTGACCGTCAGGGCCTTGGGTCAGGGAATGGTCAGGCTGTGGGACAGAGACACACCCAGTCAGATCACTCAATGACAATTCAGCGGCCACTTCTCTCAAGTTTCTAAATCCAAAGGCTCCTCGTGCCCACACCCTCCTCACACACACACACTGTCACTCAACCCCAAATGGTGGCTTTTGGTAGGACACCCTGGCATCCACCCCACTGATTCTGATCCCATCCAGCCCCATCCAGGAAAACATCTGAAGACAGCAGGAGAGCACATGTCCACCGTGGGGCAAGGACACATTGACGGGTTCCTCACACAGACTGCAGCGCCCATTCAGCTGGAGTTGCTGGCCCTTTGCTCTGTGGGCTCTGCAGCAGCAAGTGGCCCACGGGTCAAGAAGCTCCCTGTGGCCTCTCGGAGCTGAGGACGCCTGCAGCCGCAGCCACAGGAGATCCACCCCGCAGTCCTACACCTGCAGGAAACCGAATTCTGCCCACAACTGGGGTGAGATTGGAAGCATCTCCTTTCCTCCTGGACACTCAGGGGAGACCACAGTCTCAGCCAAAACCCTGGTCTTGTGAGCCCCAAATCACAGGGACCGCTTAACCAGGGGTGGGCAAACTTTTTGTCTTGAGGGCCACAATAGGTTCTTAAACTGGACCGGAGGGCCCGAACAAAAGCATGGATGGAGTGTTTGTGTGAACTAATATAAATTCAAAGTAAACATCATTACATAAAAGGGTACGGTCTTTTTTTTTTTTTTTTTTTTTTTTTTTAGTTTTATTCATTTCAAACGGGCCAGATCCGCCCTGCAGGCCGTAGTTTGCCCACGGCTGGCTTATGCCATGCCCTGCTCCTGACTGCAGAAGCTGTCAGATAGCCAGGAATGTGTACTAGGTTAGTGATAACAGCAAGGAATATACGCCATGTCCTTTATCAAATCATGTTCTCCGTCCTCAGTTGACTTGTATAGAAGAACCTTCCTATTGGAGAGGGTGCTCATTCATAACACAATTTCCTGAAAGTGAAAGTTACATGTTGCCTGATGGGAGACAGTCCTCTGGGGCTCCCCCATGGTTCTGCTTGTCTTGCACAGAGCACTGTCTGCCCTTGTTCCTTGGTGTGTAGGGAACAGTTTTGGAAGAGCATGTCAGCCTCTGGAACAAAGGGCAGGCTTGCTTTCAGCCCTAGGAGATGCAGATGAGGTCTCCCTTTGAGATGTGGCTGGTCAAGGAGAATGGGCCCTGTCCATGGTGCTGATGTACACTTTGGTCAGGACACTGAAAGCAGACAAGCTCTGAAGGGGTTGGTGGGTTTTGCTTAGCTTATCCTGGTAGACATCTAACTCATGATTCAAGAAAAGTGGTGTTCTTTCATCTGAACTGGGAGTAAAATAGTTGTATCTCGGCATGGATTTCTTGGGTTTATCCTAGTTGGGGTTTGTGTAGCTTATTAAATCTGTAGCTTATGTCTTTTGCCAGATTTTGGGATTTTTCAGCCATTATTTTCTCTATTACATCTGGCTCCAAACTCTCCTCGGGACCTTAGAATAAATAAAATGCAGTCTCCCCTTAAACACAAGATAATAGTCAGAACGAGTTTGTACTCCAAGAGTCCAGGTTGGTAATACATATTACTTTAGGGAGAGTTTAAATAAATTCATGTGTATTAGGTGTTGAGGGAGAAGGGAACTTTCGTATGTGGAAAACCACTGGGATGCCCGTGAGATACTGCTATCTGCCTAGCAGTAGGGCCTTGGAGGGCAGTGGATTGAATTTGACCTAAGCTGACATGTTTGGGGTAATTTCTAATTACTTTTAAAGCTTAGTTTTAGAAGTGCGATTCTAAAATACATTTGTTGAAAATAAAAATTGATTATTCCTTTGAAAGATGCCAATTTTGACCATAAATTTTCGTTGTGTTTCATTGTTTTATGTATATTGTGGGGCTAAGTTCTAGAGTGGCATTTTAAAAGAAATAAGTTGCAGGAAGAATATAATGTACTAGAGGCCCAGTGCACGAAAATCGTGCATGGGGGGTGGTCCCTCAGCTCAGCCTGCACCCTCTTGCAGTCCAGGAGCCCTTGGGAGAAGTCAGCAGTTGGACATCCTTAGCGCTGCCACGGAGGCAAAGAGGCTCCCACCACCACCACTGTGCTCACCAGCTGTGAGGCTGGTTTCTGGGTGAGCGGTGCTCCCCCTGTGGGAGCACACTGACCACCAGGGGGAAGTTCCTGCCCCAAGTGGTCAGTGTGCATCATAGTGTCCAGTCGTTCCACCGTTTGGTCAATTTGCATATTAGACTTTTATTATGTAGGATGGGCCTTGAGATCTTGAAGAAGATGGAAGCATGTATCTGAGTTGTTGCCTTGTCTGTCTGAGGGGCAGGTGAGGGACTACGTGTGAAATGCTCTGACAAGGTCACATGTCCTAAAAGGTCATTGGTACCCGAAATTTCACTGACTTTTCTGATGAATCCAGTTCAGTTCAGATGTATCTCACCTAATGTAATTTATTACTAGTGCAAAGATCTGAGTCTGGGTTCATTTTATTAGTTCCTTTTCTGTTTTATAAATAAGTCCTGTAAAATTTGTTTTTGTTAATCATTTTTAAAGTGATATATGTACTTGATTTTTTTTTGGCATTGCCTAAATGTCCTTGCATTTTTTAAAAAAATTATTAGTGAAGGTATTACAAATGTGTCCTCATCCCCCCCATTAACCCCCAACCTCCGCCCCCGACTCCCCACCCCACTCCCCGCACACTCATGCTCCCATCCCCCTGTTGTCCATGTCCATTGGTTTGGCTTCTATGCGTGTACACAAGTCCTTTGATTGATCTCTTCCCATTACCCCCTCCCTCCCCAACTTTCCTTCTGGGGATTGATAGCCTGATTGCTGTTTCTCAGTCTTTGGATTGGTCCCTTTTCATCAGTCTATGTTGTTCTTTATAATCCACAAATGAGTGAGATCATGTGGTATTTTTCCTTCATTGACTGGCTTATTTCACTTAGCATAATGCTGTCCAGTTCCATCCATGCCGTTGGAAATGGTAAGAGTTCCTTCTTTTTTACAGCAGCATAGTATTCCATCGTGTAGATGTACCACAGTTTTCTAATCCATTCATCTACTGATGGGCACTTAGGCTGTTTCCAGATCTTAGCTATGGTGAATTGTGCTGCTATGAACAGAGGGGTGCATATATCCTTTCTGATTGGTGTTTCTGGTTTCTAGGGATATCTTCCAAGAAGAGGGATCACAGGGTCAAATGGGAGTTCCATTTTTAGGTTTTATTTTGTTTTTGTTTTTTATTTCTTACAATATTACAAAGGGTATTACATATGTGTCCCTTTATCCCCCCTGCCCATGACAATCCCCTGGCCTCCCCTACTCCCCAGTGTCTTATGTCCATTGGTTATGCTTATATGCATGCATACAAGTCCTTCGGTTGATCTCTTACCCCACTCCCTCCTGCCCCCCAACCCTCCCCGGCCTTCCCGTTGCAGTTGACAATCTGTTTGAGGCTGCTCTGCCTCTGTATCTATTATTGTTCAAAAGATTATAATGGTCTCTATTATCCATGAATGAGTGAGATCATGTGGTACTTTTCCTTCATCGACTGGCTTATTTCACTTAGCATAATGCTCTCCAGTTCCATCCATGCCGTTGCAAATGGTAAGAGCTCCTTCTTTTTTACAGCAGCATAGTATTCCATCCTGTAGATGTACCACAGTTTTCTAATCCAATCATCTACTGATGGGCACTTAGGCTGTTTCCAGATCTTAGCTATGGTGAATTGTGATGCTATGAACGGAGGGGTACATATATCCTTTCTGATTGGTGTTTCTGATTTCTTGGGATATATTCCTAGAAGTGGGATCACAGGGTCAAATGGAAGTTCCATTTTTAGTTTTTTGAGGAAATTCCATACTGTCTTCCATAGTGGCTGCACAAGTCTGCATTCCCACTAGCAGTGCACAAGTGTTCCTTTTTCTCCACATCCTCTCCAGCACTTGTTGTTTGTTGAATTGTTGATGATAGCCAGTCTGACAGGTGTGAGATGTTACCTCATTGTTGTTTTGAATTGCATCTCTCGGATGATTAGTGACTTTGAGCATGTTTTCATGTCTCTTGGCTTTCTGAATGTCCTCTTTTGAAAGGAGTCTATTTAGATCATTTGCCCATTTTTTGATTGGATTGTTTATCTTCCTTTTGTTAAGTTGTATGAGTTCCCTATAAATTTTGGAGATTAGGCCCTTATCAGATATGACATTGGCAAATATGTTTGCCCACGCAATGGGTTTTCTTGTTGTTTCGTTGATGGTTTCTTTTGCTGTGCAGAAGCTTTTTATTTTGATGTAGTCCCATTTGTTCATTTCTCTTTAGTTTCAAGTGTCCTAGGAGCTGTATCAGTGAAGAAATTGCTTCGGCATATGTCTGAGATTTTGTTGCCTTTGGATTCTTCTAGAATTTTTATGGTTTCCTGTCGTACATTTAAGTCCTTTATCCATTTTGAGTTTATTTTTGTGTATGGTGTAAGTTGGTGGTCTAGTTTCATTTTCTTGCATATATCTATCCAATTTTCCCAACACCATTTATTGAAGAGACTATCTTGACTCCATTGTATGTTTTTGCCTCCTTTGTCAAATATTAATTGAGCATATTGGTACGGGCCAATTTCTGGGCTCTCTGTTCTATTCCATTGATCTATATGTCTGTTCTTGTGCCAGTACCAGGCAGTGTTGAGAACATTGGCTTTTTTAATACATCTTGATATCTGGTATTGAGATCCCACCTACTTTGATCTTTCTCAGGATTGTTGCTGCTATTCGGGGTCTTTTTTTTATTCCAGATGAATTTTTGGAGAGTTCGTTCTAGGTCTGTGAAGTATGTCGTTATTATTTTAATGGGAAGTGCGTTGAATTTATAGATTGCTTTGGGTAGTATGGACATTTTAATGATGTTGATTCTACCAATCCATGAACACGGTATGTTCTTCCATCTGTTTATGTCTTCCTCTATCTCTTTTTTCAACGTCCTGTAGTTTTCTGAGTAGAGGTCTTTTACCTCTTCAGTTAAGTTTATTCCTAGGTAGCTTAATTTTTTTGGTGCGATGGTAAATGGGATTTTTTTTTCGTTTCTCTTTCTGAAAGTTCACTGTTGGTGTATAGAAATGCCTCAGATATCTTGGGGTTAATTTTGTATCCTGCTACATTGCCAAATTCGTGTATTAAGCCTAGTCGTTTTTTGATGGAGTCTCTAGTGTTTTGTATGTATAATATCATGTCGTCTGCAAATAAGGACAGTTTTACTTCCTCTTTTCCAGTTTCGATGCCTTTTATTTCTACTTCTTGTCTAATTGCAATGGCTAATACTTCCAGTACTATGTTGAACAGGAGTGGTGAGAGTGGGCATCCCTGTCTTGTTCCTGTCCATAGGGGAAATGGTGTTAGTTTTTGTCCATTGAGTATGATGTTGGCTGTGGGCCTGTCATATATGGCTTTTATTATGTTGAGGTATGATCCTTCTACTCCCATCTTGCTGAGAGTTTTTATCAAAAATGCGTGTTGGATTTTGTCAAATGCTTTTTCTGCATCAATTGATATGCCATATGGGTTTTTTTCTTTCAATTTGTTTATGTGATGTATCACGTTTATTGATTTGCGGATATTGTACCATCCTTGCATCCCTGGGATAAATCCTACTTGGTCATGGTGTATGATCTTTCTGATGTACTGCTGGATCCGATGTGCTAAGATTGGGTTGAGGATTTTGGCATCTATGTTCATGAGGTATATTGGCCTGTAATTCTCTTTCATTGTGTTGTCTTTACCTGGTTTTGGTATTAGGGTGATGCTGGCTTCATAGAATGAGCTTGGAAGTGTTCCTTCCTCTTGAATTTTTTGTAGTAGTCTGAGGAGGATAGGTTTTAGTTCTTCCTTGAATGTTTGGTAAAACTCCCCTGTGAAGCCGTCTGGTCCTGGGCTTTTGTTTGATGGAAGCTTTTTGATGACTGCTGCAATTTCTTCCATAGTATAGGCCTATTGAGATTTTTAGATTCTTCCTGATTGAGTTTTGGAATGTTGTATTTTTCTAGGAATTTGTCCATTTCCTCCAGGTTGTCTAGTTTGTTGGAGTAGAGCTGCCCATAGTATTTTTTAACAATCATTTGTATTTCTTGTGGGGTCTGTTGTTATTTCGCCTCTATCGTTTCTGATTTTGTTTATTTGGGTCCTCTCTCTTTGCTTCTTGGTGAGTCTTGCTAGCAGTTTGTCAATCTTGTTTATCCTTTCAAAGAACCAGCTCTTGGTTTCATTGATGTTCTGTATTGTGTTTTTTTTTTCTCTGTGTCCTTATTTCTGCTCTAATCTTTATTATCTCCTTCCTTCTGCTCACTCTGGGGTTTTCTTGTTGCTCTCTTTCTAATTCTTTGAGTTGTAGAGTTAGATGGTTTACTACCATTTTTTCTTGTTTATTGAGATAGGCCTGTAGAGCTATAAACTTCCCTCTCAGGACTGCTTTCATTGTGTCCCATAGGTTTTGGATTGTTGTGTTTTCATTGTCATTAGTTTCCAGGATGTTTTTAATTTCTTCTTTGATATCATTGGTTACTGGACTGAGAAGGCGAGAGGGTGGCTCACAGGCAGGTCCCAGTGCTGTGGCGGGTTGCTCTGGGCAGCAGCCAGCAGTCCACGTGGCCCTGTGCCAACCCTGCACACTCAGACCGGGTCTTACAGGGTATGTCCCGTGGCCGTGAGTGTCCTACCAGGTGTCCTACCAGTTGATGCGCTGGTTTTAAAAGGACTGACTCTTTCAGCATAAACGCCTCAGCTGGATGACAAGAAGGGTCCCTGAGAGGAGCGCGCTGCCACGATGGTCAGGTGTGTGCGATGACGCTGGGTCTGTTTCACTCTTGCAGGTCTGAGCTCCCTCTCTGGAGGCCGCGCTGAGGAAGTTCGATGACGTCTATAGAAAGGGAAGCCAGGCACAGAGGGTGGCAGCTGGCTCACCATCCTTGCACTGCTGTATGACTTCCACCTGGTACAGTCTCTCCGCATCTCCTACATGTTGGAAAAACTGACTGGAACTTTCACAGAGAAAGATAAGGAACTGATCCTGTTCAGGCTGAGAAATGGGGATTTTCATTGAGAAAACACGATGCTATGTCCCTGGCAATGATCAGAGAGACCAGGGCAAAGCCAGCGGGGCAGGCAGCACGTTCCGGGACCAGACCAGGGACGGTGGGTCCCTCGAGCTGCCTCCTAAGTGCCTAAGTGCGCAGATGCTGAGCAGCAGGTGAAATAAGTGGGGAAATGCTGTGGGCCATGCCCTAGCCCATCTGTTATCGTCTGCTCCGGGGATGAAGATGTTTTTATCGTGAGTGTGTGAGCAAACCTTATTCCTTTACTAAAAGTCGGGTATTTTGTGAGTTAAGAATCGATTTAATTCACACTCAACTGTTCATCAAATGTTCACTGAGGAAGGCCGTGTGGCTCGGGGCTCAGGTGTCAGCGACCTGGACTTCTGGCTCAGCAGTGCACAGCAATGTGACCTGAGTCTTCCAAGCCTCAGTTTCCCCTTGTAGAACACAGGGCTGAGCAGAGCTCCTGCCTCTTTTCCTTTTGTGCAGATCAGAGATAGGGGAGGGCAGGGGAGCCCCGAGGGATGTGTGAGGAGTAGGGAGAGGGTGCGTGTGGGGCCCACAGGGGAGCAGGGCAGAGGCCGTTCCAAGGACTTGGGCATTGATCCTGGAGGCACCTGGAGGGTTCTGAGTGGGAAAATGGCCTGGGAAGGGTTTGTGCTAACGGTCACCGTGGCTACAACGTAGAAGACGGAGGTGGTCAGGCAGGAAGACCCCCTTCAGGGGTCAGAGACGGTGGTGGGAGGATTAGCTCTGTGGTAGTGGATGTGGGTGTGGGAGAGGGTGTGGGAGTTGGAACTGACCAGGCGGCGAATGGGTGGGAGGGAAGGTGGGGTCAGCCCATGTTCTCAGCTGAGCCTTTAGTGGACAGCAGTGCATGCAGGAGACACAGGCTCAAAAGGGAGGACGCGACCATCCTGAAACCCGAAATGCTCACTGGGATGTGCTGTGGTCTGAGCCCTCTGATGACGCACAGCCCTTAACATACACAGTGGACACTGTGAATGGGTGGGTGTGATGATGTGAGAATGCTCTCACTGAAAAGTGAATACTTGGGGAAATCTCAGACAGGCTTGTCTGGGAGGTTTCTGAATTGTGCTTGCAACTTTTCTCTCAGTGTGACATTCTTTCCACTTGAAAAGTTAAAGAGTGTACACGCAAGGGGTGGAGAAGGACTGGCCAATGTTGTGGAGAGGAGGGGTGGCTCAGAGCCCAGGGCCAGGAGGGAGGAGTGCAGGGAGGGGGGAGAACCAGTGGGAGGACGAGGGTGGAGGGGAGCAGGAGAGGGAAGGGGAGCTCTGTGGGTAGTGGTCCAGGCCCCAGTGGAGGTCTGGCGGGGGTCTGGTGCCGGGGGAGGTTAAAAGGCTGCAAAGGCTGGAGTGGGGATGGTCTGCCTGCGACCATCGGGTTTATCAGCAGTGGTGGCCACGTGCAGAGTTGGTTTGTTTCTTCCCAAGTTGAAGTGATGGCCATTTGAAATGGATGGCTCTCTCTTTCTTTTCTTTATGTTTTTAAGGTTCGCTGTGTGCTGGACACGATGTTGGTTCTGAAGAACATTGACATGCGGAGGATTCCGGGCTGTGAGCCTGAGCCTGTGGAGAAACTGAGGAAATTGCTAAGAGGGGAAGTGAGTTCCCTGTGAACGTGGACCCACCGTGGAAGGGTGGGAGTTAGTTGGAGCCGTGAGTCGAGTGCCCGGCCTGGTCAGCAAGAGTTGCGAGGGATCAAATGGCAGCTGTGTTTCTGCGGTGAGACCCTGTGAGGGGCCCGTGTGCAGTGAGTCCCTGTGAGATCAGCATCCCCCACACTTAGCCAGTGGTGCTGGACTCGGCTGTGCAGCAGAATCACCATAGACCTTCTGATCACTTTGGAAGAGGGCCCACCAGGACCGGAGGCGTTAGCCCAGCAGGAGAGGGGCTTGTCTATGTAACCTCCCCAGGTATTTTTACTTGGGGCCACAGCAGAGACCCACCGCCCTCTCCAGTCAGGGCATCCTCTACCCTTACTTCTTTGTTAATTTTTTTGAGGAGAATTCTTATTTTACATATACTTTTATTGACTTCACAGAAAACTGGAGACGGAGCGTGAAAGAGAAACGCCAATGATGAGAACCATTGATTGGCTCTCTCCTGGACACCCCGCACTGGGGATGGAGGCCACAACTGGGACATGGGCCCCGACCTGGAAGCCAACCATAACTGCCTGGTTCTGGTTCATAGGTTGACACTCAACCACTGAACCAGGCCGACAAGGCTCGGGTGCCGGTAAACCTGCTTGTATAAAGAAAAGAATGGTATTGCTGGTTTAGTTAGCTTCAAGGTATTCTTTGAAACTATTGGAGAAGTTGCTAAGAATTGATAACTGAAAATTTGAGAATGACTTTCTTCGACCTAATGGAACCCACTTTTTCTTAAATCCTATGGCAAGGATGTGCTTATTGATTTGAGAGAGAGAATCATTGATGCGAGAGAAAAGCATCAATTGGTTGCCTCTCATACACACTCCCACTGGAGACTGAATGCCCAACCTAGGTATTTGCCCTGACCGGGAATTGAACCCACAGCCTTTCCGTGTAGAGAATGATGCTCCAGCAAACTGATCCACACCGGCCATGTCGTGGACCAATTTATAGAAAAGAAAACATTCTGTGACTCCTAACCTTTGTGCATATCCGTGGTCCAAAATACAGCTCAGTCCATGGGAGTTCATGGAACACCTTGATGACTTTGAGTTGATTGAATGAGATGCAATGTGCACAATGTGCTCTTCACTGTGCCAGGCTTGTGCTCACTCTTTTGTGGTTTCACTCGGCCTCATCCTGTTTTCTATCTCATTCTTATGTATTTTCCTTAAAAATAGCGCTAGGTTCATAAATTTTGCATCGTTTCTCTAAAATGTTGGCCCTGAAAACTGGGAGCAGAGAGTTTGAAATTTTATCATCCAGTTTATATCCCTTTGGCATAAGCTCATCAATTCAACTGTTCTTGAAATCTTGATTTGCATAATGATAAATAGTTTTCATTATCTCAAGATTCCTTAAAGTATATGTTATTTGCTGTGTTCTCACTTCAGGTCACTGCATCTATAATTTTGTTTCCAGGTTACATCACATTTCAATGGACATTAATTGAAATCTCATCATGCTGCCGACAAATGAAGGCGGTTAGATTTATGGAATAGCTTCTGTACGAGGAATTGATTGAGATAGTTATGAAAAAGTAACCACTTTAGGTGGGATTTTTTTCAGTTTTGTTCTTTTGTTCGGGGCAGGACTAGACTGTTGGGGACTCGCTATGATTACAAGGAATATTAATGGTGCTCTGTTAACCATGATTATTCTGTTCTAATGAGGGAAATCACGTTCTGATCTGGTGGAGAGTTGTCCGCCCTGGGACATGGGAGCTAACAAGGGAATGCAGGCCACCCTCCTTTCTGAGAAAGGCCTAGATCAGCAACCTCATTGCCTGTAATCTGGTCCCGGAGCCACCCGGCCTCTTCCAACCCCCAGCCCGAGTTGCCTGTAACCTGTAACCACTATACCTTCCTACTTTCCCAGGCCAGAAATGTCTGCTTTCCCATGGGATCTTTGTCCTTCTACCCAAGATAAGCAGCTGGCTTATCGGGGGTGGGGGACAGGGGGTAGAGCAGACGTTTGTGGGTGACCTGCTGCTCTCTCCTTCTCCTGCATTCATGGAATAAATGATCTAAGCCCTGTCTCTGCTTCATTGGCTCAAGGAGTGACCAGCAGCCCGGACCCATTGCTTGTCCAGATTCACTTTCAGTACTTTTATAACAGTCATTGGAGCTGGATCATGAATCGAAATGCTAATCAGTACTCTCCCCCTCACACCCAATCTAAGTCCAAAGATTTCATCTACTTTAAACAATTTAAATTTATCTTAAATTAAGAATGAGATTTTAATTAACCCAAGTAAAACATTACTAGTTTAGAAATAATTGATTGGCAGCCTAAATGTTTAAATTCTGTTCCGAGAGTGCCTGTATATTTGTTCTCTAAATGTCTTTCTTGCATGTGCTAATTTAGAACTCCTTGCACAGAAAGCTATATACAAAGTCCTTTTGTTAAAATATTTTCCAGTCTGGCCGGCATGGCTCAGTGATTGAGTGTATCACTATGACCAGGAGGTCACCATTAGATACCCAGTCAGGGCATATGCCCTGGTTGGGGGCTTGATCCCCATTATGGGGCGTGCAGGAAGCAATTGATCAATGCTTCTCTCTCATCATTGATGTTTCTTTCTCTCTATCTCTCCTTTCCCCACGGAACTCAATAAAGATATATTTTTTAAAAAATATATAAAGTATAGCCCTAGCCAGTTTGGCTCACTGGATAGAGGGCTGACCTGGGGATTGAAGGGACCCAGGTTTGATTCTGGTCAAGAGCATGTACCTTGGTTGTGGGCACATCCCCAGTGGGAATTGTGCAGGAGGCAGCTGATCGATGCTTCTCTCTCATCAATGATTCTAACTCTCTATCCCTCTCCCTTCCTCTCTGTAAAAAATCAATAAAATATATATTTTTAAAAATATATATGTATATAAAATATTTTTCAAATATATAGCTTTACTTTGTTCATTTTTCTTATAAACTACACATTAGTGAGTGGTCTGTCAAATTGTTTTTTAGGCAATTGACTGGTGGACTTGAGGGGTCTTATGTATGAACTATTGACAGTCGATGGGGAGAATTTCCGAGCTGGGCTCTGTAGGTAAGACTTCACAAAATAAAATGATTGTGTTGTTCCCTGAAAGGAACAAATCAAATTTCTGTAATGTGGCAGATGGGAAAAAAATAATTTTTTGAAACATAGACAGACATATCAGAATGAAGTGGTTAATTTCCATTTATAATGGTATAGGATCTATAAACATAACCTTTATGTTTCTTTATATTTTATGTGCCAGATAGATCTTAATCTTCATGGGGAGAGTGTCCTAATTTTTGTGTATTCCTAAAGCAGTTAGCATGGGGCATGAGCCTCTGGCAGAGCCGTTTAGAATGCTGGGCCTAGAGCAGTTTGGTTGGGGGGCCAAGGAGACAGTGGAATGTTAGGTGTGGAGTCGGTGGGCGTGGAGTTGGAGGGTGCTGAGTCGGTGGGTGCGGAGTTGGTGGTGCGGAGTCGGTGTGAATTGTCTGTGTGTGAAGAGTCGGTGTGAAGAGTTGGAGTAAGAAGAGTCGGTGGTCGTAGAGTCGGTGAGTGCAGAGCCTCTTCCTGTGTGAGAAGGGACTGTCCCTGCCTCCTTCTCAGGGCTCTTGTGAGGAGTGAATGTGCAAAGACAGAGGGCACCTGGCGCAGGGCCGGGGATGGGCAGAGAGACAGTGCCCGGGTGACTCCCAAGTCTGTGAGCAAACCCTTCCCGCTGCCAGGCTTTGATCAGAACCGTGTCCACTGGCGGCAGGTCCACGGCTTCCCTTCTACCAAGAACCTTGGGTTCTGGCTGGTGCGGGAAAGTGAACACAAGATGGAAAAGCAGGAGCTACCGCCCACTCCCAGTTGTTAGAACCGTGTGTGGGGCCAGCTTTGGGAAACTGCCACCGAGAGCAAGGGACACGTCGGGTGCATGCGTGTTCCCAAACTGTGAAGGCGCTTGGGGGAGACACAGCCCAGTGGTTCTGGGAGGGCTCCTGGGCGGGAGCAGAGATGAGGGGAAAGAGCTGACCGGCTCCCGGTGTGTGCTGGGCCCTGGGACCGGAATAGGCCCCGCGGACTCCTCCCCTGAGGGGGCCTGCGAGGGACCAGCCATGGCGTCCCACACCCAGCATGTGCCTGACACCCAAGGGCCCATAGTACCGTTTGCTGTGCCTTAGCCCTCGTTTCCGGGAAACTGCCCAGGGCTGTTGGTTTTCCAAGAGGTTGTGTGTGACCTGTTCACATAGGAACTGGGTGTTGAACAAAAACTCACCAGAACAGCCATTTATTTCCAGCTCCCCGATCAGCGGACTGACCGTGGAATTGAGAGGTCGAGGCTCAGCCCTCACACCCGGGATAGATCTTAGCCCCACCCCTTCCTTGTTAGGGAAACGGGCTCAGGGAAGTCCCGCACCTGTCAGCAGGTGCGCTCGTCCAACCAGACGAGGCTGTACATGTCAGACACTCTCGCATCCTGTGTACAACAGATGGGGGCCACTTTAGGTTTATGTGGTGCCCTTCTCTGATTTTCTGCTACTGGGCAGGGGCTGCTGCCGACACAGTGACCTGCTACCAGCGAAGAGTCATATGCTAAGCTCAGTGGCTTAAGTGGGCAGCAGTGAAGGCCCTCAAAAGAGGCAGGGCCTGCCCGGCCGGGCCAATGCCCAGGTCGTGGGCTCCATGCCCAGGGGTGGCTTTGGGTAGCAGACGATCAATGATTCTCTCTCATCATTGATGTGTCTATCTCTCCTTCTCCTTTCCTCTCTGAGATCAATAAAAGTATATTTAAAAGAAATTATATATATATATATATATATATATATATATATATATATATATATATATACACACACACACACACACACACTAGCGGCCCAGTACACAAATTCGTGCCCCATAGGGGTCCCTTGGCCTGGCCTGCGGGAATTTGGCTGAAACTGGCTCTCTGACAGCCCCTGAGGAGTCCCGGATTGCGAGAGGGCATAGGCGAGGCAGTGGGACTCCATTGGTGTATGATGAGGGCGGGGAGGGACACAGGAGGTTGGCTAGTGGGGAGGGAACCTGGGAGGGCCCCAGGGCATGTCAGGCCTGTCTAGTTCAGCCCCAATCAGCCAGACCCCAGCAGCAAGCCAACCTGCCAGTTGCAGCGTCTGACCCCAGTGGTCGTCAGTGCACGTCATGGCAAGCTGGTGAGTGGCCTTAGCATATCATTCGTGTATTATGCTTTCATTGGTTGAATGGATGACCGGACACTTAGCATATTAGGTTTTTATTCTATAGGATGTTAAAAAACAAACAAAAAACAAACGGATAGGGCTTGACTGCCGTGTTGCTTTCTGTAAGGATGGATGTAGGTGGGTGACTGGCAATAAGGGTCTCTGCTGGCAACTAGGATGTGGGCCTAGCTGTGATTTGGGAGTCCCTACGGCCTTTCCAAGACATGGTACACCAGCAAAGGGGCCTGAGAGCCGCCCGTCCTCCTGTCACCTGCGTCACAGCCCTGTGCTGTGCGTCACTTTGCTCAGACACCACAGAGGCCTCATGGGGCTTCATCACCTACCACTGGGTCAGCATGTTTTTAGTGGCTGTAGGTCTCCCAGCAGGACCCTGTGTTGGAGTCCCTTCTGTGCAGCTGTGCTCTAGGAAGTGAGCAGGTGCATGGAGGCCCTTCATCCTGGGGAATGAGGGTAGCTGTACTGGGGCGGGGCGGGGCAGGCCAGCGGGTTCCATGGTGCGCATCCTCACCCCACCCCTCTTCCTGCACTAGGATCGTGAACAGATCCCCCAGCAGTTCCTTGAGGAGCTGCTGGGGGACATCATGGCCCTCGAGGCTGAACAGGTCCAGAGGAGGAACCAGCCCGCCCACCAGAGCTGGGAGCCGGAGCTGCTGATAGAAGGTAGGCAGCAGCCCCTGTCGCCGGGGAGCCAGCCTGGCTGTGTCTTCTCCCTCACCCAGGGAGCTGAGCCCTTGGCTATGAATCTCCTGGGAAAGCCCACCCTCAGCCCAAGTCAGTAGGGTGTGATTCAGGGGCCATTTGGGACCGTTTCATCGCCATTCTCCCCAAGGGGAACATGAGGGGCCTGGCAGCCTCGAAGTCAGGACATGAACTACAAGTAAGTGTTGACAGATTTCTCAGCGCCCGTGTGGACAGTCCCGGGAGCTTCCAGATGAGAGCACGCTGACCCCAGAGGCTGTCTTAGATCTGTCCTTGGGGGATTGAAAGCTCTGGATGGCAGGAGCTTCCCCAGTGCTCACTCACCTGCATTATAACAGAGGCCGGGGCTGATTTCCTCCGTTCATGTCCACCTCGGGCAGATGGGTGCAGTCTGCTCTCTGTCTCCCTGGGCAGGGGCTGCTCAGTGACCTCTCCTCCCGAAGGACCTCACCCACGGGTGGCAAGTCCTCAACACACGCGCCCCAGATCCGCTACCCCCCGCAGACATACTGGTCAATTGCCGTGCCTCCCACTCCCCAGCTGAGCCACCCAGACCCCCCCACTCTGGCGGCTGGCCCGGACCATGCCAGGTCTTTGCCGTCTCTGTAAGTGTAGGAAATCCTTGACTGGACAGTCAGGTTAGTACTCGGTAAAAAGTGGTTCCAGCAGTTCCACCGTCTTGAACTTCTGCTTTGGCCTCTCCACGGTCACCTGCCTTCTTCTTAAGCTCTGGATGGCTCCCCTACCGGCCCCCAGCTGAGCCAGCACAGGGGCCACAACCATAAGCGACAGCACCTTGTGAACGACACCCAGCTGACCATCCCCGGCCCTCACACCTAGGCCTTGGGGTGGGGGGGGTGGTCGCCTGGGGGGATGGTCCTCTCGGGGCCAGAGTCAGAGAGGGGAAGTGGAGGCCCTGGAAGATGGGCTCTGACTGCACTTTGCTCTTCAGCCTGCACGCGGATCACCGATTTGGAGGAGAATACCCATGCCCTCCAGGGCACAGTCAAGACACTGCAGGAGGAGAACCAGCAGCTCCGGAAAGAGGTAACAGCGGGCGGTGTCCGGAATAGACGGGCAAGCCGGTGGCCAGGTGTCCCGTGGGGTGACAGGTTTGGGACTTGCTCTCAAGCCAAGTTCACTCTGTGACCTGACTGTGGCACGGGCTGGGTCTTTGGCTCTGCAGCTGGAAGAGTTGGGGACCCAACTCACCCAGGACGAGGCCAACAGCCAAAAGGAAGAGCTGGAGGGAGAACTCCAGTCTAACATCGCCAACACCGTGAGGCCCTCCAGGGCCACGCAGGTAGGTCCTCCAGAGCGCATGTCCCCCTGGCGCCCCCGCCTGCCCGAGGGAGCCTCCGGGATCACAGCCGTGTCCTGGTCATTGATCAGTGATTCCTGGGTGACCAGTTCCCTCGCTCAGCTGCAGCTTATACCAGCCATTCTCAGCCGCTGCCGGCCGCGGGGGCAGGTGTTGCCTCCCAGGGACACTGGCCATCTTGGTGGTGGTTGACAGGACTGAGGGGAGGAGGAGGTCGGTGCTGCTGGCTGTGCCCAGTGGATGGTTGTTCCGTAAATATCAGGGTCAGTTGGCTGCTAGTGTTGTTCAGATATTCTGTATCCTGACTGATATTCTATGTACTTTTTCTTTTTCTTTTATTTTTAAAATATTTTTATTGATTAAGTTATTATTTTTTAATGTGATTAATCACTATGCTTTTATTATGTTCAATTTGTAACAATGAAATTGGGGGTCACCACAACATGAGGCACTGTATTAAAGGGTCACAGCATTAGGAAGGTTGAGAACCACTGGTCTAAGGTTTATTTCGACCTCAATTGCTGGCCCCTACCTAGCCTGGCCCTGTTCCGGGCTTGGGCAGGAGGCAACCAACTGATGTGTTTCTCTCACATCGATTCTTTCTTTCTTTCCCTCTCTCCCCCACCCTCTCTAAACATCAAATATCCTCTCGGGTGGTAAACGTGGTCGGGGGTGAATGTTCTTGAGCATCTCCAGGAAGGCCTGCGGGGATGCTGCCTCCACATTCTGGAAGGTGTTCTGGACTCTGCCAAACAGGATGAAGGATTTCTCCTCCAGATCATGAACCCCAAGTGGTTCTCATCGAACAGGATGACGACTCCAGGGTAGCGCCAGTTTGAGGGACATACGGGAACAGTTTCCACGCCATAGAAACACATCCTGCAGGTCCGGGGGTAGTTCTGGTCCCTTGGGCTCACGCCCACAGGCAGAACAAACGGGACAGGCTGCTCCTCTGCAGCTGCAGCCTCGGACTCCCCGACGCTGGGCTGGGCAGGGCTCTGCCAGCCATGGCCCTCGCTTTCCTCGGTCCCGTCTTCTTGCTCTTGCTGCTGCTGCTCCCGGAGCACCTGCTCCTCCATCTCCCGGACCACGCTGGAGAGCTCGTGGAAGTCGCGGAAGATCTCGCCATCTCGCAGCTGGATGCGGCACGTGAGGTGGATCTCTAATATGTGGAATGTGATTCCCGTGATGTGCGTGAGCCTGGCACACTTCCCGTGGAAGCTGAGCATGAAAATCATGAGGCCCAAGCGATCGCATTTGCCTTAGAAGAGGCCTGGCCTGATGAGGTCGTCCGGATGGCTGGGCGGGAGGTAGAGGCGGAGGTAGGTCCGGCAGTGAGGCTGCACTGTGACATTCCATATCAGCGCTGTCCGGAATTCCTCCCTAAGCCGCATTGGTCAATCCCTTGGGTGGTCTCTCTTCTTGCACTGGCTGGTGAGCCTATCCTTCCGAATCTGCAGGTGGCGGCAGTGGGGCCTATGGCGGCGGCCTTCCATGCCCTCCACCTTGGCTGATTTCAGCTCCTTCAGGCGGATTCGGAACGCGGGCTTGAATTGCATTGGGCCGTCCACATGGGTGTTAAGACAAGGCCTGTACGTCCAACCAGTAATGCCTAAGCCGTCCACCGCTACATACAACAGTGTTTTATAGAGCTCAATATCTCGCCCCCACAAACCCAAAATGTGTCTGTATGGCTGGAACAGCTTCGCATAGACTTCTCGGTAAGAGGTACCTACCGCCCAGATTCTGCAAAGTTTCACAAACGCCAACCTCCTCCCGGCAGCGCCTTCTCCAGATGTTGTTGATGTGCAGGATGCGGCAGAATTTGGTGCAGACCTGGGCCAGGCTGGCCAGGTCGGTGACGGGGAGCGAGGCGAAGATAACCACCAGCATCTCCACCCGCAGGTCCTGCAGCTAGCAGTGCGGAGGCGGCCTGGGGCTCGCGATTCTTCCACTCCCCATCCAGCACCCTGCTGCGGTGTCCGCCTCGAGGTGCTTTTCTGCAGGGGCCAGCTTGCCCTTGGCCGCTGCCTTCTCAGCGTGGCGCTCGCGCTTCTGAGGACACCGCTTGCCCTCGGCCTTTGCTGTCTCAGCCGGGCCCTGGCGCTCCTGAGGACACCCACATCCTCGCGAAGAGCCCAAGCCACAGAGGCAAGCACACTCCTCCATGCCTCCTTGCTTACCAGCCACCACAGTCGATTAAGTTATTACATATGTGTCCATATCCCCACATTACCCACTATTGGTGGGGGGAGGGAACTCATGCTCTCAGCCTCGTGTTGTCCCTGTCCATTGGTTAGGCCTATATGCTTGCATAGAAGTCCTTTGGTTGTTCTCTATGTACTTTAAAAAAAATAGGCTTTTACATGTGGTCACAGAGGGCAGCCAAGGAGCTGATCCAGAGAGCGGGCATCCTGTGCCCCTAAAGGTCCCGACTGTGGAGAGGGCACAGGGCTCTTGTAGCACCATGTGGGACCGGCCAGCGCAGTTCCTTCAGTGCTGGGAGAACCGCACTCAGCACAGCTGGTGCTGCCTGCCCCGAGGGTCCCTGCTCTTTTGGGGTGTGCACTTGCCCTGCTCTTGGCCCCTCACTGCGTGTGGGGGTGGTGCAGGGATACGGGGTCTGTTGCTCCCCCGGGCCTGCACCCAGTGAGGCATCCTCAGCTTTTCCCTCTGGGCAGGAGGAACCTTCCAGTCTGGGTCCCCAGAACCAACAGGGGGCCGAGGAGAAGGAGCTGGCGGAGCCGGGGGAGCAGGAGAAGCAGCTGCCCGAAGTCCAGGAGGCCCTGAAGCAGGAGCAGGAGGCCAAGGCCCTTGCCGCCTCCGCCAGAGAGAATGAGAGGCTGCGGCAAGAGAATGAAAGGTAACCGCCCCGCCCCTGCAGCGGCATCTGCCCCCTTTCATTCACACCAACTCCCTCAGCTCCCGCTGAGCTCAGCTCAGGTGAGTCCCCTGGTCATGGTGCCCTTTCACCCGCCCTGTCATGGTCACAGCTGATGGTCAGGAGGGAAGGGCCTCCAGCTGGTGGCTCGGATGGAGCATCGTCCAGGTGTGGGGGACCGCCCCTCCCACATGGATGATGGTGATGACTGTGTTGGGCACGGGCATCTTCATCCTCTCTCACCAGCCATTCCAGAAGGACATATGCTTGCTCCACGTCATTCCCGCGTTCCCTGTTGGCGAACTCACCTCCTCGCTGAGATGCACTTGTTACCCCCCCATTGGTCCCCATGGCCTGTCAGGGGCCTGTCCATCGGGCGAGATCCTGGAATCGCCTGATGTGCACATTTGCAGCTGCGGTTGAACAAGGCCTCTGACTCCTGCCTGTTTCAGCTCTCACACTGCACACGAGCGTCCCTTCTGTGGTCCATGGAGTGCCATGGAGTCCTCTTCTCTTGCTTTTTGGTGGCGATTTCGCTGTTTGGAACGGCCCCCAGATGGAGTGCTGCAGTGCTGTCTAGTGTCCCAAGTGCACGCTGCGCTGGGCCTCAGGGAAAATATCCGAGTGGCACATGAGGGTTGTTCAGGCCCGAGGTCTGGTGCTGTTGGCTGTCCCAGTGAGCATATGGCACAAAGCGTCCTTATGTCTTGATTGGTTGACAGAAATGTGGTCAGAGACTCACAGGAACTGGTGGGGACAGTTGCAGTCTACACTGCTCAGTGCTCGCGGGGGCTCCATAGGACAGTATACCGCGAATCCTGAGAATTGACTGCGTTTTTATCCTTCTTTTCAAACAGATGAGGAAAGAGGCTCAGAGAGATTCAATAACTTGTTCAGGCCAGTCCTGCGTGTAGTGGCCCAGTCAGGACTCAAATCCAGGTCTTGTCTCAGCCCAGTGGCCTGACCACGTGAAGCCTTCGTTCGCACAGCCTTGTTTTAATATGTTTGGAGCTAAAAGTCAGGTGCCTGCGGGGCCAGGCAGGTCCAGGAGGTGGGGAGAGAGTGTCCGCGGCAGGGCAGGCCCTCCTGGAGAATACACACCCTCTGAAGGCGGTCAGCTGCGGGGCGGACCCGGGCTGCCAGGCCATCCTTTTGTTTCTACTTTTTTATTCTTCTTATTATTTAATCCTCATCCCAGGATACTTTTTCCATTGCCCTTCTGAGAGAGAGGGACGGAGGGACGGAGGGAGGGAGGGAGGGAGGGAGGGAGAGAGAGGGTGAAACAGCGATGGGAGAGACACATCTATTGGATGCCTACAGCACACACCCCTCTATGCCGGGGAGCAATCCCACAGCCCAGGGACATGCCACTGGGAATTCAACCCGTGACCGTTCCGGACACAGGCTGATGCTATCACTGCTCAGCTGCCCCTGCCAGGGCCTTTGCTTGATGCTTTCTCCCCACCCTCCCAGAATCTCGGTAGCTGAATGTTGATGTGAAACGGAACATTTTTAGAAATATTGAATAACTAATTAATTTAAATTAAATCACGGAGACTGTGTGGGCCTCACAGGGCCCATCTGTGTTCACATGGAGTCCATGAGCCTCTGGTCATTGAGATTTCAGGTAGAACCCTTACCCCTGGAAAGCCAGTCGGGTAATTATGCTAATGAAAATGATGATGATGATGTCAGTGGCTTTACATAATGCTCCAGAATCTCTTATTTGTGTCAGGAGTTGGGATCAGAAAGGGACTTGGAATTGGGGAGAAGAGCTGGGCAAAGGCAGAGTTTCAGAGCAAAGATGTTCTGATTCCATGTTTTTCAAAAGTGTTTCAGTCGAAGAACCCTTTTTCCCAGGAGGCAGACGTGCAAAGCCTTCCACGGGAAGGATTTTTCACAGGCTGCTCTGTTGAATTGTGTCCAGGCCTGCCTGTCCTGTGTCCCAGCCCAGAGTGTGGCAGC
Organism: Myotis daubentonii; assembly: GCF_963259705.1. Classification (NCBI taxonomy): domain Eukaryota; kingdom Metazoa; phylum Chordata; class Mammalia; order Chiroptera; family Vespertilionidae; genus Myotis; species Myotis daubentonii. The sequence continues at coordinate 15,608,134 of NC_081851.1, read as the reverse complement.
TGGGGTGGCCGCATAGAACCCCAATGGACACAGTTTAAGAACCTCTGAATGTGCTCAGCCCTCATTTCCCAGGGGACAACCTGAGGCCCAGAGAGGACGGGGGTGTGATTGAGGTGTCCATGGGACAGAGGCTGGGAGTGCTCCTGACCCTGGGCCGTGTGGCTCTCCACCCGCAGGCTCACTTCCTGGACTGAGCTGCTTCAGGCGGAGCAGGAGGAGCTACGCACCCACATCCAGGAGCTGCAGGCCTCCCTGGAGGAGGTGCAGCGGAAGAGGCGGATCTTGCAGGCCGAGTACCGAGACCTGAAGGCAGAGCAACTGCCCAAGGAAATCTTGCTCACTAAGCTGAGCATGCAGTGTGAGGTGAGGCCGGGGGCTGGTGGCCCTCAGGACACCGGGCCTGAGCCCGGGGCTGACAGCCTGGGGCTCAGCCAGGTCCGAGTGGGTCCTCATTGGCACCTGTGCCCAAAGACTAGGTGGGAATGTCACCCAGAGGCCGAGAGGAAGCCAGAGGCATTTAACGGGGACAAGCACCTTGGCTGGTGGGGATGTGTTAGAAAAGACCTCTCAACAACCTTTGCTTTTGTATTTTTTAAATCTATTTTTCTTGATTTGAGAGAACAAGGGAGACGGAGAGAGAGATAGAAACATCTCTGAGGACAAAGAATCGTGGTTCCGCTGCCTCCTGCACCACCCCTGCGGGGTTCCAGCCCACAACTTGGGCATGTGTCCTTGACCGGATTCGAACCTGGGACCTTTAGTTTGCAGTCCGATGCTCTCTCCACTGTGCTAAACTGGTTAGGGCCTGACCTTTCCTTTTCGCAGGGCCGGGGGGCGTGCATGGAAGCAGCTAAGTGCTGTTTTCATTCTGTCCTCGCGGCTGAGCTCTTTGCTCTGTGCTCCCCGTGTCATCTCACTGAATTCTCACAATGCTTTTGTGAGCTGGCGCCCATCCTCATCCTCTGAGGTTGGGTCTGAACTCAGTTTGTTTGAAGCCAAAGCTTGGGCTTTCCCGCCACTCCAGCCCAATGATGTTCTGGGTGGAGAGTTGAGCAACCTCAGCCCCGAATTCCTATCCAGCCCGGCATTTATTTTTCTGATGTCAGAGAGAGGAAGGGAGAGGGGGAGAGGGATGGGAACTTCAATGATGAGAGAGAACCTCTGATGGGCTGCCTCCTGCACGCCCCCTACTGGGGATCAACCCCTCATCCTGGGCGTGTTCCTTGACCAGGCATCTCTTTTGTGAACTCCTGGTGCATGGGGGGCCGCTCCACCACCTGAGCCACACCCTTTGGGCTGCTTCCTAATGAGATACTTTACATTCTTTTGAAAAATGGCTGTCAAGTCCTCAGAGCCTCTTGTACATTTTGCACTGATGGCGCCTCTCTGCTCAGACTGGCTGTGTTTTCAGTGCTCAGTGGCCACATGTGGGCAGGGCTGCGCGACTGGCCGGTGCACTCGGCCATCCCCATGTCATTGGCTGTGTTGGTCCTTGCAACTGGTGAAGCTCATGCCTCAATGGCCATGTTCATGCACGTGGCCCTTTTCTCCTTTTGGGAGCAGCTTCCCAGCAGTGGAGTCACAGGGGCTCGTGGTGTTGAGGACATTGTTGATCTGTGTTTCAGTCGCTCACCCGTGCGAAGAAGGACTGGCAAGAGGATAAATGTCGCCTGAGGAGGGAGATAGACACCTTGCAAGAGCTGAACCAGAGCATCCTGGACGCATGTGACCAGCACTGCACTGAGAACGTGTAAGGGGGAGGGGTGACCGACACCTGTCCTCACAGGGCTGCGGGCTTCCAGCTCCACACCCAGGCCTCCACATTCTGGGCAGAGAGCCCTCGGGCCAACTGGTGTCCCCAGGGCAAGGGAACAGACCATCTTCCCAGTGCACCCTGCTCTCCTTTCCCCGGAATGGCTCTAGAATTCTGCAAGGAGCGGTGGTTGGATTTTGCTGGCTTCAACGACATGGCCCACTGCCTCCCGCTTCTTAATCTGCTTTTGGAATTAAGCTCAGTTTAAAAATGATGACACAGGTACAGAGAGGTACCTAGGGAAGCCATCCAGTCGTGGGTTGAGCCCGTTCTCTGTCTGATTTCCGCTTGAGGGGCTGGAGAGAGGGATGTGGGTGCGCCGCGGTTGTCCTCCCTCTGCTGACACGACACGTACCTGGCTGTGGCGGAGGCCCTGCGAGGTGCACAGAACCAGTGACCTGGTTGCCACGTACCCGCAGGGGTGATGGCATGTGAGCAGAGCTGTGTGCCCAGCAGAAAGATGTTGAGGAGCTCCAAGGTGGCGGAGAAGGAAGCGTGGTGTGGGAGTTGGGGTTCTGCAGCTGACCCGGATGGGGACAGGGCTAGCCGGGGGCGGGGGGGAGATGGGGGGACGTGAAGGTGGAGCACGGGTGGTCGGGGTGCAGGGAAGGTGCAGGCAGTGGCAGGAGGGAAGGCTGGAGCAGGGGGCACTCAGATGGGGAAGGCCTCCATGCCTTGCTAAGGAGTCAGATTCCCTGGGAGTGAGTGTTTATGGGAGGCTGGTCTAAGGGCCGAGGGAGCTGCCAGAGAGGAGGCAGGAGGAAGAGGCTTGGTGCTGGAAACCTTGGGGTTGGAAGTCAAGTGACCCGAGATGCATCTGGTGGCCCCAGGGTGGTCTTCACCCCTCCGTGCTGAGCTACAGGCCTGTCCTTCCTTGTGATGGGGAGTGGCTGGCCATGAGGGACAGAGGGACATGGTCACAGTGGCCACAGGGGCACTGACCCAGCCCCCCGGGGTCACGGTGCTGCTTCACTTTTCTCCCGGATTCTTCTGCTCATCTACAGCTGGCTCGCCACCTACCCAGGATGGTTTACAGGGAAAGCCACACTGTAGGTTGGGGTGGAAATGACTGTGGCCTGAGTTGGCTCTCTACAGCGCAGCGGGTCCCAATGACCAGCAGAGGTTGGGTAGGTGCCAACTAGAAGCATCGGGGCCTGATACCCAGGGGGATGATCTGATGATGGTTTTGCATTAAACAGTGTGTGCAGGAGGCCAGGGAGTGGGCAGGCTTCCTGAGCTGTTCCGAGTGGAGTCTTCCCAGCCCGGGGCGGGTTGGGGGCCTGTCTTGTGTGAATTTGTGCGCCTAGTGGTGGAGGTCGGTCAGAGCCAGATGGGAAAACACTCTAGCATAAGGCCCAGCAGCACGGCTGAGGGAAGAGAGGAACACAGACTAGAAGAACAGATGCTGAGCCAAGGCCTCTGGGAGCAGGTCAGGGTCGGTGGTCCTGGGCCCAGCGGTTTGCGAGTCATGGCTTTTCACAGCTGCTCACTTCACGGTGAACTCTCAGAAAAGCCCGTGTCTTAGGTGGGACCTCGGCAGCCTCAGGGCCAAAGGAGCCTGAGCTGCTGCCTTGATCCAGGGGACTCATGTTCAAGCAAGGAAACCAGGGTCTCTGCCGTCAAGGTTCACGGGTTTGCCATCCTGAGTTGCACATGGTTCGGGGCTTGCTCTCCTGAGATGAGGTCCAGCCTGCTCCTTGGTGCTGCAGCAGGTCTCCTCACGTGTTAGGGTTCCCGGACCCACGCCACAAGCTCCCCTCCCCATCTTCCCCACTCGGCGAGCTTGACGGTCATGAGCACCGTGATGCCCAAGTCCCAGGAAAATGCCGGCCCTTCTGGGCCAGGTCCCAGCCGGGGCCGATGAGTCCATTTACACGTTTTATATAAAACCAGACTGTTCTTCTTTGTCCTCTGTTTCCAGTGACACCCGGCAGACTATGCCTACAGGAGAGGCGGAAGAGGACAGAATTGGGGAACCTCAGGAGGCTCAGTGTCCTGCTCCTAGGAAGTGAGTTGATTTCAGCAGCAGGAACTTCAACTCAGAACAGGAAGCTGCTCTTTCACGAGTGGGGAAAGCCATGTGGAGCAGTGACCAGTGTGTGGGGCCCGCACCTTCCCCTCTATGGCAGGTCCCCTGTGCGCACCTCCCTCCCAGCTCTGAAAGAATTTAGAGTTTCTTTCCGGCCTTCCTCGGGGTTATCCTCTGAGGGATGGCAAATGCCAGCTGCCATGTCCTGTTGAAGGGGCAGAGAGTCTGGATTAGAGCCACTGAAGCAGGACTATCAGGCTGTGTCTCCAGGTTTCAGGACCTAGAAAGCCATGTTTCTGTTTTGGGAAGGAAGCGTGGGCAGGACACCTGGGCCAGCACCCATGGTCTTCAGTCACAGGAACCTCTTGGTCTTCCCTCCATTCCTCTGGAGTCTCTGGACCCCAGGGTGGTTCTCCAACACGTTCCCTTCTGCAGAGCAGCAGCCCCGGTGGTGGGCGGCTCGGTCCCCGAGGCTGCGGGCTTCCGTCCAGCAGGCCTTCCCCTGCATCCGGGCCTGAGCCCCAGGAGCTGGGCCTTCAGATTGTCCTGCCCCAGCCCAGCCTTGAGGCCAAATCACCATGAATCCTGCAAGGGCTCTCTGTTGACATCACAAAACCACATAATTTCCCACCCTCCTCCTGTCCCTTGTGTTGGCAGGGACATTGAGGCCTCGATGAGGAAAGTACTCGAGTTGAGTCAGCACAGTATCGCTCTGTGGCAGAGCCGGAATTAGAACCAGCTGCGGTTCTTCTTGTGACATTAGAATGCCTCCATTTCCGCCAGCTAGCTGCACTGTATTACCCTTTAAGTTCACTGTTTTCATTGATTCATTTTTATTTTACTATATATATATACATATATATATGTGTATATATATATATATATATATATATATATATATATATATATATATATATATATATATAATGTATATTTTAACTGAATTCAGAGAAAAAGGCTGAGGGTGAGAGAGAGAAACATCAGTGATGAAAGAGAATCATTAATTGGCTGCTTCCTGCACACCCCCCACCGGGAATTAAGTCTGTAACCTGGGTATGTGCCCTTGACCAGAATGGAGCCCAGAACCCTTCAGTCCATAGAGTGATGCTCTACCCACTGAGCCCAACCGGCTAGGGCTATTTTAATTTTGCTTAATCCTCACCTGAGGATTTTTCATTGATTTTTGGAGAGAGTAGAGCGGAACAAATGGTTGGGGTGAAGAGAGAGAGACATCAATGAGAGAGACATCAATATGAGAGACACATTGATTGGTTGCCATCCAGCACACGCCCCCAGTGGGTCCAGGGATAAAACTGCAACCCAGGTACAAGCCCTTGACCCAGAATCAAACCCTTGACCCTTCAGTGCTTGGGCCACTGCTCTAACCCCTGGGGCACACCAGCCAGTGTCCACTCTTTTTCATCCACATGGCCCACTGGGACCACCCTGTTCCCCCCTCACCCAGACTCCTCAGTGCCCGGAAGGGGCTAAGTCTGCCCGGCTGTCTCACCTATTGGGAGCTCCAGCGGGAAATGAGGAGGCCCTGACTCTCCCTGACATGGCCCTGGGATGCACAATTGCCAGCACACCTAGATGAGCACAGCACCTCTCCCGGTGCCTCCCGGTGACGCAGAGTGGAGGCTGCATGTGAGGTTCTGTTTCCCGAGAGGCTAGTGCGGGTTTCTGCCACAGAGAACGCTTCTCCCGTCCCTGGGTCTGTGCGAATGAACTGCAAATGGTGCTCCACGCCCTGAGGCCACATGCGATGATCCTGGTGCTGGCGATGCAGACTCGTGGGGAACCTGGTGCTGAACCCCAAGTGAAGGGCCGCTTCCCCGGCTGGAGGGGCAGTGGGGGTTGGCAGTGTCCTAACCCTCTACTCCTAATAGGAAAAAGCGCTGGAGTCGAGCCAGAGCCTTCCTCAAATTGTTCCAACGCCAGAGAGATGGCTCACGAAGACAAGCCAAGTCACCAGCAGACAGCCCTCCTGGGCCCCTGGAGGCTACCCCATCGTGCTCATACTGGGAGGAGAAGGGAGACGCCCGCAGTGTGCCCCCACCAAAAGGTAGGAGGGGCTGGCCTGGCTGCAGGAGGGCAGTGAAGGGGAGGATCTCAGGCCTTCCTCGAGGTCAGGGCAGAACCAAGGAGATGCGAGCTGGGTGCACACACGTGTGCTTGGAGCCTGAAGGGGGCTCCGCACGCCCCCGTCTGCCCCCTCAGGTGTGTGAACACCCAAGAATAACATGTAAGCCCACGTCACTGTGGTGGCAGTTTCATCCAGATCCATTTAGTTCCTTCAGCATGAGGAGCCTCCCCATCACGTACACTGTTGTGGGTCCTCGGATATCCAGAGCGGATCTCCAGACAGTTACCGCGGAGACACGCTCAGGAGAGGATGTGTTTGGGGCTCCTGGTCTCTGCCAGGCCTCGGATTAGCCATTTCTGTCGGGAGAGCCCCCATGTAACCCGTCGAGGACATCTGCCAGGCCTTCAGGCAGGCTCGGGCTCTGCTCTTGCTGTGGCTCTGAAAAGCAGGTGTGGTTCTCTTCTCCCACCTGACCTTGCCCTGAGTCCTCCCACCAGGGGACGCTGGACCTGCTCATTGAGGGCTGTGATGGGAGTGAGCCATTGGGTCCACAGTGGATTTGCAGCTGCATGTGCTGCCTATGTTTCCTGGGATCTAAGAGGCTGTCAGCTGTCAGCTGCCCGATTTTGTGCTCCTAGAAAGAAAGTGATCAGGTGGTGGCAGTGAGGGTTTTGTCAGAATCACCACCAGCCGAAAGTGACTGGGAGGGATGCTCCAAGCTGCATCCTGATTTCAGAGATGGAAGGTTGGCGGCGGGGGGGGGGGTTCTCTTAGAACCAATTAAACAAAGCCATCGACTGAAAGGTGGTTTAGTTTTCACATTCACTTTGAAATATCATTTTATTGATTATTTGCCTATAAACCTGCCAAACATTCCCCCTGAGGAAGTTAACAATTTGATGAAGGACACTAGGACTTTCTGAAGACCGGGCCAGGCCCGAGACTCGTGTGCTCCCAGCGGCTGGGGTGACAGGCCCTGACAGGACCCGGGGCCGTGACAAGGCGCCCTGTGAGTGTGACGGGTGCACCAGCAGTTCCTGGTGGCAGTCACCACTGCAAGTCCTGCTGTGTCACTCGAGATGCAGAAATGAAGTGCGCGCACGCGGGCACACTGTCTGGGGGCTGCTGCTTGCGTTCCCGGTCTCACAGGAGGTGAAGTCAGGGAAACACTCACGTGCAGGTAAATGATCATGAAGCTTACTGCCTTGTTAGCATTTGTTTTCTCCAGAGGGTTCTGTGGCCTCGGGTTTTCATACTGGCTCCTCACACTTTTGGACATGTATCACGTCCACTGGTGTGATTGGCTAAGTTGATGAATGAGCTATAATCAGCCCAATTGAGTTAGCAAAACCTTCTGAGAAAAAACTGTTTGACAGATCCCCGCTGTGGTTTGGATCCCTGAGTGAGCAGGTCAGGGGCTGCAGTTAGTAACGACAGCCATGCGAGGGGGCTTTCTGGGCTCAGCAGCCTTTCGGTAGTTGACCCACTTTGTCCGTCTCCTTGAGTTCTAGCTGCCGTGGGAGGTTGGCTCCATTCCTGTCCCCTGTTCAGTGCTGGGAGGTGAGCTCAGGAATGCTTGACCAGGGTCAGCACTGGCCCAGAGAATCAGTGTTGGAGCTGGGACCCGAACCCGCGTCTGACAGGTTCCGGGGCCCAATCTCTTAACAGCTGTGAGCACTGCCTGCCCTTCAAGCTGCTTTGGTCCCTGAAGATGCTCAACCAACTTGGGGCCCCAGCACTGAGGAGTGGGTCCCTTCCCTGTGGTGTGAGCTGTGTCAGCAGGTGGCGCTGTGGGGGAAGAAATAGCAGAGGTGCAGCTGTGCACTGGAATCCTCCATCAGAACTGGAGAAATCCCTTCTGTTCATGGATTGATGTGTTGAGGAAGTCACTAGACCAATTGTCTGCTCTCATAAGACTAGAACTTAAAGGCTGTGAGGGCTAAACCAAGAGGAGAGGATGCAGCGCGATCTACAGTGGAATAACGCTTGAGTTTGAGGATGTTTTGGTATCAGATAGAGGTAGGTATATTCATTATGTGCAAAGTCATCCTGCCATAAGAGGCTGTGAGAGGTACCAGAATTCTTAGTGAGCCTGCCCGTTTGTCTCAGTGGTTAGAGCATCGAAGGACCGAAGGGGCGCAACTTAGATTTCCAGTCAAGCGCACATACCTCGGTTGCAGGGTTGATCCTGGCCACGGTTGGGGTTTGTGAGAGAGGCAACCAGTGGATGTATCTCTCTCCCATCGATGTTTCCCTCTCTTGCTCTCTCCCTCCCTTCACCTACGTCCTCCCATCCACTCTCTCTCTAAAGACCAATGGGAAAAAATCCTCCCGTGAGGACTTTTTAAAAAGAAGTATTATGACTGAGGAGTCCAGGTGGACTGTTTCACTGCATGCAGCAGGCCAGAAACATGCCACTAAGTGTTTGGAGAGGAGCAGGATTTAGTTGTGTGTGAGACAGGATGTCAGGGAGCCTGTCATTAAAACGGATGAGTAAGCGCAGCTGGTGTGGCTCAGTTGGGAGAGCAACGTCCCATGAACCAGGAGATCACCTTCTGATTCCCGGTCAGGGCACACTAGTATGGGCGTGCAGAAGACAGCCGATCCATCTTTCTCGTCATTGATGTTTCTATCTCCCTCTCCCTCCCCCTCTCTGAAAATCAATAAAAACACATTGGACAAAGAAGCGGATGAGTAAGGAGAGCTTCCCCCTACATCAATAAACACCCATGCTTAATAATGTAACCCATGGAAATGGAGAAGCAGTCTAAGACATCGACTCCTTGAGCAGTACAGAATGCTCCTCTCGTGCTACGTGGAGCCCTGGCTCCAGCTGCCACGCCAACACTTGACTGGAGTCCGAGCAGAAAGGGTTCACCGGGCCATGATGCTGGTTGTGCTGGGGGGAATGTTGCTGTCTCTCCTGGGCTGGACTGGATTCTGACTTCCCAAGTACATTTGGCAAATGTAGCGTCATTTGTCCATTATTCAGTTCATTGACTTGCTGTTTTCTGTGTTTTTATCCTTCCTCCCTTGGTTACCCGGGATGACAATTTAGCGACAGAACAACGAAAGAGTGCCTTTTGGAGCAGAAAGAAGCATGTTGAGGTCAAAGACAAGCCTCCAGTGGCCAGCTCTGCTTGGTCTAACGCCATGAAATGCTGCATTTAATGCAGCCACCCTCTCCTCCCTAACTTGCCTCTCCCTTTTTTCCGACCACGAAGATTTATAATCCTTTCCCTTTATCCCTGTCTTGATCATATACCCTTTATTTCTTTTTTTTGTAAGTAAATTTTATTTTTATTGGTTTGAATATCTGTAGTTTATTTAAAAATGGGTAAAATTGGTAAAGTTTTGGATCCACACAATTTTTCTCATTTTTTAAACCAAAGAATATAACTTTTATAACACACTATTCTTTTTTTTATTGCTTAAAGTATTACACAGGGTATTACATATGTGTCCATTTCCCCCCCCCCCCGCCCTAGACAGTCCCCTAGCCTCCCCTATACCCCACTGTCTTATGTCCATTGGTTATGCTTATATGCATGCATACAAGTCCTTTGGTTGATCTCTTACCCCCCTACCTCCTGCCCCCCAACCCTCCCCGGCCTTCACGCTGCAGTTTGACAATCTGTTTGAGGCAGCTCTGCCTCTGTATCTATTATTGTTCAAGAGTTTATAATGGTCTCTATTATCCATGAATGAGTGAGATCATGTGGTATTTTTCCTTCATTGACTGGCTTATTTCACTTAGCATAATGCTCTCCAGTTCCATCCATGACGTTGCAAATGGTAAGAGTTCCTTCCTTTTTACAGCAGCATAGTATTCCATCGTGTAGATGTACCACTGTTTTCTAATCCATTCATCTACTGATGGGCACTTAGGCTGTTTCCAGATCTTAGCTATGGTGAATTGTGCTGCTATGAAGATAGGGGTGCATATATCCTTTCTGATTGGTGTTTCTGGTTTCTTGGGATATATTCCTAGAAGTGGGATCACAGGGTCAAATGGGAGTTCCATTTTCAGATTTTTGAGGAAACTCCATAGTGTCTTCCATAGTGGCTGCACCAGTCTTCATTCCCACCAGCAGTGCACAAGTGTTCCTTTTTCTCCACATCCTCTCCAGCACTTGTCGTTTGTTGATTTGTTGATGATAGCCAGTCTGACAGGTGTGAGATGGTACCTCATTGTTGTTTTGATTTGCATCTCTCCTATGATTAGTGACTTTGAGCATGTTTTCATATGTCTCTTGGCTTTCTGAATGTCCTCTTTTGAAAGGTGTCTCTATTTAGGTCATTTGCCCATTTTTTGATTGGATTGTTTACCTTCCTTTTGTGAAGTTGTATGAGTTCCCTATAAATTTTGGAGATTAGGCCCTTATCAGATATGACATTGGCAAATATGTTTTCCCACACAGCGGGTTTTCTCCTTGTTTTGTTGATGGTTTCTTTTGCTGTGTAGAGGCTTTTTATTTTGATGTAGTCCCATTTGTTCATTTTCTCTTTAGTTTCAAGTGCCCTAGGAGCTGTATCAGTGAAGACATTGCTTCGGCATATGTCTGAGATTTTGTTGCCTTTGGATTCTTCTAGAATTTTTATGGTTTCCTGTCGCACATTTAAGTCCTTTATCCATTTTGAGTTTCTTTTTGTGTATGGTGTAAGTTGGTGGTCTAGTTTCATTTTCTTGCATATATCTGTCCAATTTTCCCAACACCATTTATTGAAGAGACTATCTTGGCTGCATTGTATGTTCTTGCCTCCTTTGTCAAATATTAATTGAGCATATTGGTTTGGGCCAATTTCTGGGCTCTCTATTCTATTCCATTGATCTATATGCCTATTCTTGTGCCAGTACCAGGCAGTTTTGCGAACAGTGGCTTTGTAATACATCTTGATATCTGGTATTGAGATCCCAACTACTTTGTTCTTTTTCAGGATTGCTGCAGCTATTCAGGGTCTTTTTTTATTCCAGATGAATTTTTGGAGAGTTCGTTCTAGATCTATGAAGTATACCGTTGGTATTTTAATGGGAAGTGCGTTGAATTTACAGATTGCTTTGGGTAGCATGGACATTTTAATGATGTTGATTCTACCAATCCATGAACACGGTATGTTCTTCCATCTGTTTATGTCTTCCTCTATATCTTTTTTCAACGTCCTGTAGTTTTCTGAGTAGAGGTCTTTTACCTCTTTAAGTTTATTCCTAGGTAGCTTAATTTTTTTGGTGCAATGGTAAACGGCATTGTTTTTATAATCTCTCTTTCTGAAAGTTCACTACTGGTGTATAGAAATGCGTCAGATTTCTTGGGGTTAATTTTGTATCCTGCTACATTGCCAAATTCATGTATTAAGTCTAGTAGCTTTTTGATGGAGTCTCTAGGGTTTTGTATGTATAATATCATGTCGTCTGCAAATAAGGACAGTTTTACTTCCTCTATTCCAATTTGGATGCCTTTTATTTCTTCTTCTTGCCTAATTGCAATGGCTAATATTTCTTTATTATTGTACTAGAGGCCCGGTGCACAAAAATTTGTGCACTCAGGGGGGGAGGGGAAGGGTCCCTCTCCCTGGCCTGTGCCCTCTCGAAGTCTGGGACCCCTCGGGAGATAACGACCTGCTGGCTTAGGACTGCTCCCGGGTGGAAGAGGGCAGGCCTAATCCCTAGGTGCAGCCCCTGGTCGGGCTCAGGGTATGGCTGTTTGGTGGATTGGGGCACTGCCCCCTGTCACACTCAAGGCAGGGTCGATGGGGAGGTTGCGGCGTCACCCCCTGTCACGCACAGAGCATGGCCAATCAGGGGGTTGGGGCACTGCCCCCTGTCACGCACAGTGCAGGGCCAATCAGGGGGTTGGGGAGCTCCCCCCGTCACGCACAGAGTAGGGTCGATAGGGGAGTTGGGGTACTGCCCCCTGTCACGCACAGAGCAGGGCCCATCAGGGGTGTTGGGGCTCTGTACCCTGTCATGCACAGAGCAGGGCCCATCAGGGGGTTGAGGAGCTCCCCCCTGTCACTCACAGAGTAGGGCCAATAGGGGAGTTGGGGCACTGCCCCCTGTCACACACAGAGCAGGACCGATCAGGGGTTTGGGGCACTGCCCCCTGTCACGCTGATCCCGGTGCCGGGAGGCCTCGCGGCTCCACTGATCCCGGTGCTGGGAGGCATAGTACCCTTTTACTATATAGGATAGAGGCCTGTTGCATGGGTGGGGGCTGGGTGGTTTGCCGTGAAGGGTGTCCCGGATCAGGGTGGGGGTCCCCACTGGGGTGCCTGGCCAGCCTGGGTGAGGGGATGATGGCTCTTTGCAGCTGGTCACACACCCTTCAGGGTGGGGGTCTCCACTGGGGTGCCTGGCCAGTCTGGGTGAGGGGCTGAGGGCTGTTTTCAGGCTGTGACTGAAGCTCCCAACTGCTCCTTTTATTCTTTTTTTATTTATTTTTTTATTCTGGGCCAGCTTTAGCCTGGCTCCAGCTCTGAGGCTTCCACTTCTGAAAGCAGGTATCTGGTTTGTTTCAGTTCTACAATCGAAACTCTGTATCAACTCCAGCTCTGAGATCCCAGCTCCCTGTAAGCTGGTTTCTGGGTGTTTTCTTTTAGCTTCTATTTGTTACTATGTTTCTTAAACTGCAGGCTGAGAGGCCAGCAAGGCAGGCGGGGAATGTTGCAGTCCTCCGTCACTGAAGCAAGCAAGCCTCATGTTCAGTTTAAGCTTCCTGGTTGCCGGCCGCCATCTTGGCTGACAGTTAATTTGCATATCGCCCCTGATTAGCCAATGGGAAGGGTAGCGGTCGTACGCCAATTACCATGTTTCTCTTTTATTAGATAAGGATTATGTTTTTTCTTTTTCTTATAATCCTCACCTGATAGTTTTATTGATTTAAGAGTGAGAGAAAGAGAAAGAGAGTCAGAGGGAGAGAGAGAAACATCTATGTGAGAGAGAAACATTGAATGCTGCCTTCTGTATGTACCATGACTGGGGATTGAACCAGCAACCTAGGTATGTGCCCTGACTGGGAATCAAACCTGAAACTTTTGGTGTATGGGACGATGCTCCAACCAACTGAGCTACCCAGCCCGAGTGTTTCCTTATTTCTTAAAAAATGAAAATATAAAGAAAGGGGGCAAGATATGATCGCTGTTTATTGTACACTGTTTATTCTACATCTATTAAATGTTTTCTGTACCATAAATATAACTTTTCATAAAAAAGGAAGGCAACATGTCTATGGAAGTATTTATTTTTATTTGTTGACAAGAGAAATGTGAATGGTGTAAATGCAGACCAAATCTGCACATACCACCAAAAAATAAAAATAAAAAATTGATGTTAATCATTGGGTTCTGATGACTTATCAGAGAATCACTTGTTTTTTAAGGGCCCTTAGAATACACTTGGCTTAATAGACATCAGCTGGGACTCAGGGCAAGGTCAGAGCCATGCCCTGAGGGCGGGACCAGTCAAAAGATTGGATGTCACTCAGTCTGACTCTCCTGCCCAGTGTTAAGGGGATGGATCTCATGATGTCTCAGGCCCACCCAGATGTGATGTAACTTCCTGTAATTGGAGTATATAATAAACAGCTTTCAGAGCTGGCTCTCTCTGTGCCTTTCCCTCCAGAGGGCAGACTCTGTCTGTCTGTCCCTGGAATCAGAGGTCAGAAACCACACCCAGCCCAAGCTTTTAATCTATTTTATGTCTGTCTTTCATTATTCTTTAAACCCGAAAGAGCCTCCTAACTTGCTCGAACCGGTTCAAGTCTCCCCACCCTGCGGGATGTGGAGAAGAGACCACAGCCCCAGGGCGCCCGCCATAGTCATTTATGACTAACTTATCCTAAAAGAAAAATAAATAACAGCCAATAGCTTTTATTGAAACACAATAGATGTATTAGTTCTTCTAATGCAACAGGGAACTGTTCCAAGGCCAATGTGAGACATTGAAACCAAACAAAAACTGAGCTTCCTTATAAAAACTTGATTGTTCCCAATCATTACAGATCACAAGATAGTTGCTGCTCATTACTTACATATGGCTCAATAAATTCCAGTAACTAGCTATGGGATTAGCTTTCCAATGCTTGATAATTTACCTCATTTGTTGCAGGGGATTTGAGGTTTGGCCATTCTGCCTTGTTTCACAAAGTACATTGGACCTCATTTTATTGCCCTTTTCCCATTTCTTCTGCTAAGTTTAGAATGAGCCCTAAAGATTAAAGTAGACAGAACCTAGAGACAGAACCTAGTGAGAGAACATGGCAAAAGATCCTGGACAGAACCCGGCTACAGGAATTGGCTGGAGATCCTAGAGAACTTGGCTGGAGATGCTGGCTATAGAACCTGGCTGAAGAACCTAGCAAGAGAACATGGCTAGAGAACCTGGACAGAACCTGGCGACTGAACCTGGCTGGAGAACCTAGCGAGAGAACATGGCAAGAGAACCTAGCTACAGAACCTGGCTATGATGATCACCTGAACGCTGCCTATGTGTCATTCCTTCTTCGCCAACTCCGTCCACACCTTTGGGGACCCCTGGACCTGCTGGGGTTGGACCCCAGCATTAAATCTGATCTTTCGAAGTTCCAAAAAAAAAAAAAAGACTAAAGTAGCATCCCGGATATTTGGTTAACATTCCCCAAAGGGGTGTGCTTTAGGGATAAATCTCCAATACAATATGTTTCAAGGCAATTTCGAGGATGCAATAACTTCCAGGAACTCTTCACATTTCGCCATTCTTGGAAAAAGATATCCTTGATGCCTAAAAGTGATCATTTCCCAATTGTACTAATTCTAGGAATAACCATACAAAGCCTTATCTGCACATAGTAATATGGTTGGACTTGGGAGATAACAAGGTCCCTCTGTTTAAAATCCTCCCTGTGTCCCAATCAAAAGAGTGAGTCTATTCTTAGTGTTTTTCTAAATATTTTCTGTCCCCTGCAATTCATTTGCCCTGTGTGCTGACTGTCTTTTAGCCATGCCAGTCTTAAAACTTCCAGATAATTTATATAATCTACCAGGTGACATTTATGGTTTATGAACATTCTGACGTTACAAGAAAAAATACTTGCTCATACTTGCTAATACACCTTAGTTCCCAAAATTTCAGAAGCAATATTCTAAAAGGCCACAAGATGGGGGCATTCCTGCATACAAGCAAATTCTCAAAGAAGTGCACTGAGCTCCCAAGTTTCAAGTTCTGCTTTGTTGTTTGTCTGTTTTTCTAAAATTTCTTTATTGATTAAGTTATTGCATATGTGTCCTTATCCCCACATTACCCTCCGCACCCTCCCCACTCATGCCCTCACCCGCCTGTTGTCTATGTCCAGTGGTTAGGCCTATATGCATGCAAATAAGTCCTTTGGTTGATCTCCCCCTCTTACCTCCACCCTCCCCTACCTTCCCTTTAGGGTTTGATGGTCTGGTAGATGTTTCTCTGTCTCTGGATCTGTTTTTGTTCATCAGTTTATGTTGTTCATTCTATGTACCACAGTCCCTGGAGGTCTAGTGGTTAGGATTCGGCGCTCTCAAGTTCTGCTTTGACCAATAAGGGAGTCATTACCCACATGTGGCTAATTTAAAATGAAGTAAAAGGTGAAATCACGCTCCTAAGTTGCACTAAGCACCTCTCAAGAGCTCAATAGCCATATGCGGCTACTGGCTACTCTACTGCAAAGTGCAAAATAAAACATTTCTATTCTCAAAGGATTTTCTAGTGATTTTAAAATTAGTTTTCTTTAATTCAAAAAACAGAAAAAGTTTAAAAAGTGCTGATTCTTTTTATTATTCATAACACTGAACAAGTGGGAAAAACTTAAATGACCAGTGATAGAATTTTGGTTATCTGAATTGTGATTTAGACATATGCTGGAATATTACAAAGCCATTAAGATAGGACTCTCTTAGAATATGCGGGAAGGTTTATGGTATAATTTTAAGAACAAGGGGAAGCAAAAAGTATGTGTACATATATTTTTATAAATATATGTGCATACACATTTGAATATATAATTCCAAATTTGGCAACTTTATACTGTGCATACATATACATACCTATATAAAAACAAAAAAACCACAAAGAAACAAAGGGAAAAGATCATACTATTATCTAACTGTGGGATGTGAAATTACGGAGAACTTTTTATGTTCTTCTTTCAACATGCCTTTATTTTTTTTATCTTTTTCCAGTATTGGAGAAAAAAAAAATCAACGAAGGAAGAAACTATAAAAAGAATGTGGAATTTTTTGAACTTTTGCAAAAGCCAAAATAAGTTTCAGAAAATTCAGTAATTCATTTTAAAAAAAACAACTAAAGATTTTTTTCTAAAGAATTTTTTTAAAATAAGTTTTATTGATTTTCTACAGAGAGGAAGGGAGAGGGATAGAGAGTTAGAAACATCCATGAGAGAGAAACATCAATCAGCCGCCTCCTGCACGCCCCCCACTGGGGATGTGCCCACAACCAAGGTACATGCCCTTGACCGGAATCGAACCTGGGACCCTTGAGTCTGCAGGCTGATGCTCTATCCACTGAGCCAAACTGGTACTGGCTAAAGATTTTTTTGATTTATATAAAGTTTTGTATAACCCCTGAAGCCATCTGCATAATTCTTGTCAACAAGACAGGTGTCATGGCAAGTGTCATTCGTAGGATGCTCCCATGTCTACAGAGCAGCTGAGTGGTGTCTGGATTCTCTCTATAGCTGCACCTGTCTAAACGTTGAGCCCAGTGTGACATTCATTCATTTATTCGGAAGCAGATCTGTAAACATTTTCTATGCTCCAATTGTTCTGAATGAGAGTCTCTTCTGTGTCCCTATTGCTGTCCTTAACCGTAAAAATTCTTTTCCCACTGGTCCTTTTGGAAATTGGTTGAAATTCATGAAGACACCAGCATGTGTCTTAGGAACGGAAGGTCAGACTTTCCATCAGGGAGGACAAGGAAACCCTGGACACAGGAGGCAGCTTGCTCTGGGGGAGCCCACTTGGCTGGATTTGGAACCCCACCAATTCTGGCCTCCTGTCTTCAGTTCTCTGACTTCAGTTCTCTGCTTTCTAAAATGGGAGGCACATGGGGACCATTGTGGGATTAGAACAATACATGTAAGGTGCCTGAATTATGGAAGACAACTAGGTTTTTTTTTTTTCGTTCTTATTCAGATGTTTATTTAACAAAAACTTATCCATTTTTCCCTTTTATCAACCATTTTGAGCACTGTGAGATTTTACACTGTCTGTCCAGGTGTCAGGCTGTGTTTAACATTTGTGTAGCTGGAGGTGACAAAGGCTCCAAATACCTCTGAGGTCTCTGCTTTTGTTTTTCCTGCTGCCTTCAGATTACCCTAAGAATTCCTTCTCAGAAAGAGTTTGCTTCATGCAGTGCCATTAGTTGGCATGCATTCATAGTTCAGAGGGCTAGAGAGTGTCACACCCAGGGGCAATGGTAAGATTTCTTTGAGGAGGTGGGGAAGGCATAGTTTTCTTTACTAAAATGAGAGGAGAGACTGTGAAAGGTGAGATGGGAAAAAAAAATCACAGATGACTCCTCAGGCAGATCAAATTTGAAAACAGTACCTAGAAGAAACAGAATTTAGAAATTAATTTTCTCAAATACTTTGTAAACACTTACATACTCTTGAAAAGTCTTCATGTGCCCTGTTTTCCAGTGTTCTCAAATTTTCCATCAGGGAAGGTCTGTACGGATAGGAAGGAGAAGCAAAGCCTTCTGGGCTCTGGTAACTGTGGGAACAAATGAAGAGATTGAGGGCAGGGAACTGCAGATGCCTCCTGTCCCCTCCTCTGCAGCCAGGACTCTCAGAGGGGAGAGGGGGACACACAGACACTGGGGTTAGAATTGGAAGGCTGAGGACTGCTCCCCTGGGATTATCGGGGCAGCCTGGGAGCCCCCAGCAGGGATGCTGCATGTCCTCGCTCTCTGGGTGAGAACTCCAGAGGGAAACTTGGAGTAGGACCCCACACATGGACCCAGACTAGCTACTCCCTGGGCGACAATAGGCAATACAAAGACTCTGCCCCTGTTGCCAGAAAAACAAAATAGCTCCACCTCCCATCCCATATAACACCAATGGGAAAGGCACTGTGTTCATTTAAAGACAGGATTCAGTTCATGAGGCTGAACTAAATTGAGCTAAATATTTTCTTTTGCTCTTGTCCCCTCTATCCCCTGGTGGGGGACTCAAGAGAAAATCCATTTAGAAATAAATAAATAAGCTATATTTTTTCTGCACATTGAACATACTGAATATATTTGCAACTTTGGTCCGTACTTATCTTTATTCATACAAAACTGTAACTCTATCTGACATTTCTTCTTAAAGGTTTTTCTTCCTCGGTACAATGTGCAAAGGAAATTTCTTATTATAAAAACCATGCTTTGGTTTCACCTGTTGTGTTTCTGTAAAGTAAGCTGACCTTCTTTCACTAGATACTGAGCAGGGGTCTTGTGAAAATAGCATAAAGGCTCTTGTGAGGGGAGAACCCTTCCTAGTATCTAGTGATAAAAGTAATTCAGAATTTGTATATATTTCTTAAACATAAACCTTCAAAAGTCATTGCTGAATTCCCACTCAGCACTGGGGACTCTTTGGTCCTAGCACAGGCCTAGGCACCTTCTGAGAGGGAGAGCCAGTACTGAAAAGGTCAGTTCTAGAAATGTCTGTAAAACATACATTTGGCAAATGAATGAACAAAGAAGCAAAGAAACACTCAGAGAGAAGATGTTCCACTCTGCTGACTTAAAGTTCGCTTTCCAAAGGAGGTTTGAAGCTTCCTACTGTTTTTTCAGCTCCTTTGGATTTTTAAAAGGCAGGACCTTTGAAGTCTAATGGGAGAAAGACAAGAAAGTGCTGGGCATTCAGAATCATGGGCAGTGGGAATATTGGGGAACCCCAGACCAGTCACTTCATCTCCCTGAACCAGTTTCAATCTGCAAAATAACTAATGTGTGTTTTTTAAAAAAAAAATGTTTTTATTTATTAAATCCATTGGGGTGACATTGGTCAACAAAAACATATAGGTTTCAGGTGTGGGTTCTATGTTACAGGATCTGTATATTGCACCTTGTGACCAACGCAGGAAGCAACACCAGGCTGGTGAACAGGAGATGAGGTGTAAGGGCGCATCATGGGTCAACTGGCCACCAGAGGCCAAAGGACTGGCCTGTGAAGGACCAGGAACAGGAGCAACATCCTGGCATGAACCTGGTCTGCAGTCAGAACCCTCTCCTCCCCGAGGCAGGACATAAAGCAGCTACTGCATTTCTGAAGAAGAAATTGAGACACGGGTTTTGACCAAAAAATTAAGATATTTTAAAAATTCATGAATCTATGTGGGATGTCCTAAAGAGGATGAAGATATCATATGTATGTACATGTTAATGAATCAGGTTTATTACAAATAAAAAATATATGAAATCCGAAAAGAGCTCTTTGCTCAGGAAATCATTCAGCAAGTGTGTGCTGTCTACCTGGGTCTTGGGGGCTTGGCCTTCACAGGTCACCTTTCAGGTGCTGAGAGGGCCTGAGAGACAGGCGAACAAGAACCAAGGCCACACTTTATTTCAGAAGATAGGAAGAGCCATGAAGAAAATAGACTTAGCTTATATGACTAGGGAGCCACAGGGACACAAAAGATTTCTATTGGTGCCCTGACCTATGACCTTAAACGCAGTGGTTCATAGGACAAAGTGTGGGATCCCAGGTGCTGTGGGTCAGAAACCTGAGGTGGTTCATTGGGTTGCCCTCCTCCCAGGAGGTCTCAGGGTCCTGCACATGCAGAATCCATTCCTTATGGCACAGTTCCCTTCTGTGTCCCTGCCAAAGCCACTCCCAGCTTCCTGGGGCTCTCCAAAATCTTGGCCTTTGATCCCTTCCTCCAGCCTCAAAGACAGCAACTCAAGTGGAGTCCCTCCCTGGCTTCTCTGACCCACCCTCCCACCCAGTTTTCACTTTGAAGAACACCTAGTTACTGAGGGCCAGGACCCAGGAGAGCCACACCTCCTGTGGTTTCTGTAGAGGGCCTTTGGTATGTTGGGGTCAATAAATGTTTATTCACTGATTTTTAACAACACCACCACCAGAAAACTTGAGAGGTTGGCCCACATGGCTGGCCTGGCATGGTGGCTAGGTTACCTCTATGACCTGTCTTACCATTCTGACCTCTGTTAGTATTGTGACCTACTGCCAGGTGATATACCATAGGGCTGGCTACATGGGGGCTTCAGAGCAGAGTGACTCCCTAGCAGGCTCAGGAAAGGGCTCCCCAAAATGTTTAAACTGAGACATGGCTGTTGAGACAGAGCTGGCGCCATGGAGACCTGGGGAAGCCACCCCAAAAGGAGAGGCAGTGCCCCAGGGCAAGGACAGCCAGGCTGGATGGGAACAGCAGAGAGCGGGGGGTCGGGGAGGGGGCATAGAGGGCCCTAGTGTGGGTTGAAATTGCTGTCACAGCAGGAAGGCTTTTAGGCACGAGAATAGGGGGATCTGATTTATATTTTTTAAAGATCACTCGGTGATTTGACATTTGAAATGATATTTGACATGTATCCTGAGAGCCCGGGAGGATTTGGGCAGATGAAGACGGTGAGATGTGCTTCATGTGCAGACAGTGGACACGGCCTGGAGGCAGGACAGATGAACACTGGGGACCAGAGCACATGCCTCGCAGAGCCTGTGAGTGATGGGAACAGGCAGGGAAACAGAAGACCCTGCATGGATGGGGCAGGGCAGGGGAAAGGGGTCCTTCCATGGAGGGGGCAGGGTAGGAGAGGCAGTGAAACCTCCATGGAGAGGGCAGGGCAGGGAGGAGAGAGGACCCTCCATGGAGGGGAAAGGAAGGGAGGAGAAGGGACCCTCCATGGAGGGGAGAGGTAGGGAGGAGAGGAGACCCTCAATGGAGGGGAGAGGGCAGGGAGGAGAGGGGACCCTCCATGGAGGGGACAGGAAGGGGGGAGAGAGAACCCTCCATTGAGGGGAAAGGAAGGGAGGAGAGGGGACCCTCCATGGAGGGGAGACGGTAGGGAGAAGAAGGGAACTTCCATGGAGGATGCAGGGCAGTGGGGACAGGGAATCCTCCATGGAGGGACAGGCAGGGAGGAGAGGGGACCCTCCATGGAGGGGACAGGGCCATGGGGAAAGGGAACCCTCCATTGAGGGGACAGGCAGGGAGAAGGGGGACCCTCCATGGACGGGACAGGCAGGGAGGAGAGGGGACCCTCCATGGAGGTGTCAGGCAGGGAGGAGTGGGGATCCTCCATGGAGGGAAAAGGGCAGGGATGAAATGGGACCCTCCATGGAGGGTGCAGGGCAGTGGGGAACCTTTCATGGAAGGGACAGGTAGAGAGGAGAGTGGACCCTCCATGGAGGGGTGAGGGCAGGGAGGAGATGGGACCCTCCATGGAGGCGGCAAGGGTAGGGAGAAGAAGAGACCTTCCATGGAGGGTGCAGGGCAGTGGGGACAGGGAACCTTCCATGAAGGGGACAGGCATGGGTGTGAGGGGAAACTCCATGGAGGTGATGGGCCAGGAGAAGAGAGGACCCTCCTTTCCGGGACACGTAGGCAGTAGAGGGGTCCCTCCATGGAGGGAACAGGCAAGGAGGAGCGGGGACCCTCAATAGAGGGGATGGGTCAGGAAGGAGAAGGATACCTCCATGGAGGGGAAGGGCAGGGAGGAGAGCGGACCCTCCATGATGGAGAAGGGCAGGGAGGAGTTGGGACCCTCCATGCAGGGGGGACTGTTAGGGTGATGGGAACTCTCCATGGAGGGGACAGACAGGGAGGAGAGAGGACCCTCCATGGAGGGGACAAGACAGGGAGGAGATGGGAACCTCCATGGAGGGGACGGGTCACGAAGGAGAAGGTACTCTCCATGCAGGGGGACAGTAGGGTTATGGGAACCCTCCATGGAGGGGACAGGTAGGGAGGAGTAGGGACCCTCCACGGAGGGCATGGGTCAGGGAGGAGAAGGATCCCTCCATGGAGGGTACAGGGCAGGGAGGAGAGGGCAGAGACGGGGAAAGGGAAACCTACAGTGATGGGCCAGACAGGGAGGAGAGGGGACCCCTCCATGGAGGGGACAGGGCAGGGAGGAGAGGGGACATTCCATGGAGGGGACATGCCATGGAGGAGAAGGATCCTTCCAGGGAGAGGAAGGGCAGGGAGGAGATGGGAACCTCCATGGAGGAGATGGGTCAAGGAGGAGAAGGTACCTTCCATGGAGCGGGGAGCGTAGGGGACAGGGAAGGGAGAATAGGGGACCCTCCATGGAGGGGGCAGGGTTATGGGGAAGGGATACAGGGAACCCTCTAAGGATGGGCTGGGCAGGGAGGAGAGGGGACACTTCATGAAGAAGGGAGGGCAGGGGAAGTGGGGACCCTTCATGCAGGAGACAGGGCAGTGGAGCAGGGGACCCACCATGGAGGGAAGAGGACAGAGAGTGAAGAGACCCTCCATGGAGGTTATAGCTAAAGAGGAGATGGGACCCTCTGTGGAGGTAACAGGGCAGGGAGGAGAAGGGACCCTCCAAGGAAGGGAAGGATAGTGGGCATGGGTGCTCTATATGGAGGGGGAAGGGCAGGGGGTTTGGGGAACAGGGAACTCTCCATTGATGGGGCAGGGCAGTGGGGACTGGCAACATGGGACCCTCCAAGGATTGGCTTGTCAGAGAGGAGAGGGGACTCTCCATGGAGGAGGGAGGGCAGGGAAAGTGGGGACCTTCATGGAGTGGACTGGGCAGAGAGGAGAGGGGACTCTCCTTGGAGAGGACAAGGCAGGGAGGAGAAGGCACCCTCCATGGAGAGGGAAGAGCAGAGGAAAAGGGAACCCTCCGTGGATGGGACAGGGCAGGGGGGAGAGGGCATACTCCTTGGAGTGGACTGGGCACGGAGGAGAGGGGACCCTCCAGGGAGGGGGCAGGGCAGTGGTGACAGGGAAACCTCCATGGAGGCTACAGAACAGGTGGGGCAGGGAACCCTCCATGGAGGGGGCAGGGCTCGAGGCGCGGGGGCTGGCCAGGGAACCCAACAGGGATGGGTCAGACAGGGAGTAGAGGGGACCCTCCTTGGAGGCGGCAGAGCAGAGGAACAGGAAACCCTCCATGGATGGGACAGGGCAGGGGGGAGAGGGCACACTCCATGGAGGGGACAGGGCAGGGAGGAGAGGGGACTCTTCATAGAGGGTAGAGGGCAGGAGACAGGGAAACCTTCATGGAGGGGGCAGGGCAGGGGGACAGGGAAACCTTCAGAAAGGAGTTAGAGCTGGGGGACAGGAACTGCACTTGCAGGGATGGAATAGTGGGTACAGCAAACCCTCCATGCAGTGGGGAGGACAGGAAGGAAGGGAACCCCAATTATAGGGGGTAGGGCAGGGAGGAGAGGGGAGACCAGGAACCCTCTATGGGCAGGGGGCAGGGCAGTTGGACAGGTAATCCCCATGCAGAGGGTAGGGCAGGAGGAAAGGGAACCTCACTTTGAGAGAGCAGGGCACAGAGGAGACAGAACTATCCATTGAGGGAGCTGGGCAGGGGGACAGGGATCCCAACTTTAGGGGGAGAGGCAGGGAGGAGAAGGTACCCTCCATGGATGGGGCATGGCAGGGGTGTAGAGAACCCCACTTTGAGGGGGAGGGTCAGGGAGGAAGATTTCCTTCGTGGAGGGGGCACGGCAGGGGGACAGAGAACCTCACTTTGAGGGGGCAAGCAGTGGAGAAAGGGAGCCCCGGTTTGAGGGAGAAGGGCATGGAGGAGACAGAATCCTTCATGGAGGGACAGGGCATGCATGAGAGGGAACAGGGAACCCTCCATGGAGAGGAGAGGCTGGGGGGATAGGGAAGCCTACTTTGAGACAGCAAGGATTTTAGCACAGGTCCTGAAATAGATGGCAGGGCACGGGGGAGAGGGCATCATCCAGGGAGGTAGCAGGGCAGGGAGGACAAAGGACCCCACATAGTCTGAGCAAGATAGGGGGGTTAGGGCACCATCCATGGAGGGGCCAGGGAAGGGGGGACATGGGAATAGAGATAGGTAACAGGAGAAACAGACCCCTCCATGGAGAGTTCCCTGTTCCCCATGGTGGAGCCCTTGCCCCCAGCCCTGCCCCTTGGCAGCATTCCCTCTCATACCTGTCCATCGGCCCCTCCCCTGGTCCCCTGACCCTGCTGCCCTGCCTTCCCATGGAGGGGCTGCTGTCTCTCCTGCTCTGACCACTCTGTGGTTGGTCCCCTTATCCCTCTGCCCTTTCCCTCCATGCAGGGTCTTCTGTTTCCCTGCCCTGACCCCTCACTCACAGGCATCTGAAGGGCATATGCTCTGGTCTGTCCAGTGTTCATCTCTCCTGCCTCCAGGCCGAATGTCCACTCTCTGTACCTGAAGCATATTCTCACCTTCTTCATCTGTCTAAATCCTACCCGTGCTCTCAAGACACATCTCAAATATCATTTCAAATGTCAAATCACAAGCAGGGGAAGGGGGGTGGAGGGTGGGGGCTGGGAAGTTGGGGGTGGAGGATGGGAGGTGTGGGGTGTGGGGTGCGTGATGGGGGTCGGTGGGGGGTTGGGTTGGGGTAAGAGTGGGAGGTGGGGGTGAGGGGTAATGTTGGGGGATGAGAGCTGGCGGGAGGGGAGTTGGGGTGGCAGATGGGGGCTGTGCATTGGGGATGTGGTGAGGCAGATGGGGGCTGGGTGTGTGGGGTGTGGGGTGGCAGGTGGGGTGGCGTGTGGGGAGTAGGGGGTAAGGTTGGTGGTGACAGGTAGGGGAGGGAGAAGAGGGCATAGGGGGGATAAATGGTGATAGAAGGAGACTTGACCTGAAGCCAGTGAGCACACAATGCGATATACAAATGATGCATTATAGAATTGCACACCTGACCTATGCAATTTTATTAATGAATGTCACCCAAATAAGGTTGATTAAAAATAAATAAAAGGTGGGTCTTTTGAGGTTGATTAGGTTATGAGGGTGGAGCCCTCGTCAATAGGATTAATACCCTTTTCAAAGATATCCCATGCTAGACTTATCAGGAGATGCTTTTATATGTTATATAAATGTCTAACCACTATTTTGTACACTTGAAACTAATATTGAATGTCATCCCTAATTGAAAAAAATTAAAGAAGTAATTTTTAATAAAAATGAAAATGCAAATCAGAGTGATCTTTAAAAAATATAAATCAGATCATTACACTCTGTGCCTAAAAGCCTTAAGTGCTCCAGCAGGGGTCAGCTCTCCAGACAGAATCATGCCTGTGAGGGTGTTACACTGCTGGGAGAGGAATGCCCTGTCTTCTTCCTCCAGTAGCTCCCTTCACTGCTCTGGTGATGTGTGGCACTGGTGCAGGGCAGAACTGTGCTTCCTTGAGAGTGAGCTAAGCATCACTTTGGCTGCTTAGTTATAGTGTGGGAGCAGACACACAGAAAATAAATTTAAGCCTTAAAAGTTCTCACAGCATTTCAACCCTCTAAACGGACCTCTATCCTCCCTTCCCTACACTCCAGCCAGCCTGGCTCACCCAGCCTTGAGGAAAGAAGGCAGGGACAGTGCTGCCCGGGAAGTTAGTGAGCATGCATCTGGTCGGAAGTCTGGAGAGAGCTCCAGTTCTCTTAGGACAGAAATGGAGGGATGAATCTGCTGAAATCAGCCACCCATGAGGGGATTCTACTTTTCACTACGTGATGGCTGGATTGCACCTGCATGATGCCACCATGCTCTCGCTCCCCTGTGGGGATCCATGAGTCATCTACAACAGGAAGCAGCTCTCTGGCCTTTGAGAATCCACAGACCTTCTGCAAAGCCCTTAAGCTCACACAGCTGATCTCAGACTACAGATTCCAGACACCTTCAATCCTGGGAAGCAGCCTCTTTTGACTTTTTCATTCTCCTCCTACAAACAATGCCAGGTCTGCGTCTTCTGTACACTGCTCAAGGATGTGTGAGGACCCAGGGGGTGGCAGCTGGACCTGATATCCCCTGGGACATTTGCTGAGTGGCCTCAGACCCAACACTGACACTGAGCTTGAACCTGCATCCATCTGGTGAGCACCACTCACCTCTACCTGGGGACTCCCTGAGAACCTCCCTCATGCAACTTGAGTGCTTCCAGAGACTCTTTCATTAACTGAGACAAACAGGCACCCGGCAGATGGAGGCAGACAGGGAGGCAGAACATGGTGTGCTCTGGGGCTTTTGCTGACCTGCCCCCAGGCTCAATGCTAGTCAAAGCCAGCTTTGGTGCCCTGCTTGGACCTTCCTGTGCTCACTGGGCCTTAGCAGAGGCTGTCACAAATTGTGAATTGCTTTGTAGATGCAAAGAGATTGCCCTGGGAGAGTCACATCAAGCATCTGACATTGTTCAGCACCAGAGTCCCTCCCAGGAAGCCCCAGGAACAACAAGCCGATAGCCAGCTTCAGAGCACATCAGAGAAGGATACAATTAGCCTCAGAAGCGGCAGATCCAAAGAGAGATCTAGGAAGGCACCAGACCCCGCTGAGATGAATTGCGCTCCATGTGGTCAACACCTGTCAGCAGCTCATACACTACACTGTAGGCAGGGTACACTGTGGTCACAGCCAACTAGCCTGAGCATCGAATCACTACATGAATGGGCCAACAGCCATCAAGAATCAACTGCCACAGGAAGGTTCACATAACACACACGGGACATCCCTGGAGCACTCAACTCAGATGAACAAGAAGAAATTGCCACTGGGTTCCACAGGACTCCTACTACACGAAGCCACACTACCAAGACCTGGATTTTAATACAAAGAAACAAACACACAGAGGCAGCCAAAATGCAAAGAAACATGCCCCAAATTTAAGAACAGGGGACACATCCAGAAAAAATGCTAAACAAAGTGAGGCAAGCAATATTTCAGATAGTTAATTTAAGTTAGGTGAAGAATGGATGAAATCATTGGGAACTTGAAAACTGATAGTAGGCATGAAAAAGAACATTTAAGCCATATAAAAGATCCAGTCAGAAATAAAGAGTAAAATCTTTGAAATGAAGAATACACTAGAGAAAATAAATAATTTGATTAAGGAGAGAATCAAATTAGTGATTTGGAAGACAAGGTCACAGAAGACAAAAGCAGCAAAAAGAAAAAAGAACTTTTAAAAATGAGGAATGTTTAGGGGACTTTTGGGACAACATGACACATTAACAACAACCACATTATAGGAGTACAAGGACAAAAGAAAGGTTAAGGGACTACACCATATTAAAAGAAATAATGACCGAACACTTCCCTAACCTGGTGAAGGAAGAGACACACGTTCAGGAAGCACAGAGTCCCAAACAAGATGAACCCAAAAAGGCTTGACACCAGGACACATCATCATGACAATGACAAAGATTAAAGACAGGACATCTTAAAAGCAACAAAAGAAAGACGGTCAGTTACCTACAAGGGAGCTCCCATAAGACTGTCAGCTTATTTCTCTACAAAAACATACCAGGCCAGTAGGGATTGGCACAAAATATTCAAAATAATGACAAGCTAGGACCTTCAACCAAGACTACTTTACCCAGTAAGGCTGTCATTTAAAATTGATGGAGAAATAAAGAGCTTCCCAGACAAGAAACAGCAAAAGAAGTGTGTTACCACCAAACCATTAGTATAAGAACTATCAAGAAGGAATAAAAGGGAAACAGAGTTAAAAGAATAAAACATATCTACAAATAATCACTTTAAATGTAAGTGGCTTGACTGCTGCAATTAAAAGACATGGTAGCTGAATCGATAAGAAATCAAGAACCATATATATGCAGTCAACAAGAGACCTATCTCAGAATGAAAGACATACAGACAAAAAGCAAGGGGATGGCAAAAGGTATTTCATGCAAATACAAATGAGAAATATGCCGGGGAGGTAAACCTAGAGCTGACAAAAGAGACTTTAAAACAAAGGCTACATTGAGCGATAAGAATGGACACCACAGAATGATAAAGAGAGCAATCCAACAAGAGGAAATAACCCTTGCAAACATGTATTTCTTCAACATAAGAGCAAGTAAATGTGTAAATCAAATCCTGATGTACATAAATGGAGAGTTCAACAATAATACAGACGTAGTAGGGGATTTGAACAATCCCACTGGCATCAATGGCTGGATCTTCCGCACAGAAAATCAAGAAGCAAAGAGTGGCGTGGTGCTGGACTCTGCAGCAGCAGCAGCAGCAGCAGCAGCAGCAGCAGCACATATAGTAAACCTGGAATGATGCAGAGGAGATTAGGGTGGCCCCTGCGCAAGGGTGACACTCAAATCAGTGAAGCGTTCCCTTCCCCCTAGCGTGTGACATGCTCCCCTGGCTCCCCTAGGCTCCCCTGGCTCCCCTGGGCTGGGGCCCCTGCGGGTGGGGGTGGAGGGAGATGGGCGGGGGCTGGGGGGGGAGGGAGACGGGCGGGGGCTGGGGGGGGAGGGAGAAGGCGGGGGGGAAGACTTGGGCCCTGACCTCCTCCTGGGCTGGGGTCCCTGTGGGTGGGGGCGGAGGGAGATGGGCAGGGGCTGGGGGGGGAGGGAGATGGGCGGGGGCTGGGGGGGGAGGGAGAAGGTGGGGGGGAAGACTTGGGCGCTGCCTCACCCTTGCACAGGGCGGCCTCACACCTAGTCTTTAAAAAAAAAAGAGTGGACTGAAATAACACAATAGATCAAATGGATTTAATTGGTATCTTCAGAGCATTTTCACCCTGAAGCAGTAGAATATACATTCTTTTTAAGTGGACGTGCAACATTATCTAGATAGACCACATGTTAGGGCACAAAAACAGTCTCAGTAAATTTAAGAAGATTGAAATCATATCAAGAATCTTTTCTGATCATAACTGTATAAAACTAGAAGTCAATTAGAAAAAACTGACCTACAAGTGATCTATTACTGAATTGTACACACCTAAAACCACCCATGCCCCAATAAATTTATTAACAGAGATAAAAGCAATGAAAAGCAAAAATGAATAAATAAATAAAAATTTGGGGATACATGGTGGTGAGAATTGCATGTCAATATACTTGATGTATACTTAAATGTGGTTAAAACTCTAAATCTTATATTTATTTGACCACAATAAAAATTAGTAATTATAGGATTAAAAGAAAAAAGAAAAAGAAAAAACTATAAAACACAGAAAGTCTTGGAGGCTAATTAACATGTTACTAAACAATGAATAGATAACAATGAGATCAAGGAAATAATGAAATAATACCTTGAAACACATGGAAATGAGAACACAACAATCCTAACGCTATGGAGCACAGGATAAGCAGTCCTAAGAGGAAAATTCCTAACATTACAGGCCTACCTCAAGAAACAAGAAAAATCTGAAATACATCATCTAACTTGACACTTAGAGGAACTAGTGCAAAAGAAAAACAAAGACACCATAAAGTGAGAAGAATAAAGAAAATAATAAAGATCAGAGCAGAAATAAACAAAGCAGTAAAAAACAAACATGAGATCAATGAAGCTAAGGCCATTGTGTGTCAGTGGTTAGAGATGTGGTCCATGGAACAAAGGATCATGCGTTCGATTCCCAGTCAAAGGCATGTACCTGGGTTGCAGGTTCACCCCTGCCACCTGTTGAGGTGTACATGTGTGTGAGACAACCATTTGATGTGTGTGTCTCACACTGATCTCTCTCTCTCTCTCTCTCTCTCTCTCTCTCTCTCTCTCTTTCCCTCTCTTTCTCCCTTCTTACCTCCCTCCCTCCCTCCCTCCCACATCTCTAAAAAAAAAATTCATTGGACAATATATACTAGGTGAGAATTAAAAGAAAAAATAACTTCTCAACAAACGCAGGTGCTGGACTGGATGGCTTCACAGTGCATTTCACCAAACAGTCAGAGAAGAACTAGCACCTGTTCTCCTCAAAATCATCCGAAACACTCAAGACAGGGGAAGCCTCCCAAGCTCATTTTATGCGTGCAGCATTCTCCTAATCCCAAACCAGAATAAGACTTTATAAAGAAAAAAAATTATAGGCTAATATCCCTGATGAATGTAGATGCTAAAATCCTCAACAAAATATTGGCAAACTGGATCCAGTAATACATTTAAAAGATTACACATCAGGATGAAGTGGGATTTATTCCAGGGATGCAAGCTTGGTACAGTATCTACACATAAAAAACACGATACATCGTAAACAAAATAAAGAATCAAATTCACATGATTACAACAATAGACGCAGAAAGCATTCACCAAAACACAACACCTATTCATTATAACAACTCTCAGTGAAAATGTGAATAAAGGGAATTCACCTGAACATAATAAAGATCATGAAGAAAGAAGAAAGAAGAAAGAAAGAAAGAAAGAAAGAAAGAAAGAAAGAAAGAAAGAAAGAAAGAAAGAAAGAAAGAGAAAGAAAGAAAGAAAGAATGAAGTGGAAGAAAGAAAGAAAGAAAGAAAGAAAGAAAGAAAGAAAGAAAGAAAGAAAGAAAGAAAGAAAGAAAGAAAGAAAGAAAGAAAGAAGGAAGTGGAAGAAAGAAGAAAGTGAAAGAAAGGAAGGAAAGACAGGAAGAAGTTGAAGAAGATACAAATTAATAAAAGCACATACGGTGTTCAAAGATAGGAAGAATTAACAACGTTCAAATGTCCAATGACGTAATTCAGAGAGCTACAACAAATATCACAAAAATTTATATGGAAGTACAAAAAACACACAAAAAACACCAAAAAACCCAACACACACACACACACACACACACACACACACAAACAAAACAAACAAAATAAAACCAAACCAATAGAGTAATCTTGAGAAAGAAGAACAAAGTGGGAGGAATCATGCTACCTGATAACAAACTATACTACGAGGCCATAGTAATAAATATAGTATGGTACTGGCATAAAACAGACATAAAGATCTGTGGAACAGAACAAAAAGTCCAGAAATAAACCCATACATTTATGGTCAATTAATATTTGACAAAGGACACAAGAATATACAATGTGGTAAAGATAGTCCACTCAAAAAATGCTATTGGGAAAATTGGGCACATAAGTGGAAAAATAAATGAATGCAGACTACCTTCTTACACCATATTGAAGAATAAACGCAGAATGGATTAAAAACTTGAAAGTGACATTTGAAACCGTAAAACTTCTAGAAGAAAATAAAGGTAATAAATTTTCATAGAAATATTTTTTATTCTGATATATCTATTTGGGCAACAGAAGCAAAAGAAAAACTAAACAAATGGGACTACATCAATCTAAAAAGTTGTTGCACAGCAAAGGAACCACCAAGAAAATGAAAAGACAACCCAGTGACGGGGAGAACATATTTGCCAATGATACATCTGATAAGGGTTTAATATCCAAAATTTATGAAGAACTTAAAAAACTCAACATCATAACAAAATTAAACAATCCAATTTAAAAATGAGCAAAGAACCTAAACAGACACCTCTCCAGCGAGGACCTGCAGATGATTATTCCACAAAAAGATGCTGAGCATCACTAGTCATTACAGAAATGGAAATTAAAGTCACAGTGAGGTATCACCTCACATCTGTCAGAATGGCTATCATCAATAAATCAATAAACATCAAGTGCTGGTGAATATGTGGAGAAAAGAGAACTCTCGTGTACTCTTGGTGGGAATGCAGATTGGTGCAACCACTGTGGTAAGCAGTATGAAGTTACCTCAAAAATTAAAAATAGAACTGCTTTATGACCTAACATTTCCACTTCTGAGAATATCTCTGCAGAAACCTGAAACACTGATCGGAAAGGATATATGCAATGCTATGTTCACTGCAGCATTACTTACAATAGCAAAGATTTCACAGCAGCCCAAGTGCCCAGCAGCAGATAAGTGGAGAAAAGGCTGTGGTACATTAACACAACGGAATACGACTCACCCACACACACAAAAAGGAAATGAAGGAAATCTTACCTTTGACAACAGCATGGATGGAGCCGGTGAGTATTATGCTAAGTGAAGTGAAGTAAGCCAGTCAGAGAAATACAAGTTCCTTATGGTTTCACTTATATGTGGAATCTAATGAACAAAATAAACTACAATCAAAATAGAAACAGACTCATAGGTGCAGAAAACTGACTGAATACTGTCAGAGGGGAGGAGGTTGGGGGACTAGGGGGAAAAGGTGAAGGGATTAAGCAAAGAAAAGACTTATAGACACAGACAGCAGTTTGGTGATTATCACAGAGAGAGGGGTGTGTGTAGAAGAGGGCTTAGAAAGGATAAATTGTGATGGAAGGAGATCTGACCTGGGGTAAGAGGGGAGGGAGGTGAGATACATAATTCAACATACAGGTGATGTATTACAGAACTGTATACCTGAAAGCTACATGATTTCATTACCAATCTCACCCCAATATATTCAATTTAGAAAAATAGGCCATTGTGGCACATGCTACAACCTGGATGGACCCTGAAGACATGATGCTC
Source organism: Myotis daubentonii (assembly GCF_963259705.1). Lineage (NCBI taxonomy): Eukaryota > Metazoa > Chordata > Mammalia > Chiroptera > Vespertilionidae > Myotis > Myotis daubentonii. The sequence continues at coordinate 15,575,776 of NC_081851.1, read as the reverse complement.
AATGAAATAAGCCAGTCACAAAAGGACAAATAGTGTGTGATCCCACTCACATGAGGTCCCTAGAGCCATCAGAGTCATAGAGGTAAGATGGAGGGTACCAGTAATGGGGGAGTGGATGCAGAGTTGTTGTTTAGTGGGGACAGAGCTTCAGTTGGAGAAGATGAGAACAGTGATGGAGCCGATGGTGGTAACGGCAGCACCACAATATGATTGTTAAGTTGAGTTAAGGACCACTTAACAGCACTGGACTGTGCTCTGAAAAATAGTTAAAATGGTAAATTTCATTGTGTATATATTACTGTGATAATAATATACCAAAAAAAAAAAATAGAAGGCTCTGTCCTGGGTGTGGGAGAAACAGGTAGAGCTGTTTTCTATAGGCCCTACATGGGCAGTTGGGTCACTGTCAATATCCTGCTGTGAGATTTTTGTAAGATATTATTGAGAGAAACCAGGTCAGATTCCATGGGCTACCTCTGTGTTCTCTCTTATAAATAATGGAATCTACAATTATATTTTTAAAAGGTTAAAAACTAAAAGGGGTGACAACCAGATTTGGTTGTCTTGCCCCAGGGAATCTGGTCCAGCAGGTCCACTTGGGGTCAGGGCTGAGTATAAGGAATTGCCCACAGGAACTGGTGGTCAGTGGGATTGAGGGCCACCATCCAGACCAGTGACCTACACAGCTAAGTTCTCATCCCATCATGAAGCTTCCACAGCTTTTAATACAGCTGCTGTGTCTCAGCCACCTCTAATGCGATCACTCGGGGGAACAGCTCCTTCACTGTGCCACCTGGTTTCTTAAGGGAGCTTCAAACCTTTTAACCATCTCACAAAACACAACACAGGTAGTGCAATCCTCCCACAGTGACCCTCTGCTTCATTAAACCACATCCACCAAGTGACAAGGATGGGCCTTTTGTGCCATTCCAGAAACGCTGGGCCAGGGTCTCGTCGACAGAGCAGATTCACTTCTCCGTGCCTTGGTTGGGACCTGGGTACAGGGCCCAGGAGTGACGCAACCCAAGGACAAGGATGAAGGAAGGCAGCATTGTCCTTGGAAGCATGTGCCTTTTAATCATCTACAGATCTCAACTGTAGAAAAGATACCTATGCCCTGTTAAAGGTCAGGAAAGATAAATAGTTTTTCTCTTTGTACTCGACAGAGTGGTGCTCAAAATGAACTAAAAATAATACCCTGTCTTCATATGCTCTCTCCTTCCTTAGATGGCTCCAATTTTCCTGTCAACTTGAATGCGAGATGGAAGAAGTAATGCTGGTGGATGAAATCAACACATCCCTATTTTAAGGGGTGAAACGTAGATGAGAGACGGAGTGTCACTCATTAAAGGTTTGGTACTTACTCTGTGGTCAAGTAGGGAGTTTGTAATTGTCCATCCAAACCTGTACCATTAGGGTAACAATGTAGGGCTGTCATGAAGGCCTTTTCAGTGTCTGTACCCCATAAAATCTTGCTCTTTTTGGTCCATGATGTGGGCCAGGGAGCCACCAAAGCTCATCCTCTGCACGCAGTGACTCAGGGCTCCAGGGCTCCCCTGGCTTGTGGATTTAGCTGGCAATGAGCACAGCTCAATGGTGTAGAGGTCGGACAGACGAGTGGTGTCAGGATGGCCTGGGAGCAGCCACTCATGGCTATCCTTGCCTCTGGCCAGAGCTCATTCACATGGTGAGAGAGGCTCAGAAATGCAGAACAGCACAAACTCCTTGCTACTTGGCACACAGGGCAGCACACTCACCCTCTTGTTCCTTTACCTGTGCAGCCAGCCAACTCAGTCACCTTCAGGAAGAACATCCAGAAAGAATAATAAAATGAAAGTACCTCATGCCAATCCACATAGCACTTCCAAGTACTAAGAGTAAAAACTCACTGTCCATGCATTTCTACAGAAAGGCTACTTGCTGTCCAGACCCATATTCTTGCTCTTTTTTCTTCTTCTCAAAAGAAGAAAACACATAATTCTGGAGCCATCGAGATGGAGCAGATCAATGGCCAGCTGTCCACCCAGTGATGTCAACCATGGTCTCAGAGAGAATAGTATCTGCGGACTCCAGAGAGAGCAGCAGTGGGCTGAGTGGGGAGAGAATTGAGAACTTGACCAGTGACCAGCACGGTGGTGAGCTGATTTGTCTTGAAGGCAGTGAGTCTTAGCACTGCTCTGTGCGCCGGATGGGAATGACTCAGAGAGGACTGGACCGGGGGCCTGTTGGAGCCAGAGTGGCGGCTGCCCTGGACCCTTCCCCCTTCTCCCCTGTCCGGGCCCTGGACTCCAAAGTATTGTGGTGACTCCTGATTATTTTTCTTCTTTTTCTCTTGCCAGTTTTCCTTGAAAACCATCCTGTTATATGAAGCTTCCACACAGCTCATGAGTGGAGAGGAGTGTAAGGTTCTGAGAGAACCAGAGCTTCTAGCAGAAGAACCAGTAAGGTGGCTGAAATCCAGGGAGAGAGGAGCTGTGGGTGAGCTGGACCCTCACAGAGCACACCCTGGAGGCCAGCATAGGCTCTGCGCATGCTGATGCTGAGGTCACCCCCAGAGCTGCTGAGACACAAGTGACTCTGAACTTCATATGCTCCACAGCCTTACACAGGGGGCTCTCACCTCTGACACTCCATGGTGGGAAGACAGACTGTGGAGCCCCGTCCAGCAGGGGCAGCACATCCATCACCAGCCTCATGTGAAGTCTGGAAGGAGAAAGGATCTGCATGTGAACAGGCACAGGGCTCAAGTGCAAGGGGCCAGGGCAGTAGAGCCCCAGCCTGCAGACCCACCACACCCTGCACTTTAGTTCCAAGTACAAGCTCTTTTTTGCAATGGTAACAATTGTAGATTTGACTTTGAAGAAAAAATAACCCTAATTATATTAGAGATTTCAATTTTGGTTTGTCACATCTCCAGTACATGTTAGCTGAACCCATTGTGGTAGTCATTTCACAATGTAGGTGAATCAAACCATCCTTTTGTCTGCCTTAAACTTATACAGTGGTGTATATTGATTATTTCTCAATAAAGCTGGGAAAAATAAACAGTGCCTTAATAAACAGGAAAAAAGTGGTTATAGATGCAGTAGAATGAAAACACCATAACTAAGAGAAAACAAATCAGGATACACACATTAGAAATAGTATCATCTTGCCCTGGAGGCGTGCTCACTGGTTGAGCCTTGATCTATGAACCAGGAGGTCATACATGGAGTCCCTGTCAGAGTGCATGGGTCTCCATCCTTAGTAGGGGGCATGTAGGATGCAGGTGATGAATGATTCGTTCTCATCATTCATATTACTACCTCTCTCTCTCCCTCTCCTTTCCTCTCTGAAGTCAATACAACATATATTAATATAAATGAATTAATAGTATCACCTCAAAAAGGTATCTAGATATATAAATGTACAAAAGACAAAAGGAAATACTTTGAAATGTTGACAGTGGTTAACCTTGGATAGTGGAAAGAAGTGATTTCCTTTACTTTATACTATTCTTTTTAAAATTCTAATGATCCTATATTATTTTGATAATGAAAAAAATCTTCTAAAAAACATTTAAGTAACTTTTTTTGGTGTAAAATGCAGTTTGCATCCATGTTCAGTGACCATCCACTTATCTTTGAGAAGCTTAAAAAGTGCTTTGGGTTGTGAAATATCCTTTAAAATGCATTCTTGCACTCCAACAGCTCCTGAATGAGAACACTGGGCTTTGGAGATGCTGGGTCTGCTTGGAAAGAATAATGAGCAGGGGTTGGAGGCGCGGTAGGGGATGGGGCGGGTCAGCAACCCTGAAGAGAGGCTCTTAGGCAGGATGCTTCAGGGTCCACAGCTCAGGCTGTAGTTGAAGAATTCCTCATTGGAAGGCTGATATCTAGAGTAAAGTTTCAGATTTGATAAACTTAGGACATGAGCCACAGTAACTTTTTTTAAAACGGTTTTTGCCGTTCTTATTGCAAAATCTATATATATAAAAGGCTAATGTGCTAAGGATTCCACCACCTGACCACTCGCTATGAAGAGCACTGACCACCAGGGGCAGACGTTCAATATTGGAGCTGCTGTGACCTGAACTGGCCATTTACAGAGGAAGGGCACTGCGCACCCAGAGTCCACAAGCAACACTCCGCTTTTCCCAAGTGGGGCACAGGCCCCGCCACGAACGCATGGCACAAAGCCCACAGGCCAGCCCAGCACAGAAATGGTGGCTGTGGGCACCAGGTAATGATGTCACATAGTAATGCCAGGCTTCCTCTCCCTAGCGACTAGCCTCCTTGGAGTTTCTTCACCCATTTGCTTTATAGCCAGGTGCAAACATTTTACACTTTCACCAAATGTCTTTGAAGTGTTTTCATGTGCCTCATCTCATTTGATCCTCACTGAAGTCCCGGAATAGGTAGAGAGGAGACTTGGTAGAATCCTGTTTTTATTTTATTAGCCAGAAAATGGAGGTTTAGAATGTTTTAAAAATTGACCCAACTGAAAAGAAGCAAGAAATGGTAGAACCTGAACATGACTTCAGGTTTTCTCACTGCACGGAATATAGTCAAACAGGGCTATAGTTAAATATTTCTCCCTTTGTTATCTCTGCATGATCCACAATAATAATCTACTTTCATATTGGTATTTATGCTGTTTTGCTGGCAATATCCTGAAAAAGAAATTGGGGCACTTCACTAGGCTGGAAAAAGTTTACCTAATCAGAAAGCAGGTCTAAGTAAGCGAATATATATATATATATATATATATATATATATATATATATATATATATATATATATATATAAAATCACTGCCGCCAGTTGCATGTGTTTCCATCTGTCATTGTTGATCGTGAATTTGGTATACACTTCTATTATTGAGAAAGGGCAAATAGTGATCTTACATTATTTCTTCTAATTAATTTCCTTTCAATGTGCACGAATTCATGCACTGGGAATCTAGTAATTAAATAATACTATCAAGACTCCTAAGAGAAACATATATATACAGAAAAGATTTTTAAAGGATTCAGATCTCCGAAGTCACAGCTCTATGGTTCTAACCTCAACTGGGTCTATAGAGGCTGACAGGAAAAATAGAATGAGCACTTGCCCTGGGTTCTCATTTGATCTCTGCTATTAATAGCTGGTGGTCTTGGGGATTTCACTTACCCTTTCTGGGTCTCCTAGCTGCATCTATAGGATGAGGGTAAAATTAGACCTCTTAAATAAGGTTTCTACAAACGCTTCAAAAAATAATTGTAGGTTCAGATTTCTACAATGTTCCTAAATATCTCAGCAATAATAAACTTTTCCTTGTTTTAAACTTTGTGGTACAAAACTTCACAAAAATGTAAACACAGTTTTATAATACTACTCATTTCAAAAATATACAACCTCTATAAAACTTATCCTATAACATTTTGGTAGATACTATTAAACATTTCTTAGTAAATGTACTATAACCCAAATTCGTAAATTTAGCATTATCTTTTTAAAACATCAATTGCATATTCTTTGTATTGGTGTGAAAAGGCTCAGAAAATACAGATGTGTTGAGCACTATATGTCACTTGTATTAAAATTCAACAAGTAACTTTCCAGGTATGGAAAACTTCAGCTGAAGCCAATTTTTGGGGTGTAAAAATCAACTCTTGTAAACATCAAATTAAAGTGTGGCTGTATTTTCTGCCTTAAAAGTTAAAAAACATAAGAGTTGTTATTTAACTCACTCAAATGGTTTGTGAAGCTGAAATACTTCCAGGTAAGGTCTGCCCCATCCTGACATTAGTTTAGTGCAAGGACTGAGAGCCACATGTCACCTATTCTCTCCAGTGAGGAAGGGAGCTGTGTGTGAATCATTCCTGCCACTAAGCCCCTCGGACAGCCAGCCGCTAGGCAGCAAGGATGCCAGCCTCAGCTCACAGGTGGGAGAAGTGCTGCCATCTCTCTCAGAACACTTCCAATTTCCGCCCGAGAAGGACAGGCCCTACCAGCCAAGACCAAGTCAGGCCACTGCTGGGCTCTAAGTAAAGACTGACGATTGTCTCTACCTCTTATTTCTTCTGAGACCAAACCAACCAACCTCCCATGCAACCAACCAACCTCCCACCCAACCAACCAACCACCCACAACCAACCACAATTTAATAATCATCCTTGCACTGAAGCCACTGCTGAATAAACACCAAGTTGTATATGGGCTCACGTGGTGACTACCCTCCAAGACACATATTCCCAGGCCTGGAATAAGCTCTGCCCCTGCCCATTTTTTTCCCCTCAGCTCGACTCTCCACCCTCCCCCGCTCACTCCCCCCCCCACACACACCCTATTTGACCAGGTCATTAACTTTCTAGGGACTACAGATCTGTCTTGTCTCCTGGCTTGAGACACAAGCCCCAGAGAAGCAGGACACCTCACTGCCTGGCTTAATAGACAGGAGGCCCTGCTGGGGTCTGGCTGGAACTCTGTCCCCAGCTGCCACCTGTCAGCTCAGCAGCCACAACTCCTCCAGGTTCAGGGAGCACATGTAACCTGCCCCACAATGACAGGAGACCAGACCACACTGGGGCTATTGGTCTCTCACTGGGGCTCTTGGTCCCAGGTTGCAACTTGATGGAACCTCTCCACTCTCCTGCTTTCTCCCAGGAGCCAGGGGCTGGCCAAGTCCCACCCTTCGGGAAAGTGACTCCTTGGCTGCCCCCACAGAGCAAGGCCCAGGGGAACCCCAATCCTCCAAGCGTTTTAAATACCTGACAAGCCCAAGTTCACCCTTGGAATGAGCCCTTCCCGCCCACAACAGCCACTACCCCGTGGGACACTCCAAGTCCCAGCACCTGGGACAGCCATGGGCAAACTATGGCCCGTGGGCAGGATTTGGCCAGTGTGAAATAATAAAACTAAAAAAAAAAAAAAAAAAAGACCGCACCATTTCATGTAATGATGTTTACTTTGAATTTATATTAGTTCACACAAACACTCCATCCATGCTTTTCTTCTGGCCCGCCAAGAACCCATTGTGGCCCTCAAATCAAAAAGTTTGCCCACCCCTGTTCTAGAGACAACTGCCTTTCCAGCTCACTTGAGTGGAGAAGGTCAGGAAGCCAGGATGTCTCTCTGTTGCTTCCCATTCTTCCAAAGCTCTGGGCAGAAGAACGCCCAGGGCAAGAGATGTTTCTGTTGCTGGGGAAACAGGTGCAAGCACCACCACCAATACCCCTCACCCTCTGGCACGAGGCACACACAGGTAACCAAGGGCAGGCCCTTTCAGCTCACACTTGGGCGCCAACTGGGGGTCACACCTGGGGAGCCCACACCTCTTGCCCCTCATCCCGGCTGTGTGCATGTGTGTGTGTGTGTGTATGTGTGTGTGTGTGTGTGTGTGTGTGTGTGTCCGGGATGGTGAGGGGAAGAAAGCGGGGGATGAGGGATGCTCATCCTGGGCTCAGGAGCAGGTTGGTAAGTGTCAGAGGTCTGGAGGGTGTTGGAGGGTGTGTCATGTTCACTGCCCAGGTCATGGCTCACAGGAAGGGAAGCTGAGTGCTGGGGTCGGAGCTCTGCTACCCACTTGTTAAATCACAGGTGTGCTCAAGGGGTCATCAACTTCACTCCCTGCCTGGAGGTCTTTGCAGATGCCCCTGTCTGCCTGATCTGGGGAGCAGAATGGGTGGTGGGCATCTTCCCCACTGGTAATGCCCGGGGCCCCTGATGCCTCCTGGCCCAGTAGCAGGCTGTGTCTATGCAGAGCTCCAACAAGGGCAGCGTTGAGGAGCTGGCTGACAGGTTCACTTAGGCCCTCAACGGGTACAAAGTACAAGTGCGTCAGGACAGGAAAACCGTCCAGTGCCAAATTGAGATGAGAGCTGGCCCACACCCAGGACCCTGAGGTGACTGGGGTGGGACCAGAAGTCAGACTCAAATCTGGGGCCTCAAAGTTCTCACAAGCCCACTCCCAAAGTGATCTGTACCTTCAATCCTCCCGACCAGCTCCCTGGTAGGGGAGAAAAGCAGTCTCTCTTCCTGTGCTTCTTGGGATCAGAGAAATGGCATCTGTTGCTGTCTTTGCCTCATGCTCCTTTCAACAGATGAACTCCCTGCCCCAAGTATCCTGTGGACCAGCCCCAGCCCGACTGTCCTTGTAGGCCTTCTCCAAGCCTTACAGATCATCCCACTTGATAGTGCTGTGTATTTAAAAAAGAAAAAAAAAAGAGGGGGGAAGAAGGGGTAGGGGGGTTAGGGGCATAGGAAGGGATTAAGTTCTTGAATACTTTTCTCTGCAACCTATCACCTCACAGAGGACGACAAACCATTGCGGCGTGGCCAGCTCAGGAGCTGTGGCCTGACCCAACTCCATATCATCCTAACAAGGACAGAGTTTTCCTCAGTGATTCAGGCTTTCACTGTGGCTCCACCTTGACACAAATCAATTGTTGCTAGCTCAGCAGGGCTGCCAGGAACATCCTCACTGTGTCCTCACAGACTAGGTCTGCCATGACACAGGACCACAGATTGGGTGGAAGGTTCCTGATGCCTCCTGGCTCAGTACCCACTCTGTCTTTGCAGAGCTCCAAGGAGGACATCATTGAGGTGCTGGCCCATGGACCCGACTACACCACCTACGGGGTCAGGGTGCAGGTGCACCAGGCTGACGACACAGACCAGTGCCTGTCTGAGGTGAGAGCTGGCCTCGAGGGTCTCTACACCCACAACCTCAACACAACCTGGCAGTGCCCAGAACCCACACTCAAATCTGGGGACTCCCCGGGCACCCTCCCAGGACTCTCCCTAGTGTCCCACAGCCCCAAGACAAAAAAATGCGGACCCCCACGCCCCCCTCCAGCAACATGGGACGGTAGAGAGACGCTCCTCACATATTTGTAGCAATATCAGAGAGAGAAATGTCCTGTGACTTCACAGTGGACCATGAGCACTTGGGCATTTTGCTGTTTGTGTTGGTTAAACTACACTTGCCACGTATCCTCTGGAGCACTCAGCTCCACTGTCCTTGCAGACGTGGTCCAGTCGGGGAGGTCGTTTGCCCAGCGATGTGGCCTTTCAGTGCTGATGGACATGGGCCTAATGCAGTTCAGCTGCCATGTCAGCAGTGCTGCCCGGAACACTGATGTGTGTCGGAACGGACTGTGTTAGGTTGCTTGCTTGCGCTGCCATAACATAGGGCCACACTGGGTGGTGTTAACAGCAGACATTCATTTTCTCACCATTCCGGAGGCTAGAAGTGAGAGATGGTGCTGTCAGCGGGGCTGGTATCTCCTGAGGGGGTCGCTCCTCAGCTTGTAGATGGCTGTCTTCTCTCTGTGTGTCACATGGACTCCCCTCTGCACTGCCACGTGTCCTCCCCTCCTCTTCTAAGGACTCTGGTCAGATTCGATGAAGACCCACACCACTGAATTCACGTCACCTGAATGACTTGCTTGAAGACTAAAACTCAAATGCAGACACATAATCAAGTTCGAGGGGTTGCAAAGTCATGGGATTAGGGGTACACAATTCAGACCACAGGACATGTAATGTCCCCAGCTGGAGATGGATGCCCACTGCTGGGGGAAGGACGAGCATGTGTAAAATTTGAATGGCTGCAGGCAGATTCCAAACCCAAAGGGCTGTGGCAGGGACATTGCCAACAGCAGTTTCTGATGATGGCTGCTGCCTTGCTCCCAGCCTGGCCCGGGAAATCTCACTCATTGAAAGTTTCACCTGGCCGACATCAAGGTGTCCAACTCAAACACAGTGTTCTGTCCCTGGAAATTGCCTCATGGGGACACTGAGGCACCTGTCACTTTACACCTACCACATGGATTACCTCCTCGACAAGTCCTCGGGTCAGATTCCTGCCCCGTGATCGCCTTTCTCCCATCTGCAGTCTCCAGGCATTTGCCACCTTGCGGAATCTGCCATCTCCATAATGAGGGTCTTAAAATGCCTTTTAATGTAAAAGGATAAAACATAACTTGCTCTTTTGAAGTCAAAGGCTTTCACAGGCCATATCTACCGTGTACACTGTTCCCACGCTGGGGAGGGACAACGTTCCCACACCCTTTCCACCCATGTCAGTAGCAGGGAAGTCCCCGGTACCTGAGAAGGAATGTCATGCAGGACAGTACCCAGTTCTGACCTGCATGCCCTTGAGCAGGCATCTGATATTTCCTAAGCCTCTGTGTTCTCATCTCTATAACAAGGACCTTTCTTTGGGACTCACAGGGCCCGGGCTCTTCATATACACTATCACGAAAAGGAGGTTGGTTGATCCTCAGCTAAAGGGAAGGGGGCGGGGGCGGGGGGTAAGATGCCGAGAAGGTGGCAATTGTATGAACATGTACGGAACTTCAGTGGCACTTTGAAGACCTAGAACCTTGTCCTGCCAGGACACTCCTGTCCCTCCTCTTGCACTCGTCCAAGTGGGGCTGGGACCTCCCGACTGAGCTCCAAATCTCCATCCTTGTGGGATTCACGGTCATGCCGCTGACATGGATATCCTTCCTTCTCCCACCCAGTGTGCAGCTGAGGGAACTGGTAACCTGCATGAGTCCTGCAGGATGCAGGCCCTCCAGGAAGGCACCTCGGAGAAGGTGGCCAAGGCCATGGTACCAGCTTTCCTGGGGGGAATCGTCCCCCACGTCTCCACGCTGGCCTGCTACAGAGCCCAAGGGTTCCTGGACGAGCTTCTAACTAGGTGAGCACACACTTGTGATTCTGCCCACTGCTAGCTGTGAGGCATGAAAACGTCACCACATCTTCCCGAGTCTCAGGATGCTCCTCTGAAAAGTGGGCTGCTGGGGGGGGGGAACTTCATAGCACTGCTGTGGGGACAAGCCATGGCAGGTCTCACCTGCTCCCTGGCTCTGCAGACAGGGTAGCTGGATGTGCGGCGGTCGTTGGTGGCAATTCTTTCACTCTGTCCCATGGAAAGAACTCTGACACACCCATCAGCGGCCTGTGGCATCGGAGGTTGGAAAAGCACATGCAAAGCAACCTGTTAAGCAGTGTGAGGTTTCACCTAGCCGGCCCTGGTCCTTGGTGGACCACATTGGGGATTTCTGGGGAGAGCAGGGGCCCAGGCCCACTCAGATGTATGGCATGCTTCTGGTTGGAGTTTCTTTACTCAAAAATGTGCACTCACTTTTGGAGACACTTAGCCTGACTCCAGGAATGAAACAGACACAATCCCTGGGCCTCAGTTCTGGGCAATGGGTCCAGCAGTCACGCTGTCCATCATTCGCAGGTCGTGTCCACCATCCATCAGGGCTGATGCGATCAGAGTGATTTTTCCATCTGGAGGCACACCTGCTTACAATGCCCGGGCTGACACACCGCAGGACCAAGTCATAAAGTGAGTGGTCTCCGGGTCCAGAGGGAGGGCCCACAGAGTCAGCATTGTGGGGACTGTGGTGGGTGGAGGGTGGAGAGTGCCTGGCAGAACCCTAATCTTATACATCATCTGATTCCCAAGAAAGGCCTGGGCTCTGGAGTCTTCTATTTCAGGAGGATAGGAGTCAAAGATGACAGTGGGTGGGGTCCCGGGCCTTGTAGACCCAGAGGGGACGCTGTGCTGAGTTGTCCCTCACAGTCCCCTCCCACCCCCCACAGACCCACCCCGCTCTGCCTGCCCCCTCCATATCCATCTCCCCTGACCGCGGTGGCCAGGCTCAGAACAGGACTGTGGTGAGCAGGCTGCTCACAAGTTTGTCTCAGTCCTCAGCCCAGATGCCCAGGGCCTGGAGGGTGGGGGTGGGCAGTGCACTGGACCTTCAGGAGAGCTGCCAGTGGGAAGAAGAGTCTGACACAGACTCTGTGTTGAACCTGCTGGATCCCACAACTGCTACAACCAGGACAGCCACACAGGGGCCGGGGGTGGCATGGGGCTGTCCCCTGGGTGGGCAAGGGGGGCCTGCACAGAGGCTCAGATCTAAACAAGTGTGCCATGGGAGGTCAGAGTGGAAGGAAACACCAGGACTCAGACTCTGCTGCCCTCCTGCCTCTCCCCAGGGCCTTTGCTGCGATGGTGGGGACCTGGCTGTGCCACGTCCAGGGTTTGGGGCAGCCCCTTCCTTTCGCCTGCTTCGAGGTAGAGCAGGCCTTGGTGCCCGTCAACTCCCCCGCCTCACACCTGGTGGGCCACGCCCAAAATCTATGGTTGGCGCTGCAGCACCTTGAGCCCACCGAGGATACTCAACAAGGTGAGGCGGAATGATCATCTGGGCAGATCATCGGGGGAGGGCAGGCTCATGGGCTGGAGTTCCCTTAAAGGCGGTGGCATCTTTCCTGTCTGCACTAAGTCACAGGAAAGCCAGGAGTGTGAGTCAATCTGTCTCTTTCTCCTGCTCCAGTTCCACGCTCAGAGCTCCAGAGTTCTCCGGAGGCAGAGGAAGGATCTGCTCAGGGGCCAGAGCCTGGTCCAACCAGAGGCCCTGCCCTGGCCAGGCCTGGCCTGAGGCAGTACCTGAAGCCATTATGGAGCCAGCTACTGGCTGCGCTGGAAGCCTTCTCTCGTGCTGTCAGAAGAGTTCTAGGCGATTATCTTAAATAATTCAGAGGAATACATCCCAACTGTACATTTATAATAGTAAATAAGGATAATTTCTAAAAGTACCCACCTATTTATGTAGACTATGTCCCATTAAGTTAAATACTCCTTTTGATTAAATAAGGATGTTTATTAAAAACACGTGTAGACTATGTCTTCTCATGTACATATACATAATTCCACACACACACACACACACACACACAAGTACACATATATGCTGGCATGGAAGGTGCTCACTGTATAATACAGTTTTAAAATAAGTTTTGAAACATTTAATTTCTTCTGATATCTATGTATACACTGATAAAATGGGGAAATAAAATCTGGAAATATATACACCAAAATGTGCACACTAGTGAACTGTCAGAAGTGAAACTACTAGAAGTGACAGTTTCTTCTCATTTTGCTTTATGTATAGGTTCTGGTTGACACAAGGATCATACCTCCAATATATAGATAGACAGTGGAGAGAGGAAGGGAGAGGCAGAGAACATAGATGAGAGGTGCACCAGCCGCCTCCTACCCACTCCCGCCAAGGAATTGACCGCAAAACCCTGCCACGTGCCCTCCCTGGGAACTGATCCGGAAACCTTTCAGTGCAAGGGGAGATGCCCATCCAATGAGCCCCATCAGCCGGGGCTAGACTCAGTATATATTTTAAAAAATACACTTTGATTGATTTCATGGAGGGAGAAAGGGCGAGACAGAAACCTAAACCATGAGAGAGAAGCATTGATCGGTTTCCTCCTTCATGACCCCTATTGGTGATCCAGTCTGCATCCCGGGCCTGTGCCCTGACCCGGAATCAAACCAACTGTGCACTCTCCTGCCTGCTTCACAGGCGGAAGCTCGACCACCGTGCAACACTGGCCAGACTCAATCATATCTTTCTAAACTTTCCCAAGAGCCATTTTGTCTCTTGAAATGGTCCCATGAAAGGAAAAATTACTTAATGGGGGGCATTCTACTTCCCTCGCTGTTTAGCTGGATTTGCCTTTTGGCCAGAAACAGCCAGTAGACTAGCTCTCGACCATACTTAAAATCACTAGGGATAGCAAGAGCATTGCTTGGTTGCAACAGGAGTAACTCAAAACAACTCCCCCCACTAAACACTTCCTGAATCATTTCCCTTCCTCCATGAGCCCAGAATTTAACTCACCAGTCAAACTCAGCTTAGGGAGAGGCAATGGTTCCACTGGAACAGGGCGGTACTGAAACAAGGTACGCAGCCCTGGTTCTACCGGAGGGGCCATAGTTCACTGACACCACCACTGGAACAATCTATAATTGAAACGAAAACCACCATGTCAGAAAATTCTAAGCAGAAAGGACAAAGGAATGCCATTGGTGAGTATTTCAAAAGGAGGCACGCTGTGCAAGAGGGATCTGTTCAGTGCTGTGGCCCAATCATCCAAAGCTCATCGTTCTCATGTGAGCAGCACTCTTGCTCTGAGGGGAGACACATTTCCTTTCTTTCATTTCATATTTGCTTTCAAGTCAAACCAGCTAGCTGGTCAATACACCAAGCCAATAGCCCTCAGGTATCCAACAAGAGAAACCCAAATGCCTCAGTGAATTTTAAGTTTTACTAAATTAGAATTTAAAAAATTTTCATTTTAAACTGATATGTGGCTGCCCAGCTGGGATGGCTCAGTGCTTGAGCGTGGACCCCAGAACCAAGAGATCCCCGTTTCATTCCCAGTCAGGGCCCGTACCGGGGTTGCGCGCTAGGGGCTATGGGACCATTGATGCTCACTCATCATTGATATTTTCTCTCCCCTTCCCAGCCTCCTCACCGCCCCCACCACCACCCCCCGCTCTCTCTGTTCCCTTTCCCTTCCTCCCTCTGAGATCAGTAGAAACATATATGTTTAACCAGTTCTATGTGGATAATATGGACCCTATGAGACAGGGTACTTCAAAACACTAGGCAACCGTTGTGAAACAGTCATCCCTGTATCTCGGGACACCTTTCCTCCACAAGTCCACACAGAAGAAATGTACGGGGCCCTTAGTGATCACAGTAGAAACAGCAAGCTCACTATCCCACATGTCCCCACTGCCCTTCCCCTCACCACCTCCTCCTGGGCTGAGGCACCTCCTTCAGGAGCAGTTTGACACTAAACTGCTCCATGTCCCTTGCAATTCGGACCGTTCTGCCCAAGGGTTCACGAAAGACTCTCATAGTTGATTTCTGAAACACAAAGTTCCTCCCTGATATAAAGCACAATAGCGAGGAGAGGATTTTTTTCCTCTCGTTGATGCTGGGAGCTTACCCTGACATCACTGAACAGCTGAATTCAATATTGGATCCACCTACCTGTGGACTTGTTCTTTTGTGAGAAAGACAAGGCCCTACTGTTAGCTTCATCACTATTCTGCTGCTTATAATTCTCAGCTTCCACACTGAATGAGATCGTTAAAACCCCTGAGGGTGGACAGAGTTGTAGCATTTCATGGTACTGCAAAAAAAAAATCAACAAAAATGAAAACAAAAACAAAAAACGATGGGAGCAGAGAGCAGGACAGGGGAAAGATGGGAGATGCCGGAAAGAACACCAGCCTTCCACCGACTCTAGAGGGAGACGTCTGGACACAGGGCATGGCACAGCTCTAAGCTGGGCTGGCAGAGTGTGATGCCAATGAGGATCTCAAAGTGTGACCACAGAAAAGGGGTGAGGGAGAGACAAGACTGCAAAAGAAGCTAAGGTCCGACCATGGAGGGCCTGGACGGACACGCTAAGGATTTGGGACTCATTTCTAAAGGCCATAGGAGAGCACTGTCAGTCTTCAGAAGAGACATGATCATATACTGACATTTTCAAAAGATCCTTCGGGCTGCCGGTAGAGAATGCTTAGGGACCTGGTGATACTAGAGGTTGATAGGTCACAGAGAATGCATGGGATCAGGAGGCCCTGAAGTCAATGTGGCTTAGTACTCTTGCTGCTCACCTTGATGGCTTCACACTAGAATCGTCGTATCAGGAATGTCAAGGTGGAAATCGATCCCACTCATGGGACTTGACAGCTTATGTCTACAAGTTACAATAAAGTAGCACGATATGCCGTATCTTTTCTCAGACCAAGACACTCTCAGAACAAAGTGAAGAACATACCAAAACCAAGATTTGCTAAAGTGGTAAGGAAAAGGGTGTGGACTCAGCTTTCAGACAGAATAACAGGTCAGTGGCACAGACAGAGAAAGGAAGAGAGAGGCTGAGAGGAAGGAAGGGACCTCAAGAACTAGAGTACCAGAGAAGTGACAGGACCTGACACCCCATCAGCTGGGCTGTACTCTATGTTGTTTAGAAGCGAATTTATGACATAGAGTCCAAACAAAACCGAAATACAAGCAAATGTCACCATACTGTTCACAAAACTTTTAATGAAACAGATGCTTACCTTGATGAAGTGTGCATACTTCTTCAGTTGTTCTGAAAAGCATTGTGTAATCCTTGCAGTAATGATCTAAGTAAAACTCCAATTTTAAGTCCCTACAACAACAAGAACATATAAAATACAAATAACTAGGAAGGTATTACAATATTCACCCCCAACAGTTAGCATTCATCAGTAGAACTTTCCCATTTAAAAACATACTCATGAGAAAAAAGGTAATCAAATCCAGAGCCCCTTTATTCTATTTCTGGACTTTCCTGTGCCCAGTATTGTAAGTGCAACCTCAACTACTTTTGCTAGACAAATTTTATGTAGGTGAAACTACTGTAAAAACACTGTGATCTCGGTTCTCTTCCATTACCTATTAGTTGTTGATTTTCAACAAACCATCTCTAGAGCCTCAATATTTTCTTCCAGAAAATGGGGAAATACCAGTTAATTCACTGTGAAGTTTTAAAACTAAATAAAATATGTGAAAAATACCAGAGCCCGTTATTAGGGTTGGAAATCATTTCATTATAAAACAGTTTTCATCATAGTAATGATTTGTCCTAAGGGAAATAAAAAAGTTAAAATGCCATGTATCAGAATGCAACTTCTTTATCTCAAGGAAGATCACAAAAATTAGAAAATGTTCTGTAATATTAACTCAGACGTTGATATTTTAATTCCATTCAATTTTATTATCAAGGGTCACAATACCCAAGTGTGTGACCTTTAGAATTCGGTGTTTAAACAGAATGCTGGCAAGGCTGTGAAAGTGCAGTGTTAGCACCATTTAAATGTAGATCCACTAGGAACCTGAAAGACACAGAAGGCGACAGCACAAGTGCAGCAGAGAGCCCACAGCTAACCAAGCGTCATGGTCTTGGAAACACACTCTGACAGGTTTTCTCATCACTAATGGGGATCATGATTCCCTGGCCTTGTTGACAATTTATGTAGCTAAACTGCAATTCTCTGAACTGTAAGCACTACTAGAATGTAGGTATTGTTACAGCATAGCAGGTATTGTTATAGACCTTCCACCACAGTGCAGGCAGTCAGCCTGTCAACATGAAATGCTCTTTGGGTCACCCCCAGTGTTTACCATGTTTCCTGACTTCCTGCTGATCTTGGGACGAAGATGACTCACAAGCCCTTACATAGACAGTATCTTCAAACAAGTCTGTGTTTTGCAAAAAATGCTCTGGGTTCTTAAGGCCAATTTCTGAGTCACCTGAGCACTCCTGGAAGTTCTCACTCTACACACAGTATTTACCTTGCCAGCTGAACAAGGGGGGTCAACAAGGTAATGAATTCCTTCTCCCATCAGAGTATTCCATTTAGGCTCCTCAGAGACCCAGTGAAGTAGGAAAAAGATTGCAGGTATGTGAGAGAAGTGTAGAAGAATCCAGACTGAGATTCTGTGACAAGTCTTCATCCTTCATCTGAGAAACTTTCCAAAGGATTCAGACAAAGATCTGTTCAAAAGGTGAGACTCAACCTTCTGGTGGTGGTCTGACTTCAGTAAATACTCCCAATCCCGAGAAGAAGAAACAGATGTTGATTTTTTAAATCATGCCTCCTTGTAATTAGGGGGGTGGGAGTGATCAAGGAGGGGTCGATGGGGGGAAAAGGAGACATATGTAATACTTTAAACCAGTGTTAAACTCAAACTTCCTAATGCTGCGACCCTTTAATATAGTTCCTTATGTTATGTTGACCCCCAATTTCACTGTTACAAATTAAACATAATTAAAGCATAGTGACTAATCACAAAAACAATATGTAATTATATATGTGTTTTCCCATGGTATTAGGCGACCCCTGTGAAAGGATCATTCGACCACTAAAGGGCTCATGATCTACAGGTTGAGAACTGCTGCTTTAAACAATAAGAAAAATTCATTTAAAGCAATTCAAGGGAGCAAATGGAGTGAGCAGCTGAAACTAATAAAACCCACCCCGAATTGGCGAAATTTCTCAGCTGGTGAGACCGTTTGCAGCCGGGAAGGGCAGAACTCGCCTGGAAAGGTAAAAAAAAAACAACACAGGGATTTGGGCAGGAAAGTTTGCCAGACCTCTGAGCCCAGAGGGTCGGAGGGAGATAGTGTGGAAGACAGCCGCGTGCGTCCCTTGGGACAGGCACAGCCCCTGACTGGGGAAAGGAGATCCGCGGGATTCCTGGCGCAGCCGGGGGATTTGAGAGCTGGGTTCTGTGATCACGGAGGACTGAGCCTAAAGGGGGCAGCCTGAAGAGCTGACCAGACCATGCCGTGCCGGTAAGAAAAGAGCTTACAGAAACCAAGCCTTCCCCGTTTCCGACGCCAGCGTTTGTTTGTTTGTTTTCACTGAATCCTGTTCATAAGATATTTCGGATACAGACACTCACCTGTGCTGAAGAGAGGGAGAGGGTGCGGAGGAGTGGAATCTGGGGAGAGACTGAGGAGAGAAGGGGAGCCGGGAGAGGTGGCAGCGAATTGAGTGCTGGGATACCCCTGAGCCCAGGACTGGGGCAGCCATTCTCTCTGAAGAGTGAGACTCCTCCCCCCAGCCCCAATTCAAGGAGCACAGCCACACCCAGATTCCACCCTGAATGAGAATAAGGATTAAAATAATCTGATCAGTCCCTGGGAGTTAACAGCGTCTGACCTATAGAGGGATTTTCAATCCCAGCAACAACACAGAGCGGATAACTATTAAGGAACCAGCTCTGGATAGTTGACCTATCCAAATAAGTTTTAAATGCGATAGAGAAGCCTTATAGCCTCAGAGGCCAACCCCAGAACACTGCCACCCAGAGGCTGAGCCACAAACTGAGTCTTTGCTAAACACAAAATAAGGCAGTCTGGGAAACAAATACGGCCTGCTTTAAAATAAGGACTGTGGTTTACAACACAGAGGAACAGTGTATCGCAGGGAAACTCAACACACTCCTGAATACCTGGCAGGACTAAAGGCGAGCCAGACTGAAGAACAGAAGAACCGAAGGACTTTCACTACTGCAAATTTTTTTTTTTCTTTTTTCACCTTTTAACTAAGAAACCATTTTTTTCTTTTTTTTCTTCTTTTTCCATCACCTGATTTTACCCTTTTAATTACTACCTTCTTATTTTTAACCAGTATTATTACTGCTACTATTTTACCATTTTTTAAAGTGCCATTTTATTTTTTCTTTATTTTATTTTGGGATTAGTGTCCTCCATTCTATTTTCATCGTTATATTATCAGTTGTTTCTAGTTTGCATCCATCTCCAGGGAGCTGTTGCTGGAATTTGTTGGGATTAGTGGCGGTTCTATAGGAGTATTCTCCTCATATAAAAAGTCTCTTCCCCTCTTCCACTTCATTCTCTCTTTTCGCTTTTTTTTTCTTTTCTTTTCTCACTTTTATTTTCCCCCCTCCTTTTTCCCAATTTCATTTTTGAACTCCTTTTTTTGGTCCCTACATTTCTTTTCTTTTTTCTCTTTTATCTTTTTCTCTTCCTTCTTCCTTATCCCCTAATTCTCTTAATTCGGGTGGTCACCTTTATTTGGGGTTATTAATATCGTGAATATATTTGTGTTTAGTGCCTGGTACGTGGTGCCTTGTTGTGTTGTATTTTGTGCCTTTAAATCAACGCAGCAGATCCAAGCAACAGCAGCCTCCTGAGCACCACACAATCTTCTGAGGAACAGCAGCTGTACGTGAAGCCTCCCCCCACCATCCAGAAGAGCCACCACAGCTGTAAACAGCACCCACCAGAGGAGCTGCTGCCAACTGAGGAGCAGCTGCTACCGCAACCGCCCGAAGAGCAACCACAGACCAAGGAGTCACTGCCACCCAGGGAGCAGCCACTGAACGACTCAACGTCTAGATATGTCAGTGAGATCAAACATGGGTAGACAAAGAAACCCCCAAAGGAAAGAGAAGGACTCGCCTGAAAAGCAGCTAAGTAATACAGAGGCATGCAACATGACAGAAAAAGAATTCAGAATAAGGGTCCTTGAGTGCATAAACTGGATAGCGGAAAAAATCAACAACTTCTACAAGAAGCAAGAAGAAACAGATGAAAAAGTCAACTACCTATGCAAGAAGCAAGAAGAAACAGATGAAAAAATCAATAACATATGGAAGAAGCTAGAAGAAACAGATGAAAAAATCAACAACTTAAGTAAGAAATGAAGAGTGATATAGCTGCAATAAAAAACACCATTGAAAGTATCAACAGTAGACTAGGAGAAGCGGAGGACCGACTTAGTGAATTAGAAGACAAGGAAGCAAAGCACACCCAAAATGTTTTGCAATTGGAGAAAAAAATTAAAAGACAGGAGGTGAGCCTAAGGGAGCTTTGGGACAACATGAAACGATACGACATACGAATAATAGGAGTACCAGAACAACAGAAAGATGAACAAGGATTAGAAAACCTATTTGAAGAAATAATATCAGAAAACTTCCCTGAGCTGGGGAAGAAAAAAGTCACACAAGCCCATAGAGTCCCAAACAAGGTGAACCCGAAGAGACCCACACCAAGACACATCATAATTACCATGGCAAATGTTCAGGACAAAGAGAGAATCTTACAGGCTGCAAGAGAGAGACAGAAAGTCACATACAAGGGATCTCCCATTAGATTGTCAAATGATTTCTCAACAGAAACACATCAGGCCAAAAAGAATGGACAGAAATTTACAAAGTGATGCAAAGCAAAGGACTGAATCCAAGAATACTCTATCCAGCAAGGCTATCATTCAAACTTGAAGGGGAAATTAGAAGCTTCACAGACGAAATAAGGCTAAGGGAGTTTCTCACCACCAAGCCAGCAATGCAAGGAATGCTAAAGGGACTGGTATAAAAAGAAGAACTAAAAAGCTCAGAAAGAAAACAGCCACCCAAAAAAAGAAATGGCCACAAACAAGTACCTTTAAATAATAAATTTAAATGTAAACGGACTAAATGCTCCAACCAAAAGACATCAAGTGGCTGAATGGATAAAAAAACATGACCCATACATCTGCTGTCTACAAGAAACCCACGTCATTAGAAGAGACTCACACAGACTGAAAGTGAAAGGATGGAAAAATATCTTTCAGGCAAATGGAAAGGAAAAGAAAGCTGGGATAGCAACACTTATATCGGAAAAAAGAGACCTCAAAGTGAAGGCCATAACAAGGGATAAGGAAGGTCACTTCATAATACTAAAGGGATCAATACAACAAGAAGATATTACCCTGCTAAACATATATGCACCCAATGCAGGAGCACCCAAATTCATAAAAAAACTCCTGGAAGATATCAAAGGAGAGATCAACAACAATACATCCATAGTAGGGGACTTTAATACACCACTGACAGCACTGGATAAGTCCTCTAGACAAACAATCAGCAAAGATACAGCAATCCTAAATGACTCACTAGATCAGATGGACTTAATAGACATCTTCAGAACACTTCACCCCAAAGCCTGGGAATATACATTCTACTCATGTGCTCATAAGACATATTCAAAAATAGACCATATATTGGGTCACAAGCAAAGTATCCCCAAATTCAAGAAGACTGAAATCATAAAAAGCATCTTCGCAGACCATGAAGGTATAATATTAGAAATAAACTACAATAAAAACAACCCAAAATACTCAAACACCTGGAAGCTGAATAGCATGCTATTAAATATTGATTGGGCTACCAATGAGATCAAAGAAGAAATTAAAAACATCCTGGAAACTAATGACAATGAAAACACAACAATCCAAAACCTATGGGACACAATGAAAGCAGTCCTGAGAGGGAACTTTATAGCTCTACAGGCCTATCTCAAAAAACAAGAAAAAATGGTAGTAAATCATCTAACTCTACAACTCAAAGAATTAGAAAGAGAGCAACAAGAAAACCCCAGAGTGAGCAGAAGGAAGGAGATAATAAAGATTAGAGCAGAAATAAATGACATAGAGACCAAAAAATCAATACAGAAAATCAATGAAACCAAGAGCTGGTTCTTTGAAAGGATCAACAAGATTGACAAACTGCTAGCAAGACTCACCAAGAAGCAAAGAGAGAGGACCCAAATAAACAAAATCAGAAACGATAGAGGTGAAATAACAACAGACCCCACAGAAATTCAAATGATTGTTAAAAAATACTATGGACAGCTCTACTCCAACAAACTAGACAACCTGGAGGAAATGGACAAATTCCCAGAAAAATACAACATTCCAAAACTCAATCAGGAGAATCTAAAAATCTCAATAGGCCAATAACTATGGAAGAAATTGAAGCAGTCATCAAAAAGCTTCCATCAAACAAAAGCCCAGGACCAGACGGCTTCACAGGGGAGTTTTACCAAACATTCAAGGAAGAACTAAAACCTATCCTCCTCAGACTACTACAGAAAAATCAAGAGGAAGGAACACTTCCAAGCTCATTCTATGAAGCCAGCATCACCCTAATACCAAAACCAGGTAAAGACAACACGATGAAAGAGAATTACAGGCCAATATCCCTCATGAACATAGATGCCAAAATCTTAGCGCATCGGATCCAGCAGTACATCAGAAAGATCATACACCAGGACCAAGTAGGATTTATCCCAGGAAAGCAAGGATGGTACAATATCCTCAAATTAATAAACACATAAACAAATTGAAAGAAAAAAACCACATGGTCATATCAATTGATGCAGAAAAAACATTTGACAAAATTCAACACCCATTTTTGATAAAAACTCTCAGTAAAGGCGGGAGTAGAAGGATCATACCTCAACATAATAAAAGCCATATATGACAGGCCCACAGCCAACATCATACTCAATGGACAAAAACTAACACCATTTCCCCTAAGAACAGGAACAAGACAGGGATGCCCCCTCTCTCCACTCCTGCTCAACATAGTACTGGAAGTGTTAGCCATTGTAATTAGGCAAGAAGAAATAAAAGGCATCAAAATTGGTAAAGAGGAAGTAAAACTGTCCTTATTTGCAGACGACATGATATTATACATACAAAACCCTAGAGACTCCATCAAAAAGCTACTAGACTTAATACACGAATTTGGCAATGTAGCAGGATACAAAATTAAACCCAAGAAATCTGAGGCATTTCTATACACCAATAGTGAACTTTCAGAAAGAGAGATTATAAAAACAATCCCGTTTACAATCGCACCAAAAAAATTAAGCTACCTAGGAATAAACTTAACTAAAGAGGTAAAAGACCTCTACTCAGAAAACTACAGGACGTTGAAAAAAGATATAGAGGAAGCCATAAACAGATGGAAGAACATACCGTGTTCATGGATTGGTAGAATCAACATCATTAAAATGTCCATACTACCCAAAGCAATCTATAAATTCAACGCACTTCCCATTAAAATACCAACGGCATACTTCATAGATCTAGATCGAACTCTCGAAAAATTCACCTGGAACAAAGAAAGACCCTGAATAGCTGCAGCAATCCTGAAAAAGAACAAGTAGGTGGGATCTCAATACCAGACATCAAGATGTATTACAAAGCCACTGTTCTCAAAACTGCCTGGTACTGGCACAAGAATAGGCATATAGATCAATGGAATAGAATAGAGAGCCCAGAAATTGGCCCGTACCAATATGCTCAATTAATATTTGACAAAGGAGGCAAGAACATACAATGGAGTCAAGATAGTCTCTTCAATAAATGGTGTTGGGAAAATTGGACAGATATATGCAAGAAAATGAAACTAGACCACCAACTTACACCATACACAAAAATAAACTCAAAATGGATAAAGGACTTAAATGTGCGACAGGAAACCATAAAAATTCTAGAAGAATCCAAAGGCAACAAAATCTCAGACATATGCCGAAGCAATTTCTCCTCTGATACAGCTATTAAGGCGCTTGAAACTAAGGAGAAAATGAACAAATGTGACTACATCAAAATAAAAAGCTTCTGCACAGAAAAAGAAACCATCAACAAAACAATGAGAAAACCCACTGTGTGGGAAAACATATTTGCCAATGTCATATCTGATAAGGGCCTAATCTCCAAAATTTATAGGGAACTCATACAACTTAACAAAAGGAAGATAAACAATCCAATCAAAAAATGGGCAAAGGACCTAAATAGACACCTTTCAAAAGAGGACATTCAGAAAGCCAAGAGACATATGAAAACATGCTCAAGGTCACTAATCATCCGAGAGATGCAAATCAAAACAACAATGAGGTACCATCTCACACCTGTCAGACTGGCTATCATCAACAAATCAACAAACGACAAGTGCTGGAGACAATGTGGAGAAAAAGGAACACTTGTGCACTGCTGGTGGGAATGCAGACTGGTGCAGCCACTATGGAAGACAGTATGGAGTTTCCTCAAAAAACTGAAAATGGAACTCCCATTTGACCCTGTGATCCCACTTCTAGGAATATATCCCAAGAAACCAGAAACACCAATCAGAAAGGATATATGCACCGCTCTGTTCATAGCAGCACAATTCACCATAGCTAAGATCTGGAAACAGCCTAAGTGCCCATCAGTAGATGAATGGATTAGAAAACAGTGGTACATCTATAGGATGGAATACTATGCTGCTGTAAAAAGGAAGTTACTCTTACCATTTGCAACGGCATGGATGGAACTGGAGAGCATTATGCTAAGTGAAATAAGCCAGTCAATGAAGGAAAAATACCACATGATCTCACTCATTCATGGATAATAGAGACCATTATAAACTTTTGAACAATAATAGATACAGAGGCAGAGCTGCCTCAAACAGATTGTCAAACTGCAGCGTGAAGGCCGGGGAGGGTTGGGGGACAGGAGGTAGGGGGGTAAGAGATCAACCAAAGGACTTGTATGCATGCATATAAGCATAATCAATGGACATAAGACACTGGGGGATAGGGGAGGCTAGGGGACTGTCTAGGGCGGGGGGCAAAAAATGGACACATATGTAATACCCTTTGTATTAATTTAAGCAATAAAAAAAAGAATCAGATATTATGAATGAGAGAGGAAACTTTAAGAACCTCCAGTCCAGAGTCCTCATTTTAACCTGTTATCTTCTCTGAGTCCATGTATAATGCCCTTTTATTAGAAATACTGCTAAATACTACAAAATAAAAATCATGTCCTACACTGTGGGCTCCTTGAAGTCAAGGGCAGTATATAAAAAAAATAAAAAATAAAGCAATTCAAGTTCCATTTTCACATTAAGTTGATCTAAGAATATGAAAAAAAAATCACAATGCTGGCCCAGCAGGTGTGGCTAAGTGGTTGAGCATCAATCCATGAACCAAGAGGTCATGGTTCAATTCCTGACCAGGGCACATGCCCAGGTTTCTGGTTTTATTCCCAGGAGGGAGTGTGCAGGAGGCAGCTAACTGATGATTCTCTCTCATCAAGGATATTTCTATCTCTCTCCCTCCCCCTTCCTGTCCCTAAAATCAATTAAAACATTTTAAAAATTAAGTAATCACAATGCTGGAAAATGAAAGGAATATCAAAACACCTAAATGACTTTAGTGATCTTCTAAATCCTCTGTTGTCATTTCCAGTCTCCAAAGCACTTTCTCCACGAGATTTGAGGCTCTTTGTTGTCATTTCCACAGTCTCCACAGCACCTTCTCCAGAAAGAGATGTGGGACTCTTCCTTTAATGAATAATATAAAAATGCTTAGACAAAACCACAATTATTCATTTTGTTTTGAACAAGAAAAAAAGAGGTATACATTTGGAATCAAAAAGTTCAATAAAATTCCAAAAAGAAACTTATTGTAGGCTTTTTCAGACTTACCCTGTGATATGATAAATGCCTAAAATTAAAACAAAATGCTTATCTAAGAATTGCATCTAAATAATAGCCTATTAACAAATAATATCTAAATAAGAATTGTGGTGAGCTAGAAGGGGACAATAAAAAAGGGGGGACATCTATAATACTTTCGAAAGGAAAGATTTTAAAAATAAATAAATAATTATGACATATAGCTATATACTATCTTCTCACCAGCTCAACACATGCACCATGGGAACTAAAAAAGGTAAAATAAAATTAAACAAATTAATGATAAATATTATAAGAAAAGATAAACTATGTGTGTAAATAAATTTTAAGAAAAGAGTAGACAAAAATTTAAAAATCTACTAGATAAAAGCCTTGCCACAAAAGTGACCTCAAACCGTGGCTCAACCTGTATTGACCTTATGTCCTTTATAAAACCAAAGATTACCAGAAGAGCTATTCATAACCTACAGTTTTCTTAATGATCTTATCATTCTTAGACAGTCAGAAAAAAATCTTTAGAAAAACTAAACTTTCCCTTTCATCTTGCAAAACATAAACTAGGAAATGCCATTCAACTTTCACTAGCATGCCTAACAATCACTTGAAATTATTTAATGGTATTTTATGGGTTTTTTAATTGTGCTTAAATATACATAATGTAAAATTTACCATTTTAACC